>NW_026123912.1:0-357888 GCF_025177605.1 Cucumis melo
CTCCGAGGACTTCAACCCACACTCCTGGCATGCTCCCTGACACGTTTTCCGGAGGTATAGGTCGGGAAGCGAGCTCGTTGGAGGGAGAACTGTGGTGCGACCCAAAACGGTCCAAAAGATGGCCGAAGCTTCCAACGAGTGGCGAACGCTCGTCCGGTGTCAGAAACCACTGGAAATGCACTTGCAGCGAAGGAAACGGGCTGTGAGCTCGAGGACTTCCGGTGCTCGTCCCAAGAAAACGCGAGCGGGAATGCCCCGGACTCAGTTTTCTCGTCCTGGGGTAAAAAGCGGTCCCCCGACGGTTTCTTCCCTTTGCTCCGTATTGGTCATAAGTCTTTCGATCTTCGGGTCTCGTGCTCCGAGGACTTCAACCCACACTCCTGGCATGCTCCCTGACACGTTTTCCGGAGGTATAGGTCGGGAAGCGAGCTCGTTGGAGGGAGAACTGTGGTGCGACCCAAAACGGTCCAAAAGATGGCCGAAGCTTCCAACGAGTGGCGAACGCTCGTCCGGTGTCAGAAACCACTGGAAATGCACTTGCGGCGAAGGAAACGGGCTGAGCTCGAGGACTTCCGGTGCTCGTCCCAAGAAAACGCGAGCGGGAATGCCCCGGACTCAGTTTTCTCGTCCTGGGGTAAAAAGCGGTCCCCCGACGGTTTCTTCCCTTTGCTCCGTATTCGTCATAAGTCTTTCGATCTTCGGGTCTCGTGCTCCGAGGACTTCAACCCACACTCCTGGCATGCTCCCTGACACGTTTTCCGGAGGTATAGGTCGGGAAGCGAGCTCGTTGGAGGGAGAACTGTGGTGCGACCCAAAACGGTCCAAAAGATGGCCGAAGCTTCCAACGAGTGGCGAACGCTCGTCCGGTGTCAGAAACCACTGGAAATGCACTTGCGGCGAAGGAAACGGGCTGAGCTCGAGGACTTCCGGTGCTCGTCTCAAGAAAACGCGAGCGGGAATGCCCCGGACTCAGTTTTCTCGTCCTGGGGTAAAAAGCGGTCCCCCGACGGTTTCTTCCCTTTGCTCCGTATTCGTCATAAGTCTTTCGATCTTCGGGTCTCGTGCTCCGAGGACTTCAACCCACACTCCTGGCATGCTCCCTGACACGTTTTCCGGAGGTATAGGTCGGGAAGCGAGCTCGTTGGAGGGAGAACTGTGGTGCGACCCAAAACGGTCCAAAAGATGGCCGAAGCTTCCAACGAGTGGCGAACGCTCGTCCGGTGTCAGAAACCACTGGAAATGCACTTGCGGCGAAGGAAACGGGCTGAGCTCGAGGACTTCCGGTGCTCGTCCAAAGAAAACGCGAGCGGGAATGCCCCGGACTCAGTTTTCTCGTCCTGGGGTAAAAAGCGGTCCCCCGACGGTTTCTTCCCTTTGCTCCGTATTGGTCATAAGTCTTTCGATCTTCGGGTCTCGTGCTCCGAGGACTTCAACCCACACTCCTGGCATGCTCCCTGACACGTTTTCCGGAGGTATAGGTTGGGAAGCGAGCTCGTTGGAGGGAGAACTGTGGTGCGACCCAAAACGGTCCAAAAGATGGCCGAAGCTTCCAACGAGTGGCGAACGCTCGTCCGGTGTCAGAAACCACTGGAAATGCACTTGCAGCGAAGCAAACGGGCTGAGCTCGAGGACTTCCGGTGCTCGTCCCAAGAAAACGCGAGCGGGAATGCCCCGGACTCAGTTTTCTCGTCCTGGGGTAAAAAGCGGTCCCCCGACGGTTTCTTCCCTTTGCTCCGTATTGGTCATAAGTCTTTCGATCTTCGGGTCTCGTGCTCCGAGGACTTCAACCCACACTCCTGGCATGCTCCCTGACACGTTTTCCGGAGGTATAGGTCGGGAAGCGAGCTCGTTGGAGGGAGAACTGTGGTGCGACCCAAAACGGTCCAAAAGATGGCCGAAGCTTCCAACGAGTGGCGAACGCTCGTCCGGTGTCAGAAACCACTGGAAATGCACTTGCAGCGAAGGAAACGGGCTGAGCTCGAGGACTTCCGGTGCTCGTCCCAAGAAAACGCGAGCGGGAATGCCCCGGACTCAGTTTTCTCGTCCTGGGGTAAAAAGCGGTCCCCCGACGGTTTCTTCCCTTTGCTCCGTATTGGTCATAAGTCTTTCGATCTTCGGGTCTCGTGCTCCGAGGACTTCAACCCACACTCCTGGCATGCTCCCTGACACGTTTTCCGGAGGTATAGGTCGGGAAGCGAGCTCGTTGGAGGGAGAACTGTGGTGCGACCCAAAACGGTCCAAAAGATGGCCGAAGCTTCCAACGAGTGGCGAACGCTCGTCCGGTGTCAGAAACCACTGGAAATGCACTTGCAGCGAAGGAAACGGGCTGAGCTCGAGGACTTCCGGTGCTCGTCCCAAGAAAACGCGAGCGGGAATGCCCCGGACTCAGTTTTCTCGTCCTGGGGTAAAAAGCGGTCCCCCGACGGTTTCTTCCCTTTGCTCCCTATTGGTCATAAGTCTTTCGATCTTCGGGTCTCGTGCTCCGAGGACTTCAACCCACACTCCTGGCATGCTCCCTGACACGTTTTCCGGAGGTATAGGTCGGGAAGCGAGCTCGTTGGAGGGAGAACTGTGGTGCGACCCAAAACGGTCCAAAAGATGGCCGAAGCTTCCAACGAGTGGCGAACGCTCGTCCGTTGTCAGAAACCACTGGAAATGCACTTGCAGCGAAGGAAACGGGCTGAGCTCGAGGACTTCCGGTGCTCGTCCCAAGAAAACGCGAGCGGGAATGCCCCGGACTCAGTTTTCTCGTCCTGGGGTAAAAAGCGGTCCCCCGACGGTTTCTTCCCTTTGCTCCGTATTCGTCATAAGTCTTTCGATCTTCGGGTCTCGTGCTCCGAGGACTTCAACCCACACTCCTGGCATGCTCCCTGACACGTTTTCCGGAGGTATACGTCGGGAAGCGAGCTCGTTGGAGGGAGAACTGTGGTGCGACCCAAAACGGTCCAAAAGATGGCCGAAGCTTCCAACGAGTGGCGAACGCTCGTCCGGTGTCAGAAACCACTGGAAATGCACTTGCAGCGAAGGAAACGGGCTGAGCTCGAGGACTTCCGGTGCTCGTCCCAAGAAAACGCGAGCGGGAATGCCCCGGACTCAGTTTTCTCGTCCTGGGGTAAAAAGCGGTCCCCCGACGGTTTCTTCCCTTTGATCCGTATTGGTCATAAGTCTTTCGATCTTCGGGTCTCGTGCTCCGAGGACTTCAACCCACACTCCTGGCATGCTCCCTGACACGTTTTCCGGAGGTATAGGTCGGGAAGCGAGCTCGTTGGAGGGAGAACTGTGGTGCGACCCAAAACGGTCCAAAAGATGGCCGAAGCTTCCAACGAGTGGCGAACGCTCGTCCGGGGTCAGAAACCACTGGAAATGCACTTGCAGCGAAGGAAACGGGCTGAGCTCGAGGACTTCCGGTGCTCGTCCCAAGAAAACGCGAGCGGGAATGCCCCGGACTCAGTTTTCTCGCGGTCCCCCGATGGTTTCTTCCCTTTGCTCCGTATTGGTCATAAGTCTTTCGATCTTCGGGTCTCGTGCTCCGAGGACTTCAACCCACACTCCTGGCATGCTCCCTGACACGTTTTCCGGAGGTATAGGTCGGGAAGCGAGCTCGTTGGAGGGAGAACTGTGGTGCGACCCAAAACGGTCCAAAAGATGGCCGAAGCTTCCAACGAGTGGCGAACGCTCGTCCGGTGTCAGAAACCACTGGAAATGCACTTGCAGCGAAGGAAACGGGCTAAGCTCGAGGACTTCTGGTGCTCGTCCCAAGAAAACGCGAGCGGGAATGCCCCGGACTCAGTTTTCTCGTCCTGGGGTAAAAAGCGGTCCCCCGACGGTTTCTTCCCTTTGCTCCGTATTCGTCATAAGTCTTTCGACCTTCGGGTCTCGTGCTCCGAGGACTTCAACCCACACTCCTGGCATGCTCCCTGACACGTTTTCCGGAGGTATAGGTCGGGAAGCGAGCTCGTTGGAGGGAGAACTGTGGTGCGACCCAAAACGGTCCAAAAGATGGCCGAAGCTTCCAACGAGTGGCGAACGCTCGTCCGGTGTCAGAAACCACTGGAAATGCACTTGCAGCGAAGGAAACGGGCTGAGCTCGAGGACTTCCGGTGCTCGTCCCAAGAAAACGCGAGCGGGAATGCCCCGGACTCAGTTTTCTCGTCCTGGGGTAAAAAGCGGTCCCCCGACGGTTTCTTCCCTTTGCTCCCTATTGGTCATAAGTCTTTCGATCTTCGGGTCTCGTGCTCCGAGGACTTCAACCCACACTCCTGGCATGCTCCCTGACACGTTTTCCGGAGGTATAGGTCGGGAAGCGAGCTCGTTGGAGGGAGAACTGTGGTGCGACCCAAAACGGTCCAAAAGATGGCCGAAGCTTCCAAGGAGTGGCGAACGCTCGTCCGGTGTCAGAAACCACTGGAAATGCACTTGCAGCGAAGGAAACGGGCTCAGCTCGAGGACTTCTGGTGCTCGTCCCAAGAAAACGCGAGCGGGAATGCCCCGAACTCAGTTTTCTCGTCCTGGGGTAAAAAGCGGTCCCCCGACGGTTTCTTCCCTTTGCTCCGTATTCGTCATAAGTCTTTCGACCTTCGGGTCTCGTGCTCCGAGGACTTCAACCCACACTCCTGGCATGCTCCCTGACACGTTTTCCGGAGGTATAGGTCGAGAAGCGAGCTCGTTGGAGGGAGAACTGTGGTGCGACCCAAAACGGTCCAAAAGATGGCCGAAGCTTCCAACGAGTGGCGAACGCTCGTCCGGTGTCAGAAACCACTGGAAATGCACTTGCAGCGAAGGAAACGGGCTGAGCTCGAGGACTTCCGGTGCTCGTCTCAAGAAAACGCGAGCGGGAATGCCCCGGACTCAGTTTTCTCGTCCTGGGGTAAAAAGTAGTCCCCCGACGGTTTCTTCCCTTTGCTCCGTATTCGTCATAAGTCTTTCGATCTTCGGGTCTCGTGCTCCGAGGACTTCAACCCACACTCCTGGCATGCTCCCTGACACGTTTTCCGGAGGTATAGGTCGGGAAGCGAGCTCGTTGGAGGGAGAACTGTGGTGCGACCCAAAACGGTCCAAAAGATGGCCGAAGCTTCCAACGAGTGGCGAACGCTCGTCCGGTGTCAGAAACCACTGGAAATGCACTTGCGGCGAAGGAAACGGGCTGAGCTCGAGGACTTCCGGTGCTCGTCCAAAGAAAACGCGAGCGGGAATGCCCCGGACTCAGTTTTCTCGTCCTGGGGTAAAAAGCGGTCCCCCGACGGTTTCTTCCCTTTGCTCCGTATTGGTCATAAGTCTTTCGATCTTCGGGTCTCGTGCTCCGAGGACTTCAACCCACACTCCTGGCATGCTCCCTGACACGTTTTCCGGAGGTATAGGTCGGGAAGCGAGCTCGTTGGAGGGAGAACTGTGGTGCGACCCAAAACGGTCCAAAAGATGGCCGAAGCTTCCAACGAGTGGCGAACGCTCGTCCGGTGTCAGAAACCACTGGAAATGCACTTGCAGCGAAGGAAACGGGCTGAGCTCGAGGACTTCCGGTGCTCGTCCCAAGAAAACGCGAGCGGGAATGCCCCGGACTCAGTTTTCTCGTCCTGGGGTAAAAAGCGGTCCCCCGACGGTTTCTTCCCTTTGCTCCGTATTGGTCATAAGTCTTTCGATCTTCGGGTCTCGTGCTCCGAGGACTTCAACCCACACTCCTGGCATGCTCCCTGACACGTTTTCCGGAGGTATAGGTCGGGAAGCGAGCTCGTTGGAGGGAGAACTGTGGTGCGACCCAAAACGGTCCAAAAGATGGCCGAAGCTTCCAACGAGTGGCGAACGCTCGTCCGGTGTCAGAAACCACTGGAAATGCACTTGCGGCGAAGGAAACGGGCTGAGCTCGAGGACTTCCGGTGCTCGTCCCAAGAAAACGCGAGCGGGAATGCCCCGGACTCAGTTTTCTCGTCCTGGGGTAAAAAGCGGTCCCCCGACGGTTTCTTCCCTTTGCTCCGTATTCGTCATAAGTCTTTCGATCTTCGGGTCTCGTGCTCCGAGGACTTCAACCCACACTCCTGGCATGCTCCCTGACACGTTTTCCGGAGGTATAGGTCGGGAAGCGAGCTCGTTGGAGGGAGAACTGTGGTGCGACCCAAAACGGTCCAAAAGATGGCCGAAGCTTCCAACGAGTGGCGAACGCTCGTCCGGTGTCAGAAACCACTGGAAATGCACTTGCGGCGAAGGAAACGGGCTGAGCTCGAGGACTTCCGGTGCTCGTCTCAAGAAAACGCGAGCGGGAATGCCCCGGACTCAGTTTTCTCGTCCTGGGGTAAAAAGCGGTCCCCCGACGGTTTCTTCCCTTTGCTCCGTATTCGTCATAAGTCTTTCGATCTTCGGGTCTCGTGCTCCGAGGACTTCAACCCACACTCCTGGCATGCTCCCTGACACGTTTTCCGGAGGTATAGGTCGGGAAGCGAGCTCGTTGGAGGGAGAACTGTGGTGCGACCCAAAACGGTCCAAAAGATGGCCGAAGCTTCCAACGAGTGGCGAACGCTCGTCCGGTGTCAGAAACCACTGGAAATGCACTTGCGGCGAAGGAAACGGGCTGAGCTCGAGGACTTCCGGTGCTCGTCCAAAGAAAACGCGAGCGGGAATGCCCCGGACTCAGTTTTCTCGTCCTGGGGTAAAAAGCGGTCCCCCGACGGTTTCTTCCCTTTGCTCCGTATTGGTCATAAGTCTTTCGATCTTCGGGTCTCGTGCTCCGAGGACTTCAACCCACACTCCTGGCATGCTCCCTGACACGTTTTCCGGAGGTATAGGTTGGGAAGCGAGCTCGTTGGAGGGAGAACTGTGGTGCGACCCAAAACGGTCCAAAAGATGGCCGAAGCTTCCAACGAGTGGCGAACGCTCGTCCGGTGTCAGAAACCACTGGAAATGCACTTGCAGCGAAGCAAACGGGCTGAGCTCGAGGACTTCCGGTGCTCGTCCCAAGAAAACGCGAGCGGGAATGCCCCGGACTCAGTTTTCTCGTCCTGGGGTAAAAAGCGGTCCCCCGACGGTTTCTTCCCTTTGCTCCGTATTGGTCATAAGTCTTTCGATCTTCGGGTCTCGTGCTCCGAGGACTTCAACCCACACTCCTGGCATGCTCCCTGACACGTTTTCCGGAGGTATAGGTCGGGAAGCGAGCTCGTTGGAGGGAGAACTGTGGTGCGACCCAAAACGGTCCAAAAGATGGCCGAAGCTTCCAACGAGTGGCGAACGCTCGTCCGGTGTCAGAAACCACTGGAAATGCACTTGCAGCGAAGGAAACGGGCTGAGCTCGAGGACTTCCGGTGCTCGTCCCAAGAAAACGCGAGCGGGAATGCCCCGGACTCAGTTTTCTCGTCCTGGGGTAAAAAGCGGTCCCCCGACGGTTTCTTCCCTTTGCTCCGTATTGGTCATAAGTCTTTCGATCTTCGGGTCTCGTGCTCCGAGGACTTCAACCCACACTCCTGGCATGCTCCCTGACACGTTTTCCGGAGGTATAGGTCGGGAAGCGAGCTCGTTGGAGGGAGAACTGTGGTGCGACCCAAAACGGTCCAAAAGATGGCCGAAGCTTCCAAGGAGTGGCGAACGCTCGTCCGGTGTCAGAAACCACTGGAAATGCACTTGCGGCGAAGGAAACGGGCTGAGCTCGAGGACTTCCGGTGCTCGTCCCAAGAAAACGCGAGCGGGAATGCCCCGGACTCAGTTTTCTCGTCCTGGGGTAAAAAGCGGTCCCCCGACGGTTTCTTCCCTTTGCTCCGTATTGGTCATAAGTCTTTCGATCTTCGGGTCTCGTGCTCCGAGGACTTCAACCCACACTCCTGGCATGCTCCCTGACACGTTTTCCGGAGGTATAGGTCGGGAAGCGAGCTCGTTGGAGGGAGAACTGTGGTGCGACCCAAAACGGTCCAAAAGATGGCCGAAGCTTCCAACGAGTGGCGAACGCTCGTCCGGTGTCAGAAACCACTGGAAATGCACTTGCAGCGAAGGAAACGGGCTGAGCTCGAGAACTTCCGGTGCTCGTCCCAAGAAAACGCGAGCGGGAATGCCCCGGACTCAGTTTTCTCGTCCTGGGGTAAAAAGCGGTCCCCCGACGGTTTCTTCCCTTTGCTCCGTATTGGTCATAAGTCTTTCGATCTTCGGGTCTCGTGCTCCGAGGACTTCAACCCACACTCCTGACATGCTCCCTGACACGTTTTCCGGAGGTATAGGTCGGGAAGCGAGCTCGTTGGAGGGAGAACTGTGGTGCGACCCAAAACGGTCCAAAAGATGGCCGAAGCTTCCAACGAGTGGCGAACGCTCGTCCGGTGTCAGAAACCACTGGAAATGCACTTGCAGCGAAGGAAACGGGCTGAGCTCGAGGACTTCCGGTGCTCGTCCCAAGAAAACGCGAGCGGGAATGCCCCGGACTCAGTTTTCTCGTCCTGGGGTAAAAAGCGGTCCCCCGACGGTTTCTTCCCTTTGCTCCGTATTGGTCATAAGTCTTTCGATCTTCGGGTCTCGTGCTCCGAGGACTTCAACCCACACTCCTGGCATGCTCCCTGACACGTTTTCCGGAGGTATAGGTCGGGAAGCGAGCTCGTTGGAGGGAGAACTGTGGTGCGACCCAAAACGGTCCAAAAGATGGCCGAAGCTTCCAACGAGTGGTGAACGCTCGTCCGGTGTCAGAAACCACTGGAAATGCACTTGCAGCGAAGGAAACGGGCTGAGCTCGAGGACTTCCGGTGCTCGTCCCAAGAAAACGCGAGCGGGAATGCCCCGGACTCAGTTTTCTCGTCCTGGGGTAAAAAGCGGTCCCCCGACGGTTTCTTCCCTTTGCTCCGTATTGGTCATAAGTCTTTCGACCTTCGGGTCTCGTGCTCCGAGGACTTCAACCCACACTCCTGGCATGCTCCCTGACACGTTTTCCGGAGGTATAGGTCGGGAAGCGAGCTCATTGGAGGGAGAACTGTGGTGCGACCCAAAACGGTCCAAAAGATGGCCGAAGCTTCCAACGAGTGGCGAACGCTCGTCCGGTGTCAGAAACCACTGGAAATGCACTTGCAGCGAAGGAAACGGGCTAAGCTCGAGGACTTCTGGTGCTCGTCCCAAGAAAACGCGAGCGGGAATGCCCCGGACTCAGTTTTCTCGTCCTGGGGTAAAAAGCGGTCCCCCGACGGTTTCTTCCCTTTGCTCCGTATTCGTCATAAGTCTTTCGACCTTCGGGTCTCGTGCTCCGAGGACTTCAACCCACACTCCTGACATGCTCCCTGACACGTTTTCCGGAGGTATAGGTCGGGAAGCGAGCTCGTTGGAGGGAGAACTGTGGTGCGACCCAAAACGGTCCAAAAGATGGCCGAAGCTTCCAACGAGTGGCGAACGCTCGTCCGGTGTCAGAAACCACTGGAAATGCACTTGCAGCGAAGGAAACGGGCTGAGCTCGAGGACTTCCGGTGCTCGTCCCAAGAAAACGCGAGCGGGAATGCCCCGGACTCAGTTTTCTCGTCCTGGGGTAAAAAGCGGTCCCCCGACGGTTTCTTCCCTTTGCTCCCTATTGGTCATAAGTCTTTCGATCTTCGGGTCTCGTGCTCCGAGGACTTCAACCCACACTCCTGGCATGCTCCCTGACACGTTTTCCGGAGGTATAGGTCGGGAAGCGAGCTCGTTGGAGGGAGAACTGTGGTGCGACCCAAAACGGTCCAAAAGATGGCCGAAGCTTCCAAGGAGTGGCGAACGCTCGTCCGGTGTCAGAAACCACTTGAAATGCACTTGCAGCGAAGGAAACGGGCTCAGCTCGAGGACTTCTGGTGCTCGTCCCAAGAAAACGCGAGCGGGAATGCCCCGAACTCAGTTTTCTCGTCCTGGGGTAAAAAGCGGTCCCCCGACGGTTTCTTCCCTTTGCTCCGTATTCGTCATAAGTCTTTCGACCTTCGGGTCTCGTGCTCCGAGGACTTCAACCCACACTCCTGGCATGCTCCCTGACACGTTTTCCGGAGGTATAGGTCGGAAAGCGAGCTCGTTGGAGGGAGAACTGTGGTGCGACCCAAAACGGTCCAAAAGATGGCCGAAGCTTCCAACGAGTGGCGAACGCTCGTCCGGTGTCAGAAACCACTGGAAATGCACTTGCAGCGAAGGAAACGGGCTGAGCTCGAGGACTTCCGGTGCTCGTCTCAAGAAAACGCGAGCGGGAATGCCCCGGACTCAGTTTTCTCGTCCTGGGGTAAAAAGTAGTCCCCCGACGGTTTCTTCCCTTTGCTCCGTATTCGTCATAAGTCTTTCGATCTTCGGGTCTCGTGCTCCGAGGACTTCAACCCACACTCCTGGCATGCTCCCTGACACGTTTTCCGGAGGTATAGGTCGGGAAGCGAGCTCGTTGGAGGGAGAACTGTGGTGCGACCCAAAACGGTCCAAAAGATGGCCGAAGCTTCCAACGAGTGGCGAACGCTCGTCCGGTGTCAGAAACCACTGGAAATGCACTTGCGGCGAAGGAAACGGGCTGAGCTCGAGGACTTCCGGTGCTCGTCCAAAGAAAACGCGAGCGGGAATGCCCCGGACTCAGTTTTCTCGTCCTGGGGTAAAAAGCGGTCCCCCGACGGTTTCTTCCCTTTGCTCCGTATTGGTCATAAGTCTTTCGATCTTCGGGTCTCGTGCTCCGAGGACTTCAACCCACACTCCTGGCATGCTCCCTGACACGTTTTCCGGAGGTATAGGTCGGGAAGCGAGCTCGTTGGAGGGAGAACTGTGGTGCGACCCAAAACGGTCCAAAAGATGGCCGAAGCTTCCAACGAGTGGCGAACGCTCGTCCGGTGTCAGAAACCACTGGAAATGCACTTGCAGCGAAGGAAACGGGCTGAGCTCGAGGACTTTCGGTGCTCGTCCCAAGAAAACGCGAGCGGGAATGCCCCGGACTCAGTTTTCTCGTCCTGGGGTAAAAAGCGGTCCCCCGACGGTTTCTTCCCTTTGCTCCGTATTGGTCATAAGTCTTTCGATCTTCGGGTCTCGTGCTCCGAGGACTTCAACCCACACTCCTGGCATGCTCCCTGACACGTTTTCCGGAGGTATAGGTCGGGAAGCGAGCTCGTTGGAGGGAGAACTGTGGTGCGACCCAAAACGGTCCAAAAGATGGCCGAAGCTTCCAACGAGTGGCGAACGCTCGTCCGGTGTCAGAAACCACTGGAAATGCACTTGCGGCGAAGGAAACGGGCTGAGCTCGAGGACTTCCGGTGCTCGTCCCAAGAAAACGCGAGCGGGAATGCCCCGGACTCAGTTTTCTCGTCCTGGGGTAAAAAGCGGTCCCCCGACGGTTTCTTCCCTTTGCTCCGTATTCGTCATAAGTCTTTCGATCTTCGGGTCTCGTGCTCCGAGGACTTCAACCCACACTCCTGGCATGCTCCCTGACACGTTTTCCGGAGGTATAGGTCGGGAAGCGAGCTCGTTGGAGGGAGAACTGTGGTGCGACCCAAAACGGTCCAAAAGATGGCCGAAGCTTCCAACGAGTGGCGAACGCTCGTCCGGTGTCAGAAACCACTGGAAATGCACTTGCAGCGAAGGAAACGGGCTGAGCTCGAGGACTTCCGGTGCTCGTCCCAAGAAAACGCGAGCGGGAATGCCCCGGACTCAGTTTTCTCGTCCTGGGGTAAAAAGCGGTCCCCCGACGGTTTCTTCCCTTTGCTCCGTATTCGTCATAAGTCTTTCGATCTTCGGGTCTCGTGCTCCGAGGACTTCAACCCACACTCCTGGCATGCTCCCTGACACGTTTTCCGGAGGTATAGGTCGGGAAGCGAGCTCGTTGGAGGGAGAACTGTGGTGCGACCCAAAACGGTCCAAAAGATGGCCGAAGCTTCCAACGAGTGGCGAACGCTCGTCCGGTGTCAGAAACCACTGGAAATGCACTTGCGGCGAAGGAAACGGGCTGAGCTCGAGGACTTCCGGTGCTCGTCCCAAGAAAACGCGAGCGGGAATGCCCCGGACTCAGTTTTCTCGTCCTGGGGTAAAAAGCGGTCCCCCGACGGTTTCTTCCCTTTGCTCCGTATTGGTCATAAGTCTTTCGATCTTCGGGTCTCGTGCTCCGAGGACTTCAACCCACACTCCTGGCATGCTCCCTGACACGTTTTCCGGAGGTATAGGTCGGGAAGCGAGCTCGTTGGAGGGAGAACTGTGGTGCGACCCAAAACGGTCCAAAAGATGGCCGAAGCTTCCAACGAGTGGCGAACGCTCGTCCGGTGTCAGAAACCACTGGAAATGCACTTGCAGCGAAGGAAACGGGCTGAGCTCGAGGACTTCCGGTGCTCGTCCCAAGAAAACGCGAGCGGGAATGCCCCGGACTCAGTTTTCTCGTCCTGGGGTAAAAAGCGGTCCCCCGACGGTTTCTTCCCTTTGCTCCGTATTGGTCATAAGTCTTTCGATCTTCGGGTCTCGTGCTCCGAGGACTTCAACCCACACTCCTGACATGCTCCCTGACACGTTTTCCGGAGGTATAGGTCGGGAAGCGAGCTCGTTGGAGGGAGAACTGTGGTGCGACCCAAAACGGTCCAAAAGATGGCCAAAGCTTCCAACGAGTGGCGAACGCTCGTCCGGTGTCAGAAACCACTGGAAATGCACTTGCAGCGAAGGAAACGGGCTGAGCTCGAGGACTTCCGGTGCTCGTCCCAAGAAAACGCGAGCGGGAATGCCCCGGACTCAGTTTTCTCGTCCTGGGGTAAAAAGCGGTCCCCCGACGGTTTCTTCCCTTTGCTCCGTATTGGTCATAAGTCTTTCGATCTTCGGGTCTCGTGCTCCGAGGACTTCAACCCACACTCCTGGCATGCTCCCTGACACGTTTTCCGGAGGTATAGGTCGGGAAGCGAGCTCGTTGGAGGGAGAACTGTGGTGCGACCCAAAACGGTCCAAAAGATGGCCGAAGCTTCCAACGAGTGGCGAACGCTCGTCCGGTGTCAGAAACCACTGGAAATGCACTTGCAGCGAAGGAAACGGGCTGAGCTCGAGGACTTCCGGTGCTCGTCCCAAGAAAACGCGAGCGGGAATGCCCCGGACTCAGTTTTCTCGTCCTGGGGTAAAAAGCGGTCCCCCGACGGTTTCTTCCCTTTGCTCCCTATTGGTCATAAGTCTTTCGATCTTCGGGTCTCGTGCTCCGAGGACTTCAACCCACACTCCTGGCATGCTCCCTGACACGTTTTCCGGAGGTATAGGTCGGGAAGCGAGCTCGTTGGAGGGAGAACTGTGGTGCGACCCAAAACGGTCCAAAAGATGGCCGAAGCTTCCAACGAGTGGCGAACGCTCGTCCGGTGTCAGAAACCACTGGAAATGCACTTGCAGCGAAGGAAACGGGCTGAGCTCGAGGACTTCCGGTGCTCGTCCCAAGAAAACGCGAGCGGGAATGCCCCGGACTCAGTTTTCTCGTCCTGGGGTAAAAAGCGGTCCCCCGACGGTTTCTTCCCTTTGCTCCCTATTGGTCATAAGTCTTTCGATCTTCGGGTCTCGTGCTCCGAGGACTTCAACCCACACTCCTGGCATGCTCCCTGACACATTTTCCGGAGGTATAGGTCGGGAAGCGAGCTCGTTGGAGGGAGAACTGTGGTGCGACCCAAAACGGTCCAAAAGATGGCCGAAGCTTCCAACGAGTGGCGAACGCTCGTCCGTTGTCAGAAACCACTGGAAATGCACTTGCAGCGAAGGAAACGGGCTGAGCTCGAGGACTTCCGGTGCTCGTCCCAAGAAAACGCGAGCGGGAATGCCCCGGACTCAGTTTTCTCGTCCTGGGGTAAAAAGCGGTCCCCCGACGGTTTCTTCCCTTTGCTCCGTATTGGTCATAAGTCTTTCGATCTTCGGGTCTCGTGCTCCGAGGACTTCAACCCACACTCCTGGCATGCTCCCTGACACGTTTTCCGGAGGTATACGTCGGGAAGCGAGCTCGTTGGAGGGAGAACTGTGGTGCGACCCAAAACGGTCCAAAAGATGGCCGAAGCTTCCAACGAGTGGCGAACGCTCGTCCGGTGTCAGAAACCACTGGAAATGCACTTGCAGCGAAGGAAACGGGCTGAGCTCGAGGACTTCCGGTGCTCGTCCCAAGAAAACGCGAGCGGGAATGCCCCGGACTCAGTTTTCTCGTCCTGGGGTAAAAAGCGGTCCCCCGACGGTTTCTTCCCTTTGATCCGTATTGGTCATAAGTCTTTCGATCTTCGGGTCTCGTGCTCCGAGGACTTCAACCCACACTCCTGGCATGCTCCCTGACACGTTTTCCGGAGGTATAGGTCGGGAAGCGAGCTCGTTGGAGGGAGAACTGTGGTGCGACCCAAAACGGTCCAAAAGATGGCCGAAGCTTCCAACGAGTGGCGAACGCTCGTCCGGGGTCAGAAACCACTGGAAATGCACTTGCAGCGAAGGAAACGGGCTGAGCTCGAGGATTTCCGGTGCTCGTCCCAAGAAAACGCGAGCGGGAATGCCCCGGACTCAGTTTTCTCGCGGTCCCCCGACGGTTTCTTCCCTTTGCTCCGTATTGGTCATAAGTCTTTCGATCTTCGGGTCTCGTGCTCCGAGGACTTCAACCCACACTCCTGGCATGCTCCCTGACACGTTTTCCGGAGGTATAGGTCGGGAAGCGAGCTCGTTGGAGGGAGAACTGTGGTGCGACCCAAAACGGTCCAAAAGATGGCCGAAGCTTCCAACGAGTGGCGAACGCTCGTCCGGTGTCAGAAACCACTGGAAATGCACTTGCAGCGAAGGAAACGGGCTGAGCTCGAGGACTTCCGGTGCTCGTCCCAAGAAAACGCGAGCGGGAATGCCCCGGACTCAGTTTTCTCGTCCTGGGGTAAAAAGCGGTCCCCCGACGGTTTCTTCCCTTTGCTCCGTATTGGTCATAAGTCTTTCGATCTTCGGGTCTCGTGCTCCGAGGACTTCAACCCACACTCCTGGCATGCTCCCTGACACGTTTTCCGGAGGTATAGGTCGGGAAGCGAGCTCGTTGGAGGGAGAACTGTGGTGCGACCCAAAACGGTCCAAAAGATGGCCGAAGCTTCCAACGAGTGGCGAACGCTCGTCCGGTGTCAGAAACCACTGGAAATGCACTTGCAGCGAAGGAAACGGGCTGAGCTCGAGGACTTCGTCCCAAGAAAACGCGAGCGGGAATGCCCCGGACTCAGTTTTCTCGTCCTGGGGTAAAAAGCGGTCCCCCGACGGTTTCTTCCCTTTGCTCCGTATTGGTCATAAGTCTTTCGATCTTCGGGTCTCGTGCTCCGAGGACTTCAACCCACACTCCTGGCATGCTCCCTGACACGTTTTCCGGAGGTATAGGTCGGGAAGCGAGCTCGTTGGAGGGAGAACTGTGGTGCGACCCAAAACGGTCCAAAAGATGGCCGAAGCTTCCAACGAGTGGGGAACGCTCGTCCGGTGTCAGAAACCACTGGAAATGCACTTGCAGCGAAGTAAACGGGCTGAGCTCGAGGACTTCCGGTGCTCGTCCCAAGAAAACGCGAGCGGGAATGCCCCGGACTCAGTTTTCTCGTCCTGGGGTAAAAAGCGGTCCCCCGACGGTTTCTTCCCTTTGCTCCGTATTGGTCATAAGTCTTTCGATCTTCGGGTCTCGTGCTCCGAGGACTTCAACCCACACTCCTGGCATGCTCCCTGACACGTTTTCCGGAGGTATAGGTCGGGAAGCGAGCTCGTTGGAGGGAGAACTGTGGTGCGACCCAAAACGGTTCAAAAGATGGCCGAAGCTTCCAACGAGTGGCGAACGCTCGTCCGGTGTCAGAAACCACTGGAAATGCACTTGCAGCGAAGGAAACGGGCTGAGCTCGAGGACTTCCGGTGCTCGTCCCAAGAAAACGCGAGCGGGAATGCCCCGGACTCAGTTTTCTCGTCCTGGGGTAAAAAGCGGTCCCCCGACGGTTTCTTCCCTTTGCTCCGTATTGGTCATAAGTCTTTCGATCTTCGGGTCTCGTGCTCCGAGGACTTCAACCCACACTCCTGGCATGCTCCCTGACACGTTTTCCGGAGGTATAGGTCGGGAAGCGAGCTCGTTGGAGGGAGAACTGTGGTGCGACCCAAAACGGTCCAAAAGATGGCCGAAGCTTCCAACGAGTGGCGAACGCTCGTCCGGTGTCAGAAACCACTGGAAATGCACTTGCAGCGAAGGAAACGGGCTGAGCTCGAGGACTTCCGGTGCTCGTCCCAAGAAAACGCGAGCGGGAATGCCCCGGACTCAGTTTTCTCGTCCTGGGGTAAAAAGCGGTCCCCCGACGGTTTCTTCCCTTTGCTCCGTATTGGTCATAAGTCTTTCGATCTTCGGGTCTCGTGCTCCGAGGACTTCAACCCACACTCCTGGCATGCTCCCTGACACGTTTTCCGGAGGTATAGGTCGGGAAGCGAGCTCGTTGGAGGGAGAACTGTGGTGCGACCCAAAACGGTCCAAAAGATGGCCGAAGCTTCCAACGAGTGGGGAACGCTCGTCCGGTGTCAGAAACCACTGGAAATGCACTTGCAGCGAAGGAAACGGGCTCAGCTCGAGGACTTCCGGTGCTCGTCCCAAGAAAACGCGAGCGGGAATGCCCCGGACTCAGTTTTCTCGTCCTGGGGTAAAAAGCGGTCCCCCGACGGTTTCTTCCCTTTGCTCCGTATTGGTCATAAGTCTTTCGATCTTCGGGTCTCGTGCTCCGAGGACTTCAACCCACACTCCTGGCATGCTCCCTGACACGTTTTCCGGAGGTATAGGTCGGGAAGCGAGCTCGTTGGAGGGAGAACTGTGGTGCGACCCAAAACGGTCCAAAAGATGGCCGAAGCTTCCAACGAGTGGCGAACGCTCGTCCGGTGTCAGAAACCACTGGAAATGCACTTGCAGCGAAGGAAACGGGCTGAGCTCGAGGACTTCCGGTGCTCGTCCCAAGAAAACGCGAGCGGGAATGCCCCGGACTCAGTTTTCTCGTCCTGGGGTAAAAAGCGGTCCCCCGACGGTTTCTTCCCTTTGCTCCGTATTGGTCATAAGTCTTTCGATCTTCGGGTCTCGTGCTCCGAGGACTTCAACCCACACTCCTGGCATGCTCCCTGACACGTTTTCCGGAGGTATAGGTCGGGAAGCGAGCTCGTTGGAGGGAGAACTGTGGTGCGACCCAAAACGGTCCAAAAGATGGCCGAAGCTTCCAACGAGTGGCGAACGCTCGTCCGGTGTCAGAAACCACTGGAAATGCACTTGCAGCGAAGGAAACGGGCTGAGCTCGAGGACTTCCGGTGCTCGTCCCAAGAAAACGCGAGCGGGAATGCCCCGGACTCAGTTTTCTCGTCCTGGGGTAAAAAGCGGTCCCCCGACGGTTTCTTCCCTTTGCTCCGTATTGGTCATAAGTCTTTCGATCTTCGGGTCTCGTGCTCCGAGGACTTCAACCCACACTCCTGGCATGCTCCCTGACACGTTTTCCGGAGGTATAGGTCGGGAAGCGAGCTCGTTGGAGGGAGAACTGTGGTGCGACCCAAAACGGTCCAAAAGATGGCCGAAGCTTCCAACGAGTGGCGAACGCTCGTCCGGGGTCAGAAACCACTGGAAATGCACTTGCAGCGAAGGAAACGGGCTGAGCTCGAGGACTTCCGGTGCTCGTCCCAAGAAAACGCGAGCGGGAATGCCCCGGACTCAGTTTTCTCGTCCTGGGGTAAAAAGCGGTCCCCCGACGGTTTCTTCCCTTTGCTCCCTATTGGTCATAAGTCTTTCGATCTTCGGGTCTCGTGCTCCGAGGACTTCAACCCACACTCCTGGCATGCTCCCTGACACGTTTTCCGGAGGTATAGGTCGGGAAGCGAGCTCGTTGGAGGGAGAACTGTGGTGCGACCCAAAACGGTCCAAAAGATGGCCGAAGCTTCCAACGAGTGGGGAACGCTCGTCCGGTGTCAGAAACCACTGGAAATGCACTTGCAGCGAAGGAAACGGCTGAGCTCGAGGACTTCCGGTGCTCGTCCCAAGAAAACGCGAGCGGGAATGCCCCGGACTCAGTTTTCTCGTCCTGGGGTAAAAAGCGGTCCCCCGACGGTTTCTTCCCTTTGCTCCCTATTGGTCATAAGTCTTTCGATCTTCGGGTCTCGTGCTCCGAGGACTTCAACCCACACTCCTGGCATGCTCCCTGACACGTTTTCCGGAGGTATAGGTCGGGAAGCGAGCTCGTTGGAGGGAGAACTGTGGTGCGACCCAAAACGGTCCAAAAGATGGCCGAAGCTTCCAACGAGTGGCGAACGCTCGTCCGTTGTCAGAAACCACTGGAAATGCACTTGCAGCGAAGGAAACGGGCTGAGCTCGAGGACTTCCGGTGCTCGTCCCAAGAAAACGCGAGCGGGAATGCCCCGGACTCAGTTTTCTCGTCCTGGGGTAAAAAGCGGTCCCCCGACGGTTTCTTCCCTTTGCTCCGTATTGGTCATAAGTCTTTCGATCTTCGGGTCTCGTGCTCCGAGGACTTCAACCCACACTCCTGGCATGCTCCCTGACACGTTTTCCGGAGGTATAGGTCGGGAAGCGAGCTCGTTGGAGGGAGAACTGTGGTGCGACCCAAAACGGTCCAAAAGATGGCCGAAGCTTCCAACGAGTGGCGAACGCTCGTCCGGTGTCAGAAACCACTGGAAATGCACTTGCAGCGAAGGAAACGGGCTGAGCTCGAGGACTTCCGGTGCTCGTCCCAAGAAAACGCGAGCGGGAATGCCCCGGACTCAGTTTTCTCGTCCTGGGGTAAAAAGCGGTCCCCCGACGGTTTCTTCCCTTTGCTCCGTATTGGTCATAAGTCTTTCGATCTTCGGGTCTCGTGCTCCGAGGACTTCAACCCACACTCCTGGCATGCTCCCTGACACGTTTTCCGGAGGTATAGGTCGGGAAGCGAGCTCGTTGGAGGGAGAACTGTGGTGCGACCCAAAACGGTCCAAAAGATGGCCGAAGCTTCCAACGAGTGACGAACGCTCGTCCGGGGTCAGAAACCACTGGAAATGCACTTGCAGCGAAGGAAACGGGCTGAGCTCGAGGACTTCCGGTGCTCGTCCCAAGAAAACGCGAGCGGGAATGCCCCGGACTCAGTTTTCTCGTCCTGGGGTAAAAAGCGGTCCCCCGACGGTTTCTTCCCTTTGCTCCGTATTGGTCATAAGTCTTTCGATCTTCGGGTCTCGTGCTCCGAGGACTTCAACCCACACTCCTGGCATGCTCCCTGACACGTTTTCCGGAGGTATAGGTCGGGAAGCGAGCTCGTTGGAGGGAGAACTGTGGTGCGACCCAAAACGGTCCAAAAGATGGCCGAAGCTTCCAACGAGTGGCGAACGCTCGTCCGGTGTCAGAAACCACTGGAAATGCACTTGCAGCGAAGGAAACGGGCTGAGCTCGAGGACTTCCGGTGCTCGTCCCAAGAAAACGCGAGCGGGAATGCCCCGGACTCAGTTTTCTCGTCCTGGGGTAAAAAGCGGTCCCCCGACGGTTTCTTCCCTTTGCTCCGTATTGGTCATAAGTCTTTCGATCTTCGGGTCTCGTGCTCCGAGGACTTCAACCCACACTCCTGGCATGCTCCCTGACACGTTTTCCGGAGGTAAAGGTCGGGAAGCGAGCTCGTTGGAGGGAGAACTGTGGTGCGACCCAAAACGGTCCAAAAGATGGCCGAAGCTTCCAACGAGTGGCGAACGCTCGTCCGGTGTCAGAAACCACTGGAAATGCACTTGCAGCGAAGGAAACGGGCTGAGCTCGAGGACTTCCGGTGCTCGTCCCAAGAAAACGCGAGCGGGAATGCCCCGGACTCAGTTTTCTCGCGGTCCCCCGACGGTTTCTTCCCTTTGCTCCGTATTGGTCATAAGTCTTTCGATCTTCGGGTCTCGTGCTCCGAGGACTTCAACCCACACTCCTGGCATGCTCCCTGACACGTTTTCCGGAGGTATAGGTCGGGAAGCGAGCTCGTTGGAGGGAGAACTGTGGTGCGACCCAAAACGGTCCAAAAGATGGCCGAAGCTTCCAACGAGTGGCGAACGCTCGTCCGGGGTCAGAAACCACTGGAAATGCACTTGCAGCGAAGGAAACGGGCTGAGCTCGAGGACTTCCGGTGCTCGTCCCAAGAAAACGCGAGCGGGAATGCCCCGGACTCAGTTTTCTCGTCCTGGGGTAAAAAGCGGTCCCCCGACGGTTTCTTCCCTTTGCTCCGTATTGGTCATAAGTCTTTCGATCTTCGGGTCTCGTGCTCCGAGGACTTCAACCCACACTCCTGGCATGCTCCCTGACACGTTTTCCGGAGGTATAGGTCGGGAAGCGAGCTCGTTGGAGGGAGAACTGTGGTGCGACCCAAAACGGTCCAAAAGATGGCCGAAGCTTCCAACGAGTGGCGAACGCTCGTCCGGTGTCAGAAACCACTGGAAATGCACTTGCAGCGAAGGAAACGGGCTGAGCTCGAGGACTTCCGGTGCTCGTCCCAAGAAAACGCGAGCGGGAATGCCCCGGACTCAGTTTTCTCGTCCTGGGGTAAAAAGCGGTCCCCCGACGGTTTCTTCCCTTTGCTCCGTATTGGTCATAAGTCTTTCGATCTTCGGGTCTCGTGCTCCGAGGACTTCAACCCACACTCCTGGCATGCTCCCTGACACGTTTTCCGGAGGTAAAGGTCGGGAACCGAGCTCGTTGGAGGGAGAACTGTGGTGCGACCCAAAACGGTCCAAAAGATGGCCGAAGCTTCCAACGAGTGGCGAACGCTCGTCCGGTGTCAGAAACCACTGGAAATGCACTTGCAGCGAAGGAAACGGGCTGAGCTCGAGGACTTCCGGTGCTCGTCCCAAGAAAACGCGAGCGGGAATGCCCCGGACTCAGTTTTCTCGTCCTGGGGTAAAAAGAGGTCCCCCGACGGTTTCTTCCCTTTGCTCCGTATTGGTCATAAGTCTTTCGATCTTCGGGTCTCGTGCTCCGAGGACTTCAACCCACACTCCTGGCATGCTCCCTGACACGTTTTCCGGAGGTATAGGTCGGGAAGCGAGCTCGTTGGAGGGAGAACTGTGGTGCGACCCAAAACGGTCCAAAAGATGGCCGAAGCTTCCAACGAGTGGCGAACGCTCGTCCGGTGTCAGAAACCACTGGAAATGCACTTGCAGCGAAGGAAACGGGCTGAGCTCGAGGACTTCCGGTGCTCGTCCCAAGAAAACGCGAGCGGGAATGCCCCGGACTCAGTTTTCTCGTCCTGGGGTAAAAAGCGGTCCCCCGACGGTTTCTTCCCTTTGCTCCGTATTGGTCATAAGTCTTTCGATCTTCGGGTCTCGTGCTCCGAGGACTTCAACTCACACTCCTGGCATGCTCCCTGACACGTTTTCCGGAGGTATAGGTCGGGAAGCGAGCTCGTTGGAGGGAGAACTGTGGTGCGACCCAAAACGGTCCAAAAGATGGCCGAAGCTTCCAACGAGTGGCGAACGCTCGTCCGGTGTCAGAAACCACTGGAAATGCACTTGCAGCGAAGGAAACGGGCTGAGCTCGAGGACTTCCGGTGCTCGTCCCAAGAAAACGCGAGCGGGAATTCCCCGGACTCAGTTTTCTCGTCCTGGGGTAAAAAGCGGTCCCCCGACGGTTTCTTCCCTTTGCTCCGTATTGGTCATAAGTCTTTCGATCTTCGGGTCTCGTGCTCCGAGGACTTCAACCCACACTCCTGGCATGCTCCCTGACACGTTTTCCGGAGGTATAGGTCGGGAAGCGAGCTCGTTGGAGGGAGAACTGTGGTGCGACCCAAAACGGTCCAAAAGATGGCCGAAGCTTCCAACGAGTGGCGAACGCTCGTCCGGGGTCAGAAACCACTGGAAATGCACTTGCAGCGAAGGAAACGGGCTGAGCTCGAGGACTTCCGGTGCTCGTCCCAAGAAAACGCGAGCGGGAATGCCCCGGACTCAGTTTTCTCGCGGTCCCCCGACGGTTTCTTCCCTTTGCTCCGTATTGGTCATAAGTCTTTCGATCTTCGGGTCTCGTGCTCCGAGGACTTCAACCCACACTCCTGGCATGCTCCCTGACACGTTTTCCGGAGGTATAGGTCGGGAAGCGAGCTCGTTGGAGGGAGAACTGTGGTGCGACCCAAAACGGTCCAAAAGATGGCCGAAGCTTCCAACGAGTGGCGAACGCTCGTCCGGTGTCAGAAACCACTGGAAATGCACTTGCAGCGAAGGAAACGGGCTGAGCTCGAGGACTTCCGGTGCTCGTCCCAAGAAAACGCGAGCGGGAATGCCCCGGACTCAGTTTTCTCGTCCTGGGGTAAAAAGCGGTCCCCCGACGGTTTCTTCCCTTTGCTCCGTATTGGTCATAAGTCTTTCGATCTTCGGGTCTCGTGCTCCGAGGACTTCAACCCACACTCCTGGCATGCTCCCTGACACGTTTTCCGGAGGTATAGGTCGGGAAGCGAGCTCGTTGGAGGGAGAACTGTGGTGCGACCCAAAACGGTCCAAAAGATGGCCGAAGCTTCCAACGAGTGGCGAACGCTCGTCCGGGGTCAGAAACCACTGGAAATGCACTGGCAGCGAAGGAAACGGGCTGAGCTCGAGGACTTCCGGTGCTCGTCCCAAGAAAACGCGAGCGGGAATGCCCCGGACTCAGTTTTCTCGTCCTGGGGTAAAAAGCGGTCCCCCGACGGTTTCTTCCCTTTGCTCCGTATTGGTCATAAGTCTTTCGATCTTCGGGTCTCGTGCTCCGAGGACTTCAACCCACACTCCTGGCATGCTCCCTGACACGTTTTCCGGAGGTATAGGTCGGGAAGCGAGCTCGTTGGAGGGAGAACTGTGGTGCGACCCAAAACGGTCCAAAAGATGGCCGAAGCTTCCAACGAGTGGCGAACGCTCGTCCGGTGTCAGAAACCACTGGAAATGCACTTGCAGCGAAGGAAACGGGCTGAGCTCGAGGACTTCCGGTGCTCGTCCCAAGAAAACGCGAGCGGGAATGCCCCGGACTCAGTTTTCTCGTCCTGGGGTAAAAAGCGGTCCCCCGACGGTTTCTTCCCTTTGCTCCGTATTGGTCATAAGTCTTTCGATCTTCGGGTCTCGTGCTCCGAGGACTTCAACCCACACTCCTGGCATGCTCCCTGACACGTTTTCCGGAGGTATAGGTCGGGAAGCGAGCTCGTTGGAGGGAGAACTGTGGTGCGACCCAAAACGGTCCAAAAGATGGCCGAAGCTTCCAACGAGTGGCGAACGCTCGTCCGGGGTCAGAAACCACTGGAAATGCACTGGCAGCGAAGGAAACGGGCTGAGCTCGAGGACTTCCGGTGCTCGTCCCAAGAAAACGCGAGCGGGAATGCCCCGGACTCAGTTTTCTCGTCCTGGGGTAAAAAGCGGTCCCCCGACGGTTTCTTCCCTTTGCTCCGTATTGGTCATAAGTCTTTCGATCTTCGGGTCTCGTGCTCCGAGGACTTCAACCCACACTCCTGGCATGCTCCCTGACACGTTTTCCGGAGGTATAGGTCGGGAAGCGAGCTCGTTGGAGGGAGAACTGTGGTGCGACCCAAAACGGTCCAAAAGATGGCCGAAGCTTCCAACGAGTGGCGAACGCTCGTCCGGTGTCAGAAACCACTGGAAATGCACTTGCAGCGAAGGAAACGGGCTGAGCTCGAGGACTTCCGGTGCTCGTCCCAAGAAAACGCGAGCGGGAATGCCCCGGACTCAGTTTTCTCGTCCTGGGGTAAAAAGCGGTCCCCCGACGGTTTCTTCCCTTTGCTCCGTATTGGTCATAAGTCTTTCGATCTTCGGGTCTCGTGCTCCGAGGACTTCAACCCACACTCCTGGCATGCTCCCTGACACGTTTTCCGGAGGTATAGGTCGGGAAGCGAGCTCGTTGGAGGGAGAACTGTGGTGCGACCCAAAACGGTCCAAAAGATGGCCGAAGCTTCCAACGAGTGGCGAACGCTCGTCCGGTGTCAGAAACCACTGGAAATGCACTTGCAGCGAAGGAAACGGGCTGAGCTCGAGGACTTCCGGTGCTCGTCCCAAGAAAACGCGAGCGGGAATGCCCCGGACTCAGTTTTCTCGTCCTGGGGTAAAAAGCGGTCCCCCGACGGTTTCTTCCCTTTGCTCCGTATTGGTCATAAGTCTTTCGATCTTCGGGTCTCGTGCTCCGAGGACTTCAACCCACACTCCTGGCATGCTCCCTGACACGTTTTCCGGAGGTATAGGTCGGGAAGCGAGCTCGTTGGAGGGAGAACTGTGGTGCGACCCAAAACGGTCCAAAAGATGGCCGAAGCTTCCAACGAGTGGCGAACGCTCGTCCGGGGTCAGAAACCACTGGAAATGCACTTGCAGCGAAGGAAACGGGCTGAGCTCGAGGACTTCCGGTGCTCGTCCCAAGAAAACGCGAGCGGGAATGCCCCGGACTCAGTTTTCTCGTCCTGGGGTAAAAAGCGGTCCCCCGACGGTTTCTTCCCTTTGCTCCGTATTGGTCATAAGTCTTTCGATCTTCGGGTCTCGTGCTCCGAGGACTTCAACCCACACTCCTGGCATGCTCCCTGACACGTTTTCCGGAGGTATAGGTCGGGAAGCGAGCTCGTTCGAGGGAGAACTGTGGTGCGACCCAAAACGGTCCAAAAGATGGCCGAAGCTTCCAACGAGTGGCGAACGCTCGTCCGGGGTCAGAAACCACTGGAAATGCACTGGCAGCGAAGGAAACGGGCTGAGCTCGAGGACTTCCGGTGCTCGTCCCAAGAAAACGCGAGCGGGAATGCCCCGGACTCAGTTTTCTCGTCCTGGGGTAAAAAGCGGTCCCCCGACGGTTTCTTCCCTTTGCTCCGTATTGGTCATAAGTCTTTCGATCTTCGGGTCTCGTGCTCCGAGGACTTCAACCCACACTCCTGGCATGCTCCCTGACACGTTTTCCGGAGGTATAGGTCGGGAAGCGAGCTCGTTGGAGGGAGAACTGTGGTGCGACCCAAAACGGTCCAAAAGATGGCCGAAGCTTCCAACGAGTGGCGAACGCTCGTCCGGTGTCAGAAACCACTGGAAATGCACTTGCAGCGAAGGAAACGGGCTGAGCTCGAGGACTTCCGGTGCTCGTCCCAAGAAAACGCGAGCGGGAATGCCCCGGACTCAGTTTTCTCGTCCTGGGGTAAAAAGCGGTCCCCCGACGGTTTCTTCCCTTTGCTCCGTATTGGTCATAAGTCTTTCGATCTTCGGGTCTCGTGCTCCGAGGACTTCAACCCACACTCCTGGCATGCTCCCTGACACGTTTTCCGGAGGTATAGGTCGGGAAGCGAGCTCGTTGGAGGGAGAACTGTGGTGCGACCCAAAACGGTCCAAAAGATGGCCGAAGCTTCCAACGAGTGGCGAACGCTCGTCCGGTGTCAGAAACCACTGGAAATGCACTTGCAGCGAAGGAAACGGGCTGAGCTCGAGGACTTCCGGTGCTCGTCCCAAGAAAACGCGAGCGGGAATGCCCCGGACTCAGTTTTCTCGTCCTGGGGTAAAAAGCGGTCCCCCGACGGTTTCTTCCCTTTGCTCCGTATTGGTCATAAGTCTTTCGATCTTCGGGTCTCGTGCTCCGAGGACTTCAACCCACACTCCTGGCATGCTCCCTGACACGTTTTCCGGAGGTATAGGTCGGGAAGCGAGCTCGTTGGAGGGAGAACTGTGGTGCGACCCAAAACGGTCCAAAAGATGGCCGAAGCTTCCAACGAGTGGCGAACGCTCGTCCGGGGTCAGAAACCACTGGAAATGCACTTGCAGCGAAGGAAACGGGCTGAGCTCGAGGACTTCCGGTGCTCGTCCCAAGAAAACGCGAGCGGGAATGCCCCGGACTCAGTTTTCTCGTCCTGGGGTAAAAAGCGGTCCCCCGACGGTTTCTTCCCTTTGCTCCGTATTGGTCATAAGTCTTTCGATCTTCGGGTCTCGTGCTCCGAGGACTTCAACCCACACTCCTGGCATGCTCCCTGACACGTTTTCCGGAGGTATAGGTCGGGAAGCGAGCTCGTTCGAGGGAGAACTGTGGTGCGACCCAAAACGGTCCAAAAGATGGCCGAAGCTTCCAACGAGTGGCGAACGCTCGTCCGGTGTCAGAAACCACTGGAAATGCACTTGCAGCGAAGGAAACGGGCTGAGCTCGAGGACTTCCGGTGCTCGTCCCAAGAAAACGCGAGCGGGAATGCCCGGACTCAGTTTTCTCGTCCTGGGGTAAAAAGCGGTCCCCCCGACGGTTTCTTCCCTTTGCTCCGTATTGGTCATAAGTCTTTCGATCTTCGGGTCTCGTGCTCCGAGGACTTCAACCCACACTCCTGGCATGCTCCCTGACACGTTTTCCGGAGGTATAGGTCGGGAAGCGAGCTCGTTGGAGGGAGAACTGTGGTGCGACCCAAAACGGTCCAAAAGATGGCCGAAGCTTCCAACGAGTGGCGAACGCTCGTCCGGTGTCAGAAACCACTGGAAATGCACTTGCAGCGAAGGAAACGGGCTGAGCTCGAGGACTTCCGGTGCTCGTCCCAAGAAAACGCGAGCGGGAATGCCCCGGACTCAGTTTTCTCGTCCTGGGGTAAAAAGCGGTCCCCCGACGGTTTCTTCCCTTTGCTCCGTATTGGTCATAAGTCTTTCGATCTTCGGGTCTCGTGCTCCGAGGACTTCAACCCACACTCCTGGCATGCTCCCTGACACGTTTTCCGGAGGTATAGGTCGGGAAGCGAGCTCGTTGGAGGGAGAACTGTGGTGCGACCCAAAACGGTCCAAAAGATGGCCGAAGCTTCCAACGAGTGGCGAACGCTCGTCCGGGGTCAGAAACCACTGGAAATGCACTTGCAGCGAAGGAAACGGGCTGAGCTCGAGGACTTCCGGTGCTCGTCCCAAGAAAACGCGAGCGGGAATGCCCCGGACTCAGTTTTCTCGTCCTGGGGTAAAAAGCGGTCCCCCGACGGTTTCTTCCCTTTGCTCCGTATTGGTCATAAGTCTTTCGATCTTCGGGTCTCGTGCTCCGAGGACTTCAACCCACACTCCTGGCATGCTCCCTGACACGTTTTCCGGAGGTATAGGTCGGGAAGCGAGCTCGTTGGAGGGAGAACTGTGGTGCGACCCAAAACGGTCCAAAAGATGGCCGAAGCTTCCAACGAGTGGCGAACGCTCGTCCGGGGTCAGAAACCACTGGAAATGCACTTGCAGCGAAGGAAACGGGCTGAGCTCGAGGACTTCCGGTGCTCGTCCCAAGAAAACGCGAGCGGGAATGCCCCGGACTCAGTTTTCTCGTCCTGGGGTAAAAAGCGGTCCCCCGACGGTTTCTTCCCTTTGCTCCGTATTGGTCATAAGTCTTTCGATCTTCGGGTCTCGTGCTCCGAGGACTTCAACCCACACTCCTGGCATGCTCCCTGACACGTTTTCCGGAGGTATAGGTCGGGAAGCGAGCTCGTTGGAGGGAGAACTGTGGTGCGACCCAAAACGGTCCAAAAGATGGCCGAAGCTTCCAACGAGTGGCGAACGCTCGTCCGGGGTCAGAAACCACTGGAAATGCACTTGCAGCGAAGGAAACGGGCTGAGCTCGAGGACTTCCGGTGCTCGTCCCAAGAAAACGCGAGCGGGAATGCCCCGGACTCAGTTTTCTCGTCCTGGGGTAAAAAGCGGTCCCCCGACGGTTTCTTCCCTTTGCTCCGTATTGGTCATAAGTCTTTCGATCTTCGGGTCTCGTGCTCCGAGGACTTCAACCCACACTCCTGGCATGCTCCCTGACACGTTTTCCGGAGGTATAGGTCGGGAAGCGAGCTCGTTGGAGGGAGAACTGTGGTGCGACCCAAAACGGTCCAAAAGATGGCCGAAGCTTCCAACGAGTGGCGAACGCTCGTCCGGTGTCAGAAACCACTGGAAATGCACTTGCAGCGAAGGAAACGGGCTGAGCTCGAGGACTTCCGGTGCTCGTCCCAAGAAAACGCGAGCGGGAATGCCCCGGACTCAGTTTTCTCGTCCTGGGGTAAAAAGCGGTCCCCCGACGGTTTCTTCCCTTTGCTCCGTATTGGTCATAAGTCTTTCGATCTTCGGGTCTCGTGCTCCGAGGACTTCAACCCACACTCCTGGCATGCTCCCTGACACGTTTTCCGGAGGTATAGGTCGGGAATCGAGCTCGTTGGAGGGAGAACTGTGGTGCGACCCAAAACGGTCCAAAAGATGGCCGAAGCTTTCAACGAGTGGCGAACGCTCGTTCGGGGTTAGAAACCACTGGAAATGCACTTGCAGCGAAGGAAACGGGCTGAGCTCGAGGACTTCCGGTGCTCGTCCCAAGAAAACGCGACCGGGAATGCCCCGGACTCAGTTTTCTCGTCCTGGGGTAAAAAGCGGTCCCCCGACGGTTTCTTCCCTTTGCTCCGTATTGGTCATAAGTCTTTCGATCTTCGGGTCTCGTGCTCCGAGGACTTCAACCCACACTCCTGGCATGCCCCCTGACACGTTTTCCGGAGGTATAGGTCGGGAAGCGAGCTCGTTGGAGGGAGAACTGTGGTGCGACCCAAAACGGTCCAAAAGATGGCCGAAGCTTCCAACGAGTGGCGAACGCTCGTCCGGTGTCAGAAACCACTGGAAATGCACTTGCAGCGAAGGAAACGGGCTGAGCTCGAGGACTTCCGGTGCTCGTCCCAAGAAAACGCGAGCGGGAATGCCCCGGACTCAGTTTTCTCGTCCTGGGGTAAAAAGCGGTCCCCCGACGGTTTCTTCCCTTTGCTCCGTATTGGTCATAAGTCTTTCGATCTTCGGGTCTCGTGCTCCGAGGACTTCAACCCACACTCCTGGCATGCCCCCTGACACGTTTTCCGGAGGTATAGGTCGGGAAGCGAGCTCGTTGGAGGGAGAACTGTGGTGCGACCCAAAACGGTCCAAAAGATGGCCGAAGCTTCCAACGAGTGGCGAACGCTCGTCCGGTGTCAGAAACCACTGGAAATGCACTTGCAGCGAAGGAAACGGGCTGAGCTCGAGGACTTCCGGTGCTCGTCCCAAGAAAACGCGAGCGGGAATGCCCCGGACTCAGTTTTCTCGTCCTGGGGTAAAAAGCGGTCCCCCGACGGTTTCTTCCCTTTGCTCCGTATTGGTCATAAGTCTTTCGATCTTCGGGTCTCGTGCTCCGAGGACTTCAACCCACACTCCTGGCATGCCCCCTGACACGTTTTCCGGAGGTATAGGTCGGGAAGCGAGCTCGTTGGAGGGAGAACTGTGGTGCGACCCAAAACGGTCCAAAAGATGGCCGAAGCTTCCAACGAGTGGCGAACGCTCGTCCGGTGTCAGAAACCACTGGAAATGCACTTGCAGCGAAGGAAACGGGCTGAGCTCGAGGACTTCCGGTGCTCGTCCCAAGAAAACGCGAGCGGAAATGCCCCGGACTCAGTTTTCTCGTCCTGGGGTAAAAAGCGGTCCCCCGACGGTTTCTTCTCTTTGCTCCGTATTGGTCATAAGTCTTTCGATCTTCGGGTCTCGTGCTCCGAGGACTTCAACCCACACTCCTGGCATGCTCCCTGACACGTTTTCCAGAGGTATAGGTCGGGAAGCGAGCTCGTTGGAGGGAGAACTGTGGTGCGACCCAAAACGGTCCAAAAGATGGCCGAAGCTTCCAACGAGTGGCGAACGCTCGTCCGTTGTCAGAAACCACTGGAAATGCACTTGCAGCGAAGGAAACGGGCTGAGCTCGAGGACTTCCGGTGCTCGTCCCAAGAAAACGCGAGCGGGAATGCCCCGGACTCAGTTTTCTCGTCCTGGGGTAAAAAGCGGTCCCCCGACGGTTTCTTCCCTTTGCTCCGTATTGGTCATAAGTCTTTCGATCTTCGGGTCTCGTGCTCCGAGGACTTCAACCCACACTCCTGGCATGCTCCCTGACACGTTTTCCGGAGGTATAGGTCGGGAAGCGAGCTCGTTGGAGGGAGAACTGTGGTGCGACCCAAAACGGTCCAAAAGATGGCCGAAGCTTCCAACGAGTGGCGAACGCTCGTCCGGTGTCAGAAACCACTGGAAATGCACTTGCAGCGAAGGAAACGGGCTGAGCTCGAGGACTTCCGGTGCTCGTCCCAAGAAAACGCGAGCGGGAATGCCCCGGACTCAGTTTTCTCGTCCTGGGGTAAAAAGCGGTCCCCCGACGGTTTCTTCCCTTTGCTCCGTATTGGTCATAAGTCTTTCGATCTTCGGGTCTCGTGCTCCGAGGACTTCAACCCACACTCCTGGCATGCTCCCTGACACGTTTTCCGGAGGTATAGGTCGGGAAGCGAGCTCGTTGGAGGGAGAACTGTGGTGCGACCCAAAACGGTCCAAAAGATGGCCGAAGCTTCCAACGAGTGGCGAACGCTCGTCCGGTGTCAGAAACCACTGGAAATGCACTTGCAGCGAAGGAAACGGGCTGAGCTCGAGGACTTCCGGTGCTCGTCCCAAGAAAACGCGAGCGGGAATGCCCCGGACTCAGTTTTCTCGTCCTGCGGTAAAAAGCGGTCCCCCGACGGTTTCTTCCCTTTGCTCCGTATTGGTCATAAGTCTTTCGATCTTCGGGTCTCGTGCTCCGAGGACTTCAACCCACACTCCTGGCATGCTCCCTGACACGTTTTCCGGAGGTATAGGTCGGGAAGCGAGCTCGTTGGAGGGAGAACTGTGGTGCGACCCAAAACGGTCCAAAAGATGGCCGAAGCTTCCAACGAGTGGCGAACGCTCGTCCGGTGTCAGAAACCACTGGAAATGCACTTGCAGCGAAGGAAACGGGCTGAGCTCGAGGACTTCCGGTGCTCGTCCCAAGAAAACGCGAGCGGGAATGCCCCGGACTCAGTTTTCTCGTCCTGGGGTAAAAAGCGGTCCCCCGACGATTTCTTCCCTTTGCTCCGTATTGGTCATAAGTCTTTCGATCTTCGGGTCTCGTGCTCCGAGGACTTCAACCCACACTCCTGGCATGCTCCCTGACACGTTTTCCGGAGGTATAGGTCGGGAAGCGAGCTCGTTGGAGGGAGAACTGTGGTGCGACCCAAAACGGTCCAAAAGATGGCCGAAGCTTCCAACGAGTGGCGAACGCTCGTCCGGTGTCAGAAACCACTGGAAATGCACTTGCAGCGAAGGAAACGGGCTGAGCTCGAGGACTTCCGGTGCTCGTCCCAAGAAAACGCGAGCGGGAATGCCCCGGACTCAGTTTTCTCGTCCTGGGGTAAAAAGCGGTCCCCCGACGGTTTCTTCCCTTTGCTCCGTATTGGTCATAAGTCTTTCGATCTTCGGGTCTCGTGCTCCGAGGACTTCAACCCACACTCCTGGCATGCTCCCTGACACGTTTTCCGGAGGTATAGGTCGGGAAGCGAGCTCGTTGGAGGGAGAACTGTGGTGCGACCCAAAACGGTCCAAAAGATGGCCGAAGCTTCCAACGAGTGGCGAACGCTCGTCCGGGGTCAGAAACCACTGGAAATGCACTGGCAGCGAAGGAAACGGGCTGAGCTCGAGGACTTCCGGTGCTCGTCCCAAGAAAACGCGAGCGGGAATGCCCCGGACTCAGTTTTCTCGTCCTGGGGTAAAAAGCGGTCCCCCGACGGTTTCTTCCCTTTGCTCCGTATTGGTCATAAGTCTTTCGATCTTCGGGTCTCGTGCTCCGAGGACTTCAACCCACACTCCTGGCATGCTCCCTGACACGTTTTCCGGAGGTATAGGTCGGGAAGCGAGCTCGTTGGAGGGAGAACTGTGGTGCGACCCAAAACGGTCCAAAAGATGGCCGAAGCTTCCAACGAGTGGCGAACGCTCGTCCGGTGTCAGAAACCACTGGAAATGCACTTGCAGCGAAGGAAACGGGCTGAGCTCGAGGACTTCCGGTGCTCGTCCCAAGAAAACGCGAGCGGGAATGCCCCGGACTCAGTTTTCTCGTCCTGGGGTAAAAAGCGGTCCCCCGACGGTTTCTTCCCTTTGCTCCGTATTGGTCATAAGTCTTTCGATCTTCGGGTCTCGTGCTCCGAGGACTTCAACCCACACTCCTGGCATGCTCCCTGACACGTTTTCCGGAGGTATAGGTCGGGAAGCGAGCTCGTTGGAGGGAGAACTGTGGTGCGACCCAAAACGGTCCAAAAGATGGCCGAAGCTTCCAACGAGTGGCGAACGCTCGTCCGGTGTCAGAAACCACTGGAAATGCACTTGCAGCGAAGGAAACGGGCTGAGCTCGAGGACTTCCGGTGCTCGTCCCAAGAAAACGCGAGCGGGAATGCCCCGGACTCAGTTTTCTCGTCCTGGGGTAAAAAGCGGTCCCCCGACGGTTTCTTCCCTTTGCTCCGTATTGGTCATAAGTCTTTCGATCTTCGGGTCTCGTGCTCCGAGGACTTCAACCCACACTCCTGGCATGCTCCCTGACACGTTTTCCGGAGGTATAGGTCGGGAAGCGAGCTCGTTGGAGGGAGAACTGTGGTGCGACCCAAAACGGTCCAAAAGATGGCCGAAGCTTCCAACGAGTGGCGAACGCTCGTCCGGGGTCAGAAACCACTGGAAATGCACTTGCAGCGAAGGAAACGGGCTGAGCTCGAGGACTTCCGGTGCTCGTCCCAAGAAAACGCGAGCGGGAATGCCCCGGACTCAGTTTTCTCGTCCTGGGGTAAAAAGCGGTCCCCCGACGGTTTCTTCCCTTTGCTCCGTATTGGTCATAAGTCTTTCGATCTTCGGGTCTCGTGCTCCGAGGACTTCAACCCACACTCCTGGCATGCTCCCTGACACGTTTTCCGGAGGTATAGGTCGGGAAGCGAGCTCGTTCGAGGGAGAACTGTGGTGCGACCCAAAACGGTCCAAAAGATGGCCGAAGCTTCCAACGAGTGGCGAACGCTCGTCCGGGGTCAGAAACCACTGGAAATGCACTGGCAGCGAAGGAAACGGGCTGAGCTCGAGGACTTCCGGTGCTCGTCCCAAGAAAACGCGAGCGGGAATGCCCCGGACTCAGTTTTCTCGTCCTGGGGTAAAAAGCGGTCCCCCGACGGTTTCTTCCCTTTGCTCCGTATTGGTCATAAGTCTTTCGATCTTCGGGTCTCGTGCTCCGAGGACTTCAACCCACACTCCTGGCATGCTCCCTGACACGTTTTCCGGAGGTATAGGTCGGGAAGCGAGCTCGTTGGAGGGAGAACTGTGGTGCGACCCAAAACGGTCCAAAAGATGGCCGAAGCTTCCAACGAGTGGCGAACGCTCGTCCGGTGTCAGAAACCACTGGAAATGCACTTGCAGCGAAGGAAACGGGCTGAGCTCGAGGACTTCCGGTGCTCGTCCCAAGAAAACGCGAGCGGGAATGCCCCGGACTCAGTTTTCTCGTCCTGGGGTAAAAAGCGGTCCCCCGACGGTTTCTTCCCTTTGCTCCGTATTGGTCATAAGTCTTTCGATCTTCGGGTCTCGTGCTCCGAGGACTTCAACCCACACTCCTGGCATGCTCCCTGACACGTTTTCCGGAGGTATAGGTCGGGAAGCGAGCTCGTTGGAGGGAGAACTGTGGTGCGACCCAAAACGGTCCAAAAGATGGCCGAAGCTTCCAACGAGTGGCGAACGCTCGTCCGGTGTCAGAAACCACTGGAAATGCACTTGCAGCGAAGGAAACGGGCTGAGCTCGAGGACTTCCGGTGCTCGTCCCAAGAAAACGCGAGCGGGAATGCCCCGGACTCAGTTTTCTCGTCCTGGGGTAAAAAGCGGTCCCCCGACGGTTTCTTCCCTTTGCTCCGTATTGGTCATAAGTCTTTCGATCTTCGGGTCTCGTGCTCCGAGGACTTCAACCCACACTCCTGGCATGCTCCCTGACACGTTTTCCGGAGGTATAGGTCGGGAAGCGAGCTCGTTGGAGGGAGAACTGTGGTGCGACCCAAAACGGTCCAAAAGATGGCCGAAGCTTCCAACGAGTGGCGAACGCTCGTCCGGGGTCAGAAACCACTGGAAATGCACTTGCAGCGAAGGAAACGGGCTGAGCTCGAGGACTTCCGGTGCTCGTCCCAAGAAAACGCGAGCGGGAATGCCCCGGACTCAGTTTTCTCGTCCTGGGGTAAAAAGCGGTCCCCCGACGGTTTCTTCCCTTTGCTCCGTATTGGTCATAAGTCTTTCGATCTTCGGGTCTCGTGCTCCGAGGACTTCAACCCACACTCCTGGCATGCTCCCTGACACGTTTTCCGGAGGTATAGGTCGGGAAGCGAGCTCGTTCGAGGGAGAACTGTGGTGCGACCCAAAACGGTCCAAAAGATGGCCGAAGCTTCCAACGAGTGGCGAACGCTCGTCCGGTGTCAGAAACCACTGGAAATGCACTTGCAGCGAAGGAAACGGGCTGAGCTCGAGGACTTCCGGTGCTCGTCCCAAGAAAACGCGAGCGGGAATGCCCCGGACTCAGTTTTCTCGTCCTGGGGTAAAAAGCGGTCCCCCGACGGTTTCTTCCCTTTGCTCCGTATTGGTCATAAGTCTTTCGATCTTCGGGTCTCGTGCTCCGAGGACTTCAACCCACACTCCTGGCATGCTCCCTGACACGTTTTCCGGAGGTATAGGTCGGGAAGCGAGCTCGTTGGAGGGAGAACTGTGGTGCGACCCAAAACGGTCCAAAAGATGGCCGAAGCTTCCAACGAGTGGCGAACGCTCGTCCGGTGTCAGAAACCACTGGAAATGCACTTGCAGCGAAGGAAACGGGCTGAGCTCGAGGACTTCCGGTGCTCGTCCCAAGAAAACGCGAGCGGGAATGCCCCGGACTCAGTTTTCTCGTCCTGGGGTAAAAAGCGGTCCCCCGACGGTTTCTTCCCTTTGCTCCGTATTGGTCATAAGTCTTTCGATCTTCGGGTCTCGTGCTCCGAGGACTTCAACCCACACTCCTGGCATGCTCCCTGACACGTTTTCCGGAGGTATAGGTCGGGAAGCGAGCTCGTTGGAGGGAGAACTGTGGTGCGACCCAAAACGGTCCAAAAGATGGCCGAAGCTTCCAACGAGTGGCGAACGCTCGTCCGGGGTCAGAAACCACTGGAAATGCACTTGCAGCGAAGGAAACGGGCTGAGCTCGAGGACTTCCGGTGCTCGTCCCAAGAAAACGCGAGCGGGAATGCCCCGGACTCAGTTTTCTCGTCCTGGGGTAAAAAGCGGTCCCCCGACGGTTTCTTCCCTTTGCTCCGTATTGGTCATAAGTCTTTCGATCTTCGGGTCTCGTGCTCCGAGGACTTCAACCCACACTCCTGGCATGCTCCCTGACACGTTTTCCGGAGGTATAGGTCGGGAAGCGAGCTCGTTGGAGGGAGAACTGTGGTGCGACCCAAAACGGTCCAAAAGATGGCCGAAGCTTCCAACGAGTGGCGAACGCTCGTCCGGGGTCAGAAACCACTGGAAATGCACTTGCAGCGAAGGAAACGGGCTGAGCTCGAGGACTTCCGGTGCTCGTCCCAAGAAAACGCGAGCGGGAATGCCCCGGACTCAGTTTTCTCGTCCTGGGGTAAAAAGCGGTCCCCCGACGGTTTCTTCCCTTTGCTCCGTATTGGTCATAAGTCTTTCGATCTTCGGGTCTCGTGCTCCGAGGACTTCAACCCACACTCCTGGCATGCTCCCTGACACGTTTTCCGGAGGTATAGGTCGGGAAGCGAGCTCGTTGGAGGGAGAACTGTGGTGCGACCCAAAACGGTCCAAAAGATGGCCGAAGCTTCCAACGAGTGGCGAACGCTCGTCCGGGGTCAGAAACCACTGGAAATGCACTTGCAGCGAAGGAAACGGGCTGAGCTCGAGGACTTCCGGTGCTCGTCCCAAGAAAACGCGAGCGGGAATGCCCCGGACTCAGTTTTCTCGTCCTGGGGTAAAAAGCGGTCCCCCGACGGTTTCTTCCCTTTGCTCCGTATTGGTCATAAGTCTTTCGATCTTCGGGTCTCGTGCTCCGAGGACTTCAACCCACACTCCTGGCATGCTCCCTGACACGTTTTCCGGAGGTATAGGTCGGGAAGCGAGCTCGTTGGAGGGAGAACTGTGGTGCGACCCAAAACGGTCCAAAAGATGGCCGAAGCTTCCAACGAGTGGCGAACGCTCGTCCGGTGTCAGAAACCACTGGAAATGCACTTGCAGCGAAGGAAACGGGCTGAGCTCGAGGACTTCCGGTGCTCGTCCCAAGAAAACGCGAGCGGGAATGCCCCGGACTCAGTTTTCTCGTCCTGGGGTAAAAAGCGGTCCCCCGACGGTTTCTTCCCTTTGCTCCGTATTGGTCATAAGTCTTTCGATCTTCGGGTCTCGTGCTCCGAGGACTTCAACCCACACTCCTGGCATGCTCCCTGACACGTTTTCCGGAGGTATAGGTCGGGAATCGAGCTCGTTGGAGGGAGAACTGTGGTGCGACCCAAAACGGTCCAAAAGATGGCCGAAGCTTTCAACGAGTGGCGAACGCTCGTTCGGGGTTAGAAACCACTGGAAATGCACTTGCAGCGAAGGAAACGGGCTGAGCTCGAGGACTTCCGGTGCTCGTCCCAAGAAAACGCGACCGGGAATGCCCCGGACTCAGTTTTCTCGTCCTGGGGTAAAAAGCGGTCCCCCGACGGTTTCTTCCCTTTGCTCCGTATTGGTCATAAGTCTTTCGATCTTCGGGTCTCGTGCTCCGAGGACTTCAACCCACACTCCTGGCATGCCCCCTGACACGTTTTCCGGAGGTATAGGTCGGGAAGCGAGCTCGTTGGAGGGAGAACTGTGGTGCGACCCAAAACGGTCCAAAAGATGGCCGAAGCTTCCAACGAGTGGCGAACGCTCGTCCGGTGTCAGAAACCACTGGAAATGCACTTGCAGCGAAGGAAACGGGCTGAGCTCGAGGACTTCCGGTGCTCGTCCCAAGAAAACGCGAGCGGGAATGCCCCGGACTCAGTTTTCTCGTCCTGGGGTAAAAAGCGGTCCCCCGACGGTTTCTTCCCTTTGCTCCGTATTGGTCATAAGTCTTTCGATCTTCGGGTCTCGTGCTCCGAGGACTTCAACCCACACTCCTGGCATGCCCCCTGACACGTTTTCCGGAGGTATAGGTCGGGAAGCGAGCTCGTTGGAGGGAGAACTGTGGTGCGACCCAAAACGGTCCAAAAGATGGCCGAAGCTTCCAACGAGTGGCGAACGCTCGTCCGGTGTCAGAAACCACTGGAAATGCACTTGCAGCGAAGGAAACGGGCTGAGCTCGAGGACTTCCGGTGCTCGTCCCAAGAAAACGCGAGCGGGAATGCCCCGGACTCAGTTTTCTCGTCCTGGGGTAAAAAGCGGTCCCCCGACGGTTTCTTCCCTTTGCTCCGTATTGGTCATAAGTCTTTCGATCTTCGGGTCTCGTGCTCCGAGGACTTCAACCCACACTCCTGGCATGCCCCCTGACACGTTTTCCGGAGGTATAGGTCGGGAAGCGAGCTCGTTGGAGGGAGAACTGTGGTGCGACCCAAAACGGTCCAAAAGATGGCCGAAGCTTCCAACGAGTGGCGAACGCTCGTCCGGTGTCAGAAACCACTGGAAATGCACTTGCAGCGAAGGAAACGGGCTGAGCTCGAGGACTTCCGGTGCTCGTCCCAAGAAAACGCGAGCGGAAATGCCCCGGACTCAGTTTTCTCGTCCTGGGGTAAAAAGCGGTCCCCCGACGGTTTCTTCTCTTTGCTCCGTATTGGTCATAAGTCTTTCGATCTTCGGGTCTCGTGCTCCGAGGACTTCAACCCACACTCCTGGCATGCTCCCTGACACGTTTTCCAGAGGTATAGGTCGGGAAGCGAGCTCGTTGGAGGGAGAACTGTGGTGCGACCCAAAACGGTCCAAAAGATGGCCGAAGCTTCCAACGAGTGGCGAACGCTCGTCCGTTGTCAGAAACCACTGGAAATGCACTTGCAGCGAAGGAAACGGGCTGAGCTCGAGGACTTCCGGTGCTCGTCCCAAGAAAACGCGAGCGGGAATGCCCCGGACTCAGTTTTCTCGTCCTGGGGTAAAAAGCGGTCCCCCGACGGTTTCTTCCCTTTGCTCCGTATTGGTCATAAGTCTTTCGATCTTCGGGTCTCGTGCTCCGAGGACTTCAACCCACACTCCTGGCATGCTCCCTGACACGTTTTCCGGAGGTATAGGTCGGGAAGCGAGCTCGTTGGAGGGAGAACTGTGGTGCGACCCAAAACGGTCCAAAAGATGGCCGAAGCTTCCAACGAGTGGCGAACGCTCGTCCGGTGTCAGAAACCACTGGAAATGCACTTGCAGCGAAGGAAACGGGCTGAGCTCGAGGACTTCCGGTGCTCGTCCCAAGAAAACGCGAGCGGGAATGCCCCGGACTCAGTTTTCTCGTCCTGGGGTAAAAAGCGGTCCCCCGACGGTTTCTTCCCTTTGCTCCGTATTGGTCATAAGTCTTTCGATCTTCGGGTCTCGTGCTCCGAGGACTTCAACCCACACTCCTGGCATGCTCCCTGACACGTTTTCCGGAGGTATAGGTCGGGAAGCGAGCTCGTTGGAGGGAGAACTGTGGTGCGACCCAAAACGGTCCAAAAGATGGCCGAAGCTTCCAACGAGTGGCGAACGCTCGTCCGGTGTCAGAAACCACTGGAAATGCACTTGCAGCGAAGGAAACGGGCTGAGCTCGAGGACTTCCGGTGCTCGTCCCAAGAAAACGCGAGCGGGAATGCCCCGGACTCAGTTTTCTCGTCCTGCGGTAAAAAGCGGTCCCCCGACGGTTTCTTCCCTTTGCTCCGTATTGGTCATAAGTCTTTCGATCTTCGGGTCTCGTGCTCCGAGGACTTCAACCCACACTCCTGGCATGCTCCCTGACACGTTTTCCGGAGGTATAGGTCGGGAAGCGAGCTCGTTGGAGGGAGAACTGTGGTGCGACCCAAAACGGTCCAAAAGATGGCCGAAGCTTCCAACGAGTGGCGAACGCTCGTCCGGTGTCAGAAACCACTGGAAATGCACTTGCAGCGAAGGAAACGGGCTGAGCTCGAGGACTTCCGGTGCTCGTCCCAAGAAAACGCGAGCGGGAATGCCCCGGACTCAGTTTTCTCGTCCTGGGGTAAAAAGCGGTCCCCCGACGATTTCTTCCCTTTGCTCCGTATTGGTCATAAGTCTTTCGATCTTCGGGTCTCGTGCTCCGAGGACTTCAACCCACACTCCTGGCATGCTCCCTGACACGTTTTCCGGAGGTATAGGTCGGGAAGCGAGCTCGTTGGAGGGAGAACTGTGGTGCGACCCAAAACGGTCCAAAAGATGGCCGAAGCTTCCAACGAGTGGCGAACGCTCGTCCGGTGTCAGAAACCACTGGAAATGCACTTGCAGCGAAGGAAACGGGCTGAGCTCGAGGACTTCCGGTGCTCGTCCCAAGAAAACGCGAGCGGGAATGCCCCGGACTCAGTTTTCTCGTCCTGGGGTAAAAAGCGGTCCCCCGACGGTTTCTTCCCTTTGCTCCGTATTGGTCATAAGTCTTTCGATCTTCGGGTCTCGTGCTCCGAGGACTTCAACCCACACTCCTGGCATGCTCCCTGACACGTTTTCCGGAGGTATAGGTCGGGAAGCGAGCTCGTTGGAGGGAGAACTGTGGTGCGACCCAAAACGGTCCAAAAGATGGCCGAAGCTTCCAACGAGTGGCGAACGCTCGTCCGGTGTCAGAAACCACTGGAAATGCACTTGCAGCGAAGGAAACGGGCTGAGCTCGAGGACTTCCGGTGCTCGTCCCAAGAAAACGCGAGCGGGAATGCCCCGGACTCAGTTTTCTCGTCCTGGGGTAAAAAGCGGTCCCCCGACGGTTTCTTCCCTTTGCTCCGTATTGGTCATAAGTCTTTCGATCTTCGGGTCTCGTGCTCCGAGGACTTCAACTCACACTCCTGGCATGCTCCCTGACATGTTTTCCGGAGGTATAGGTCGGGAAGCGAGCTCGTTGGAGGGAGAACTGTGGTGCGACCCAAAACGGTCCAAAAGATGGCCGAAGCTTCCAACGAGTGGCGAACGCTCGTCCGGTGTCAGAAACCACTGGAAATGCACTTGCAGCGAAGGAAACGGGCTGAGCTCGAGGACTTCCGGTGCTCGTCCCAAGAAAACGCGAGCGGGAATGCCCCGGACTCAATTTTCTCGTCCTGCGGTAAAAAGCGGTCCCCCGACGGTTTCTTCCCTTTGCTCCGTATTGGTCATAAGTCTTTCGATCTTCGGGTCTCGTGCTCCGAGGACTTCAACCCACACTCCTGGCATGCTCCCTGACACGTTTTCCGGAGGTATAGGTCGGGAAGCGAGCTCGTTGGAGGGAGAACTGTGGTGCGACCCAAAACGGTCCAAAAGATGGCCGAAGCTTCCAACGAGTGGCGAACGCTCGTCCGGTGTCAGAAACCACTGGAAATGCACTTGCAGCGAAGGAAACGGGCTGAGCTCGAGGACTTCCGGTGCTCGTCCCAAGAAAACGCGAGCGGGAATGCCCCGGACTCAGTTTTCTCGTCCTGGGGTAAAAAGCGGTCCCCCGACGGTTTCTTCCCTTTGCTCCGTATTGGTCATAAGTCTTTCGATCTTCGGGTCTCGTGCTCCGAGGACTTCAACCCACACTCCTGGCATGCTCCCTGACACGTTTTCCGGAGGTATAGGTCGGGAAGCGAGCTCGTTGGAGGGAGAACTGTGGTGCGACCCAAAACGGTCCAAAAGATGGCCGAAGCTTCCAACGAGTGGCGAACGCTCGTCCGGTGTCAGAAACCACTGGAAATGCACTTGCAGCGAAGGAAACGGGCTGAGCTCGAGGACTTCCGGTGCTCGTCCCAAGAAAACGCGAGCGGGAATGCCCCGGACTCAGTTTTCTCGTCCTGGGGTAAAAAGCGGTCCCCCGACGGTTTCTTCCCTTTGCTCCGTATTGGTCATAAGTCTTTCGATCTTCGGGTCTCGTGCTCCGAGGACTTCAACCCACACTCCTGGCATGCTCCCTGACACGTTTTCCGGAGGTATAGGTCGGGAAGCGAGCTCGTTGGAGGGAGAACTGTGGTGCGACCCAAAACGGTCCAAAAGATGGCCGAAGCTTCCAACGAGTGGCGAACGCTCGTCCGGTGTCAGAAACCACTGGAAATGCACTTGCAGCGAAGGAAACGGGCTGAGCTCGAGGACTTCCGGTGCTCGTCCCAAGAAAACGCGAGCGGGAATGCCCCGGACTCAGTTTTCTCGTCCTGGGGTAAAAAGCGGTCCCCCGACGGTTTCTTCCCTTTGCTCCGTATTGGTCATAAGTCTTTCGATCTTCGGGTCTCGTGCTCCGAGGACTTCAACTCACACTCCTGGCATGCTCCCTGACATGTTTTCCGGAGGTATAGGTCGGGAAGCGAGCTCGTTGGAGGGAGAACTGTGGTGCGACCCAAAACGGTCCAAAAGATGGCCGAAGCTTCCAACGAGTGGCGAACGCTCGTCCGGTGTCAGAAACCACTGGAAATGCACTTGCAGCGAAGGAAACGGGCTGAGCTCGAGGACTTCCGGTGCTCGTCCCAAGAAAACGCGAGCGGGAATGCCCCGGACTCAATTTTCTCGTCCTGCGGTAAAAAGCGGTCCCCCGACGGTTTCTTCCCTTTGCTCCGTATTGGTCATAAGTCTTTCGATCTTCGGGTCTCGTGCTCCGAGGACTTCAACCCACACTCCTGGCATGCTCCCTGACACGTTTTCCGGAGGTATAGGTCGGGAAGCGAGCTCGTTGGAGGGAGAACTGTGGTGCGACCCAAAACGGTCCAAAAGATGGCCGAAGCTTCCAACGAGTGGCGAACGCTCGTCCGGTGTCAGAAACCACTGGAAATGCACTTGCAGCGAAGGAAACGGGCTGAGCTCGAGGACTTCCGGTGCTCGTCCCAAGAAAACGCGAGCGGGAATGCCCCGGACTCAGTTTTCTCGTCCTGGGGTAAAAAGCGGTCCCCCGACGGTTTCTTCCCTTTGCTCCGTATTGGTCATAAGTCTTTCGATCTTCGGGTCTCGTGCTCCGAGGACTTCAACCCACACTCCTGGCATGCTCCCTGACACGTTTTCCGGAGGTATAGGTCGGGAAGCGAGCTCGTTGGAGGGAGAACTGTGGTGCGACCCAAAACGGTCCAAAAGATGGCCGAAGCTTCCAGCGAGTGGCGAACGCTCGTCCGGTGTCAAAAACCACTGGAAATGCACTTGCAGCGAAGGAAACGGGCTGAGGTCGAGGACTTCCGGTGCTCGTCCAAAGAAAACGCGAGCGGGAATGCCCCGGACTCAGTTTTCTCGTCCTGGGGTAAAAAGCGGTCCCCCGACGGTTTCTTCCCTTTGCTCCGTATTGGTCATAAGTCTTTCGATCTTCGGGTCTCGTGCTCCGAGGACTTCAACCCACACTCCTGGCATGCTCCCTGACACGTTTTCCGGAGGTATAGGTCGGGAAGCGAGCTCGTTGGAGGGAGAACTGTGGTGCGACCCAAAACGGTCCAAAAGATGGCCGAAGCTTCCAACGAGTGGCGAACGCTCGTCCGGTGTCAGAAACCACTGGAAATGCACTTGCAGCGAAGGAAACGGGCTGAGCTCCAGGACTTCCGGTGCTCGTCCCAAGAAAACGCGAGCGGGAATTCCCCGGACTCAGTTTTCTCGTCCTGGGGTAAAAAGCGGTCCCCCGACGGTTTCTTCCCTTTGCTCCGTATTGGTCATAAGTCTTTCGATCTTCGGGTCTCGTGCTCCGAGGACTTCAACTCACACTCCTGGCATGCTCCCTGACATGTTTTCCGGAGGTATAGGTCGGGAAGCGAGCTCGTTGGAGGGAGAACTGTGGTGCGACCCAAAACGGTCCAAAAGATGGCCGAAGCTTCCAACGAGTGGCGAACGCTCGTCCGGTGTCAGAAACCACTGGAAATGCACTTGCAGCGAAGGAAACGGGCTGAGCTCGAGGACTTCCGGTGCTCGTCCCAAGAAAACGCGAGCGGGAATGCCCCGGACTCAATTTTCTCGTCCTGCGGTAAAAAGCGGTCCCCCGACGGTTTCTTCCCTTTGCTCCGTATTGGTCATAAGTCTTTCGATCTTCGGGTCTCGTGCTCCGAGGACTTCAACCCACACTCCTGGCATGCTCCCTGACACGTTTTCCGGAGGTATAGGTCGGGAAGCGAGCTCGTTGGAGGGAGAACTGTGGTGCGACCCAAAACGGTCCAAAAGATGGCCGAAGCTTCCAACGAGTGGCGAACGCTCGTCCGGTGTCAGAAACCACTGGAAATGCACTTGCAGCGAAGGAAACGGGCTGAGCTCGAGGACTTCCGGTGCTCGTCCCAAGAAAACGCGAGCGGGAATGCCCCGGACTCAGTTTTCTCGTCCTGGGGTAAAAAGCGGTCCCCCGACGGTTTCTTCCCTTTGCTCCGTATTGGTCATAAGTCTTTCGATCTTCGGGTCTCGTGCTCCGAGGACTTCAACCCACACTCCTGGCATGCTCCCTGACACGTTTTCCGGAGGTATAGGTCGGGAAGCGAGCTCGTTGGAGGGAGAACTGTGGTGCGACCCAAAACGGTCCAAAAGATGGCCGAAGCTTCCAACGAGTGGCGAACGCTCGTCCGGTGTCAGAAACCACTGGAAATGCACTTGCAGCGAAGGAAACGGGCTGAGCTCGAGGACTTCCGGTGCTCGTCCCAAGAAAACGCGAGCGGGAATGCCCCGGACTCAGTTTTCTCGTCCTGGGGTAAAAAGCGGTCCCCCGACGGTTTCTTCCCTTTGCTCCGTATTGGTCATAAGTCTTTCGATCTTCGGGTCTCGTGCTCCGAGGACTTCAACCCACACTCCTGGCATGCTCCCTGACACGTTTTCCGGAGGTATAGGTCGGGAAGCGAGCTCGTTGGAGGGAGAACTGTGGTGCGACCCAAAACGGTCCAAAAGATGGCCGAAGCTTCCAACGAGTGGCGAACGCTCGTCCGGTGTCAGAAACCACTGGAAATGCACTTGCAGCGAAGGAAACGGGCTGAGCTCGAGGACTTCCGGTGCTCGTCCCAAGAAAACGCGAGCGGGAATGCCCCGGACTCAGTTTTCTCGTCCTGGGGTAAAAAGCGGTCCCCCGACGGTTTCTTCCCTTTGCTCCGTATTGGTCATAAGTCTTTCGATCTTCGGGTCTCGTGCTCCGAGGACTTCAACCCACACTCCTGGCATGCTCCCTGACACGTTTTCCGGAGGTATAGGTCGGGAAGCGAGCTCGTTGGAGGGAGAACTGTGGTGCGACCCAAAACGGTCCAAAAGATGGCCGAAGCTTCCAGCGAGTGGCGAACGCTCGTCCGGTGTCAAAAACCACTGGAAATGCACTTGCAGCGAAGGAAACGGGCTGAGGTCGAGGACTTCCGGTGCTCGTCCAAAGAAAACGCGAGCGGGAATGCCCCGGACTCAGTTTTCTCGTCCTGGGGTAAAAAGCGGTCCCCCGACGGTTTCTTCCCTTTGCTCCGTATTGGTCATAAGTCTTTCGATCTTCGGGTCTCGTGCTCCGAGGACTTCAACCCACACTCCTGGCATGCTCCCTGACACGTTTTCCGGAGGTATAGGTCGGGAAGCGAGCTCGTTGGAGGGAGAACTGTGGTGCGACCCAAAACGGTCCAAAAGATGGCCGAAGCTTCCAACGAGTGGCGAACGCTCGTCCGGTGTCAGAAACCACTGGAAATGCACTTGCAGCGAAGGAAACGGGCTGAGCTCGAGGACTTCCGGTGCTCGTCCCAAGAAAACGCGAGCGGGAATTCCCCGGACTCAGTTTTCTCGTCCTGGGGTAAAAAGCGGTCCCCCGACGGTTTCTTCCCTTTGCTCCGTATTGGTCATAAGTCTTTCGATCTTCGGGTCTCGTGCTCCGAGGACTTCAACCCACACTCCTGGCATGCTCCCTGACACGTTTTCCGGAGGTATAGGTCGGGAAGCGAGCTCGTTGGAGGGAGAACTGTGGTGCGACCCAAAACGGTCCAAAAGATGGCCGAAGCTTCCAGCGAGTGGCGAACGCTCGTCCGGTGTCAGAAACCACTGGAAATGCACTTGCAGCGAAGGAAACGGGCTGAGCTCGAGGACTTCCGGTGCTCGTCCCAAGAAAACGCGAGCGGGAATGCCCCGGACTCAGTTTTCTGGTCCTGGGGTAAAAAGCGGTCCCCCGACGGTTTCTTCCCTTTGCTCCGTATTGGTCATAAGTCTTTCGATCTTCGGGTCTCGTGCTCCGAGGACTTCAACCCACACTCCTGGCATGCTCCCTGACACGTTTTCCGGAGGTATAGGTCGGGAAGCGAGCTCGTTGGAGGGAGAACTGTGGTGCGACCCAAAACGGTCCAAAAGATGGCCGAAGCTTCCAACGAGTGGCGAACGCTCGTCCGGTGTCAGAAACCACTGGAAATGCACTTGCAGCGAAGGAAACGGGCTGAGCTCGAGGACTTCCGGTGCTCGTCCCAAGAAAACGCGAGCGGGAATGCCCCGGACTCAGTTTTCTCGTCCTGGGGTAAAAAGCGGTCCCCCGACGGTTTCTTCCCTTTGCTCCGTATTGGTCATAAGTCTTTCGATCTTCGGGTCTCGTGCTCCGAGGACTTCAACCCACACTCCTGGCATGCTCCCTGACACGTTTTCCGGAGGTATAGGTCGGGAAGCGAGCTCGTTGGAGGGAGAACTGTGGTGCGACCCAAAACGGTCCAAAAGATGGCCGAAGCTTCCAACGAGTGGCGAACGCTCGTCCGGTGTCAGAAACCACTGGAAATGCACTTGCAGCGAAGGAAACGGGCTGAGCTCGAGGACTTCCGGTGCTCGTCCCAAGAAAACGCGAGCGGGAATGCCCCGGACTCAGTTTTCTCGTCCTGGGGTAAAAAGCGGTCCCCCGACGGTTTCTTCCCTTTGCTCCGTATTGGTCATAAGTCTTTCGATCTTCGGGTCTCGTGCTCCGAGGACTTCAACCCACACTCCTGGCATGCTCCCTGACACGTTTTCCGGAGGTATAGGTCGGGAAGCGAGCTCGTTGGAGGGAGAACTGTGGTGCGACCCAAAACGGTCCAAAAGATGGCCGAAGCTTCCAACGAGTGGCGAACGCTCGTCCGGTGTCAGAAACCACTGGAAATGCACTTGCAGCGAAGGAAACGGGCTGAGCTCGAGGACTTCCGGTGCTCGTCCCAAGAAAACGCGAGCGGGAATGCCCCGGACTCAGTTTTCTCGTCCTGGGGTAAAAAGCGGTCCCCCGACGGTTTCTTCCCTTTGCTCCGTATTGGTCATAAGTCTTTCGATCTTCGGGTCTCGTGCTCCGAGGACTTCAACCCACACTCCTGGCATGCTCCCTGACACGTTTTCCGGAGGTATAGGTCGGGAAGCGAGCTCGTTGGAGGGAGAACTGTGGTGCGACCCAAAACGGTCCAAAAGATGGCCGAAGCTTCCAACGAGTGGCGAACGCTCGTCCGGTGTCAGAAACCACTGGAAATGCACTTGCAGCGAAGGAAACGGGCTGAGCTCGAGGACTTCCGGTGCTCGTCCCAAGAAAACGCGAGCGGGAATGCCCCGGACTCAGTTTTCTCGTCCTGGGGTAAAAAGCGGTCCCCCGACGGTTTCTTCCCTTTGCTCCGTATTGGTCATAAGTCTTTCGATCTTCGGGTCTCGTGCTCCGAGGACTTCAACCCACACTCCTGGCATGCTCCCTGACACGTTTTCCGGAGGTATAGGTCGGGAAGCGAGCTCGTTGGAGGGAGAACTGTGGTGCGACCCAAAACGGTCCAAAAGATGGCCGAAGCTTCCAACGAGTGGCGAACGCTCGTCCGGTGTCAGAAACCACTGGAAATGCACTTGCAGCGAAGGAAACGGGCTGAGCTCGAGGACTTCCGGTGCTCGTCCCAAGAAAACGCGAACGGGAATGCCCCGGACTCAGTTTTCTCGTCCTGGGGTAAAAAGCGGTCCCCCGACGGTTTCTTCCCTTTGCTCCGTATTGGTCATAAGTCTTTCGATCTTCGGGTCTCGTGCTCCGAGGACTTCAACCCACACTCCTGGCATGCTCCCTGACACGTTTTCCGGAGGTATAGGTCGGGAAGCGAGCTCGTTGGAGGGAGAACTGTGGTGCGACCCAAAACGGTCCAAAAGATGGCCGAAGCTTCCAACGAGTGGCGAACGCTCGTCCGGTGTCAGAAACCACTGGAAATGCACTTGCAGCGAAGGAAACGGGCTGAGCTCGAGGACTTCCGGTGCTCGTCCCAAGAAAACGCGAACGGGAATGCCCCGGACTCAGTTTTCTCGTCATGGGGTAAAAAGCGGTCCCCCGACGGTTTCTTCCCTTTGCTCCGTATTGGTCATAAGTCTTTCGATCTTCGGGTCTCGTGCTCCGAGGACTTCAACCCACACTCCTGGCATGCTCCCTGACACGTTTTCCGGAGGTATAGGTCGGGAAGCGAGCTCGTTGGAGGGAGAACTGTGGTGCGATCCAGAACGGTCCAAAAGATGGCCGAAGCTTCCAACGAGTGGCGAACGCTCGTCCGGTGTCAGAAACCACTGGAAATGCACTTGCAGCGAAGGAAACGGGCTGAGCTCGAGGACTTCCGGTGCTCGTCCCAAGAAAACGCGAGCGGGAATGCCCCGGACTCAGTTTTCTCGTCCTGGGGTAAAAAGCGGTCCCCCGACGGTTTCTTCCCTTTGCTCCGTATTGGTCATAAGTCTTTCGATCTTCGGGTCTCGTGCTCCGAGGACTTCAACCCACACTCCTGGCATGCTCCCTGACACGTTTTCAGGAGGTATAGGTCGGGAAGCGAGCTCGTTGGAGGGAGAACTGTGGTGCGACCCAAAACGGTCCAAAAGATGGCCGAAGCTTCCAACGAGTGGCGAACGCTCGTCCGGTGTCAGAAACCACTGGAAATGCACTTGCAGCGAAGGAAACGGGCTGAGCTCGAGGACTTCCGGTGCTCGTCCCAAGAAAACGCGAGCGGGAATGCCCCGGACTCAGTTTTCTCGTCCTGGGGTAAAAAGCGGCTCCCCGACGGTTTCTTCCCTTTGCTCCGTATTGGTCATAAGTCTTTCGATCTTCGGGTCTCGTGCTCCGAGGACTTCAACCCACACTCCTGGCATACTCCCTGACACGTTTTCCGGAGGTATAGGTCGGGAAGCGAGCTCGTTGGAGGGAGAACTGTGGTGCGACCCAAAACGGTCCAAAAGATGGCCGAAGCTTCCAGCGAGTGGCGAACGCTCGTCCGGTGTCAGAAACCACTGGAAATGCACTTGCAGCGAAGGAAACGGGCTGAGCTCGAGGACTTCCGGTGCTCGTCCCAAGAAAACGCGAGCGGGAATTCCCCGGACTCAGTTTTCTCGTCCTGGGGTAAAAAGCGGTCCCCCGACGGTTTCTTCCCTTTGCTCCGTATTGGTCATAAGTCTTTCGATCTTCGGGTCTCGTGCTCCGAGGACTTCAACCCACACTCCTGGCATGCTCCCTGACACGTTTTCCGGAGGTATAGGTCGGGAAGCGAGCTCGTTGGAGGGAGAACTGTGGTGCGACCCAAAACGGTCCAAAAGATGGCCGAAACTTCCAACGAGTGGCGAACGCTCGTCCGGTGTCAGAAACCACTGGAAATGCACTTGCAGCGAAGGAAACGGGCTGAGCTCGAGGACTTCCGGTGCTCGTCCCAAGAAAACGCGAGCGGGAATGCCCCGGACTCAGTTTTCTCGTCCTGGGGTAAAAAGCGGTCCCCCGACGGTTTCTTCCCTTTGCTCCGTATTGGTCATAAGTCTTTCGATCTTCGAGTCTCGTGCTCCGAGGACTTCAACCCACACTCCTGGCATGCTCCCTGACACGTTTTCCGAAGGTATAGGTCGGGAGGCGAGCTCGTTGGAGGGAGAACTGTGGTGCGACCCAAAACGGTCCAAAAGATGGCCGAAGCTTCCAACGAGTGGCGAACGCTCGTCCGGTGTCAGAAACCACTGGAAATGCACTGGCAGCGAAGGAAACGGGCTGAGCTCGAGGACTTCCGGTGCTCGTCCCAAGAAAACGCGAGCGGGAATGCCCCGGACTCAGTTTTCTCGTCCTGGGGTAAAAAGGGGTCCCCCGACGGTTTCTTCCCTTTGCTCCGTATTGGTCATAAGTCTTTCGATCTTCGGGTCTCGTGCTCCGAGGACTTCAACCCACACTCCTGGCATGCTCCCTGACACGTTTTCCGCAGGTATAGGTCGGGAACCGAGCTCGTTGGAGGGAGAACTGTGGTGCGACCCAAAACGATCCAAAAAATGGCCGAAGCTTCCAACGAGTGGCGAACGCTCGTCCGGTGTCAGAAACCACTGGAAATGCACTTGCAGCGAAGGAAACGGGCTGAGCTCGAGGACTTCCGGTGCTCGTCCCAAGAAAACGCGAGCGGAAATGCCCCGGACTCAGTTTTCTCGTCCTGGGGTAAAAAGCGGTCCCCCGACGGTTTCTTGCCTTTGCTCCGTATTGGTCATAAGTCTTTCGATCTTCGGGTCTCGTGCTCCGAGGACTTCAACCCACACTCCTGGCATGCTCCCTGACACGTTTTCCGGAGGTATAGGTCGGGAAGCGAGCTCGTTGGAGGGAGAACTGTGGTGCGACCCAAAACGGTCCAAAAGATGGCCGAAGCTTCCAACGAGTGGCGAACGCTCGTCCGGTGTCAGAAACCACTGGAAATGCACTTGCAGCGAAGGAAACGGGCTGAGCTCGAGCACTTCCGATGCTCGTCCCAAGAAAACGCGAGCGGGAATGCCCCGGACTCAGTTTTCTCGTCCTGGGGTAAAAAGCGGTCCCCCGACGGTTTCTTCCCTTTGCTCCGTATTGGTCATAAGTCTTTCGATCTTCGGGTCTCGTGCTCCGAGGACTTCAACCCACACTCCTGGCATGCTCCCTGACACGTTTTCCGGAGGTATAGGTCGGGAAGCGAGCTCGTTGGAGGGAGAACTGTGGTGCAACCCAAAACGGTCCAAAAGATGGCCGAAGCTTCCAACGAGTGGCGAACGCTCGTCCGGTGTCAGAAACCACTTGAAATGCACTTGCAGCGAAGGAAACGGGCTGAGCTCGAGGACTTCCGGTGCTCGTCCCAAGAAAACGCGAGCGGGAATGCCCCGGACTCAGTTTTCTCGTCCTGGGGTAAAAAGCGGTCCCCCGACGGTTTCTTCCCTTTGCTCCGTATTGGTCATAAGTCTTTCGATCTTCGGGTCTCGTGCTCCGAGGACTTCAACCCACACTCCTGGCATGCTCCCTGACACGTTTTTCGGAGGTATAGGTCGGGAAGCGAGCTCGTTGGAGGGAGAACTGTGGTGCGACCCAAAACGGTCCAAAAGATGGCCGAAGCTTCCAACGAGTGGCGAACGCTCGTCCGGTGTCAGAAACCACTGGAAATGCACTTGCAGCGAAGGAAACGGGCTGAGCTCGAGGACTTCCGGTGCTCGTCCCAAGAAAACGCGAGCGGGAATGCCCCGGACTCAGTTTTCTCGTCCTGGGGTAAAAAGCGGTCCCCCGACGGTTTCTTCCCTTTGCTCCGTATTGGTCATAAGTCTTTCGATCTTCGGGTCTCGTGCTCCGAGGACTTCAACCCACACTCCTGGCATGCTCCCTGACACGTTTTCCGGAGGTATAGGTCGGGAAGCGAGCTCGTTGGAGGGAGAACTGTGGTGCGACCCAAAACGGTCCAAAAGATGGCCGAAGCTTCCAACGAGTGGCGAACGCTCGTCCGGTGTCAGAAACCACTGGAAATGCACTTGCAGCGAAGGAAACGGGCTGAGCTCGAGGACTTCCGGTGCTCGTCTCACGAAAACGCGAGCGGGAATGCCCCGGACTCAGTTTTCTCGTCCTGGGGTAAAAAGCGGTCCCCCGACGGTTTCTTCCCTTTGCTCCGTATTGGTCATAAGTCTTTCGATCTTCGGGTCTCGTGCTCCGAGGACTTCAACCCACACTCCTGGCATGCTCCCTGACACGTTTTCCGGAGGTATAGGTCGGGAAGCGAGCTCGTTGGAGGGAGAACTGTGGTGCGACCCAAAACGGTCCAAAAGATGGCCGAAGCTTCCAACGAGTGGCGAACGCTCGTCCGGTGTCAGAAACCACTGGAAATGCACTTGCAGCGAAGGAAACGGGCTGAGCTCGAGGACTTCCGGTGCTCGTCCCAAGAAAACACGAGCGGGAATGCCCCGGACTCAGTTTTCTCGTCCTGGGGTAAAAAGCGGTCCCCCGACGGTTTCTTCCCTTTGCTCCGTATTGGTCATAAGTCTTTCGATCTTCGGGTCTCGTGCTCCGAGGACTTCAACCCACACTCCTGGCATGCTCCCTGACGCGTTTTCCGGAGGTATAGGTCGGGAAGCGAGCTCGTTGGAGGGAGAACTGTGGTGCGACCCAAAACGGTCCAAAAGATGGCCGAAGCTTCCAACGAGTGGCGAACGCTCGTCCGGTGTCAGAAACCACTGGAAATGCACTTGCAGCGAAGGAAACGGGCTGAGCTCGAGGAGTTCCGGTGCTCGTCCCAAGAAAACGCGAGCGGGAATGCCCCGGACTCAGTTTTCTCGTCCTGGGGTAAAAAGCGGTCCCCCGACGGTTTCTTCCCTTTGCTCCGTATTGGTCATAAGTCTTTCGATCTTCGGGTCTCGTGCTCCGAGGACTTCAACCCACACTCCTGGCATGCTCCCTGACGCGTTTTCCGGAGGTATAGGTCGGGAAGCGAGCTCGTTGGAGGGAGAACTGTGGTGCGACCCAAAACGGTCCAAAAGATGGCCGAAGCTTCCAACGAGTGGCGAACGCTCGTCCGGTGTCAGAAACCACTGGAAATGCACTTGCAGCGAAGGAAACGGGCTGAGCTCGAGGACTTCCGGTGCTCGTCCCAAGAAAACGCGAGCGGGAATGCCCCGGACTCAGTTTTCTCGTCCTGGGGTAAAAAGGGGTCCCCCGACGGTTTCTTCCCTTTGCTCCGTATTGGTCATAAGTCTTTCGATCTTCGGGTCTCGTGCTCCGAGGACTTCAACCCACACTCCTGGCATGCTCCCTGACACGTTTTCCGCAGGTATAGGTCGGGAACCGAGCTCGTTGGAGGGAGAACTGTGGTGCGACCCAAAACGATCCAAAAAATGGCCGAAGCTTCCAACGAGTGGCGAACGCTCGTCCGGTGTCAGAAACCACTGGAAATGCACTTGCAGCGAAGGAAACGGGCTGAGCTCGAGGACTTCCGGTGCTCGTCCCAAGAAAACGCGAGCGGAAATGCCCCGGACTCAGTTTTCTCGTCCTGGGGTAAAAAGCGGTCCCCCGACGGTTTCTTGCCTTTGCTCCGTATTGGTCATAAGTCTTTCGATCTTCGGGTCTCGTGCTCCGAGGACTTCAACCCACACTCCTGGCATGCTCCCTGACACGTTTTCCGGAGGTATAGGTCGGGAAGCGAGCTCGTTGGAGGGAGAACTGTGGTGCGACCCAAAACGGTCCAAAAGATGGCCGAAGCTTCCAACGAGTGGCGAACGCTCGTCCGGTGTCAGAAACCACTGGAAATGCACTTGCAGCGAAGGAAACGGGCTGAGCTCGAGCACTTCCGATGCTCGTCCCAAGAAAACGCGAGCGGGAATGCCCCGGACTCAGTTTTCTCGTCCTGGGGTAAAAAGCGGTCCCCCGACGGTTTCTTCCCTTTGCTCCGTATTGGTCATAAGTCTTTCGATCTTCGGGTCTCGTGCTCCGAGGACTTCAACCCACACTCCTGGCATGCTCCCTGACACGTTTTCCGGAGGTATAGGTCGGGAAGCGAGCTCGTTGGAGGGAGAACTGTGGTGCAACCCAAAACGGTCCAAAAGATGGCCGAAGCTTCCAACGAGTGGCGAACGCTCGTCCGGTGTCAGAAACCACTTGAAATGCACTTGCAGCGAAGGAAACGGGCTGAGCTCGAGGACTTCCGGTGCTCGTCCCAAGAAAACGCGAGCGGGAATGCCCCGGACTCAGTTTTCTCGTCCTGGGGTAAAAAGCGGTCCCCCGACGGTTTCTTCCCTTTGCTCCGTATTGGTCATAAGTCTTTCGATCTTCGGGTCTCGTGCTCCGAGGACTTCAACCCACACTCCTGGCATGCTCCCTGACACGTTTTTCGGAGGTATAGGTCGGGAAGCGAGCTCGTTGGAGGGAGAACTGTGGTGCGACCCAAAACGGTCCAAAAGATGGCCGAAGCTTCCAACGAGTGGCGAACGCTCGTCCGGTGTCAGAAACCACTGGAAATGCACTTGCAGCGAAGGAAACGGGCTGAGCTCGAGGACTTCCGGTGCTCGTCCCAAGAAAACGCGAGCGGGAATGCCCCGGACTCAGTTTTCTCGTCCTGGGGTAAAAAGCGGTCCCCCGACGGTTTCTTCCCTTTGCTCCGTATTGGTCATAAGTCTTTCGATCTTCGGGTCTCGTGCTCCGAGGACTTCAACCCACACTCCTGGCATGCTCCCTGACACGTTTTCCGGAGGTATAGGTCGGGAAGCGAGCTCGTTGGAGGGAGAACTGTGGTGCGACCCAAAACGGTCCAAAAGATGGCCGAAGCTTCCAACGAGTGGCGAACGCTCGTCCGGTGTCAGAAACCACTGGAAATGCACTTGCAGCGAAGGAAACGGGCTGAGCTCGAGGACTTCCGGTGCTCGTCTCACGAAAACGCGAGCGGGAATGCCCCGGACTCAGTTTTCTCGTCCTGGGGTAAAAAGCGGTCCCCCGACGGTTTCTTCCCTTTGCTCCGTATTGGTCATAAGTCTTTCGATCTTCGGGTCTCGTGCTCCGAGGACTTCAACCCACACTCCTGGCATGCTCCCTGACACGTTTTCCGGAGGTATAGGTCGGGAAGCGAGCTCGTTGGAGGGAGAACTGTGGTGCGACCCAAAACGGTCCAAAAGATGGCCGAAGCTTCCAACGAGTGGCGAACGCTCGTCCGGTGTCAGAAACCACTGGAAATGCACTTGCAGCGAAGGAAACGGGCTGAGCTCGAGGACTTCCGGTGCTCGTCCCAAGAAAACACGAGCGGGAATGCCCCGGACTCAGTTTTCTCGTCCTGGGGTAAAAAGCGGTCCCCCGACGGTTTCTTCCCTTTGCTCCGTATTGGTCATAAGTCTTTCGATCTTCGGGTCTCGTGCTCCGAGGACTTCAACCCACACTCCTGGCATGCTCCCTGACGCGTTTTCCGGAGGTATAGGTCGGGAAGCGAGCTCGTTGGAGGGAGAACTGTGGTGCGACCCAAAACGGTCCAAAAGATGGCCGAAGCTTCCAACGAGTGGCGAACGCTCGTCCGGTGTCAGAAACCACTGGAAATGCACTTGCAGCGAAGGAAACGGGCTGAGCTCGAGGAGTTCCGGTGCTCGTCCCAAGAAAACGCGAGCGGGAATGCCCCGGACTCAGTTTTCTCGTCCTGGGGTAAAAAGCGGTCCCCCGACGGTTTCTTCCCTTTGCTCCGTATTGGTCATAAGTCTTTCGATCTTCGGGTCTCGTGCTCCGAGGACTTCAACCCACACTCCTGGCATGCTCCCTGACGCGTTTTCCGGAGGTATAGGTCGGGAAGCGAGCTCGTTGGAGGGAGAACTGTGGTGCGACCCAAAACGGTCCAAAAGATGGCCGAAGCTTCCAACGAGTGGCGAACGCTCGTCCGGTGTCAGAAACCACTGGAAATGCACTTGCAGCGAAGGAAACGGGCTGAGCTCGAGGACTTCCGGTGCTCGTCCCAAGAAAACGCGAGCGGGAATGCCCCGGACTCAGTTTTCTCGTCCTGGGGTAAAAAGCGGTCCCCCGACGGTTTCTTCCCTTTGCTCCGTATTGGTCATAAGTCTTTCGATCTTCGGGTCTCGTGCTCCGAGGACTTCAACCCACACTCCTGGCATGCTCCCTGACGCGTTTTCCGGAGGTATAGGTCGGGAAGCGAGCTCGTTGGAGGGAGAACTGTGGTGCGACCCAAAACGGTCCAAAAGATGGCCGAAGCTTCCAACGAGTGGCGAACGCTCGTCCGGTGTCAGAAACCACTGGAAATGCACTTGCAGCGAAGGAAACGGGCTGAGCTCGAGGACTTCCGGTGCTCGTCCCAAGAAAACGCGAGCGGGAATGCCCCGGACTCAGTTTTCTCGTCCTGGGGTAAAAAGCGGTCCCCCGACGGTTTCTTCCCTTTGCTCCGTATTGGTCATAAGTCTTTCGATCTTCGGGTCTCGTGCTCCGAGGACTTCAACCCACACTCCTGGCATGCTCCCTGACGCGTTTTCCGGAGGTATAGGTCGGGAAGCGAGCTCGTTGGAGGGAGAACTGTGGTGCGACCCAAAACGGTCCAAAAGATGGCCGAAGCTTCCAACGAGTGGCGAACGCTCGTCCGGTGTCAGAAACCACTGGAAATGCACTTGCAGCGAAGGAAACGGGCTGAGCTCGAGGACTTCCGGTGCTCGTCCCAAGAAAACGCGAGCGGGAATGCCCCGGACTCAGTTTTCTCGTCCTGGGGTAAAAAGCGGTCCCCCGACGGTTTCTTCCCTTTGCTCCGTATTGGTCATAAGTCTTTCGATCTTCGGGTCTCGTGCTCCGAGGACTTCAACCCACACTCCTGGCATGCTCCCGGACGCGTTTCCCGGAGGTATAGGTCGGGAAGCGAGCTCGTTGGAGGGAGAACTGTGGTGCGACCCAAAACGGTCCAAAAGATGGCCGAAGCTTCCAACGAGTGGCGAACGCTCGTCCGGTGTCAGAAACCACTGGAAATGCACTTGCAGCGAAGGAAACGGGCTGAGCTCGAGGACTTCCGGTGCTCGTCCCAAGAAAAGGCGAGCGGGAATGCCCCGGACTCAGTTTTCTCGTCCTGGGGTAAAAAGCGGTCCCCCGACGGTTTCTTCCCTTTGCTCCGTATTGGTCATAAGTCTTTCGATCTTCGGGTCTCGTGCTCCGAGGACTTCAACCCACACTCCTGGCATGCTCCCTGACACGTTTTCCGGAGGTATAGGTCGGGAAGCGAGCTCGTTGGAGGGAGAACTGTGGTGCGACACAAATGTCCAAAAAATGGCCGAAGCTTCCAACGAGTGGCGAACGCTCGTCCGGTGTCAGAAACCACTGGAAATGCACTTGCAGGGAAGGAAACGGGCTGAGCTCGAAGTCTTCCGGTGCTCATCCCAAGAAAACGCGAGCGGGAATGCCCCGGACTCAGTTTTCTCGTCCTGGGGTAAAAAGCGGTCCCCCGACGGTTTCTTCCCTTTGCTCCGTATTGGTCATAAGTCTTTCGATCTTCGGGTCTCGTGCTCCGAGGATTTCAACCCACACTCCTGGCATGCTCCCTGACGCGTTTTCCGGAGGTATAGGTCGGGAAGCGAGCTCGTTGGAGGGAGAACTGTGGTGCGACCCAAAACGGTCCAAAAGATGGCCGAAGCTTCCAACGAGTGGCGAACGCTCGTCCGGTGTCAGAAACCACTGGAAATGCACTTGCAGCGAAGGAAACGGGCTGAGCTCGAGGACTTCCGGTGCTCGTCCCAAGAAAACGCGAGCGGGAATGCCCCGGACTCAGTTTTCTCGTCCTGGGGTAAAAAGCGGTCCCCCGACGGTTTCTTCCCTTTGCTCCGTATTGGTCATAAGTCTTTCGATCTTCGGGTCTCGTGCTCCGAGGACTTCAACCCACACTCCTGGCATGCTCCCTGACGCGTTTTCCGGAGGTATAGGTCGGGAAGCGAGCTCGTTGGAGGGAGAACTGTGGTGCGACCCAAAACGGTCCAAAAGATGGCCGAAGCTTCCAACGAGTGGCGAACGCTCGTCCGGTGTCAGAAACCACTGGAAATGCACTTGCAGCGAAGGAAACGGGCTGAGCTCGAGGACTTCCGGTGCTCGTCCCAAGAAAACGCGAGCGGGAATGCCCCGGACTCAGTTTTCTCGTCCTGGGGTAAAAAGCGGTCCCCCGACGGTTTCTTCCCTTTGCTCCGTATTGGTCATAAGTCTTTCGATCTTCGGGTCTCGTGCTCCGAGGACTTCAACTCACACTCCTGGCATGCTCCCTGACGCGTTTTCCGGAGGTATAGGTCGGGAAGCGAGCTCGTTGGAGGGAGAACTGTGGTGCGACCCAAAACGGTCCAAAAGATGGCCGAAGCTTCCAACGAGTGGCGAACGCTCGTCCGGTGTCAGAAACCACTGGAAATGCACTTGCAGCGAAGGAAACGGGCTGAGCTCGAGGACTTCCGGTGCTCGTCCCAAGAAAACGCGAGCGGGAATGCCCCGGACTCAGTTTTCTCGTCCTGGGGTAAAAAGCGGTCCCCCGACGGTTTCTTCCCTTTGCTCCGTATTGGTCATAAGTCTTTCGATCTTCGGGTCTCGTGCTCCGAGGACTTCAACCCACACTCCTGGCATGCTCCCTGACGCGTTTTCCGGAGGTATAGGTCGGGAAGCGAGCTCGTTGGAGGGAGAACTGTGGTGCGACCCAAAACGGTCCAAAAGATGGCCGAAGCTTCCAACGAGTGGCGAACGCTCGTCCGGTGTCAGAAACCACTGGAAATGCACTTGCAGCGAAGGAAACGGGCTGAGCTCGAGGACTTCCGGTGCTCGTCCCAAGAAAACGCGAGCGGGAATGCCCCGGACTCAGTTTTCTCGTCCTGGGGTAAAAAGCGGTCCCCCGACGGTTTCTTCCCTTTGCTCCGTATTGGTCATAAGTCTTTCGATCTTCGGGTCTCGTGCTCCGAGGACTTCAACCCACACTCCTGGCATGCTCCCTGACGCGTTTTCCGGAGGTATAGGTCGGGAAGCGAGCTCGTTGGAGGGAGAACTGTGGTGCGACCCAAAACGGTCCAAAAGATGGCCGAAGCTTCCAACGAGTGGCGAACGCTCGTCCGGTGTCAGAAACCACTGGAAATGCACTTGCAGCGAAGGAAACGGGCTGAGCTCGAGGACTTCCGGTGCTCGTCCCAAGAAAACGCGAGCGGGAATGCCCCGGACTCAGTTTTCTCGTCCTGGGGTAAAAAGCGGTCCCCCGACGGTTTCTTCCCTTTGCTCCGTATTGGTCATAAGTCTTTCGATCTTCGGGTCTCGTGCTCCGAGGACTTCAACCCACACTCCTGGCATGCTCCCTGACGCGTTTTCCGGAGGTATAGGTCGGGAAGCGAGCTCGTTGGAGGGAGAACTGTGGTGCGACCCAAAACGGTCCAAAAGATGGCCGAAGCTTCCAACGAGTGGCGAACGCTCGTCCGGTGTCAGAAACCACTGGAAATGCACTTGCAGCGAAGGAAACGGGCTGAGCTCGAGGACTTCCGGTGCTCGTCCCAAGAAAACGCGAGCGGGAATGCCCCGGACTCAGTTTTCTCGTCCTGGGGTAAAAAGCGGTCCCCCGACGGTTTCTTCCCTTTGCTCCGTATTGGTCATAAGTCTTTCGATCTTCGGGTCTCGTGCTCCGAGGACTTCAACCCACACTCCTGGCATGCTCCCGGACGCGTTTCCCGGAGGTATAGGTCGGGAAGCGAGCTCGTTGGAGGGAGAACTGTGGTGCGACCCAAAACGGTCCAAAAGATGGCCGAAGCTTCCAACGAGTGGCGAACGCTCGTCCGGTGTCAGAAACCACTGGAAATGCACTTGCAGCGAAGGAAACGGGCTGAGCTCGAGGACTTCCGGTGCTCGTCCCAAGAAAAGGCGAGCGGGAATGCCCCGGACTCAGTTTTCTCGTCCTGGGGTAAAAAGCGGTCCCCCGACGGTTTCTTCCCTTTGCTCCGTATTGGTCATAAGTCTTTCGATCTTCGGGTCTCGTGCTCCGAGGACTTCAACCCACACTCCTGGCATGCTCCCTGACACGTTTTCCGGAGGTATAGGTCGGGAAGCGAGCTCGTTGGAGGGAGAACTGTGGTGCGACACAAATGTCCAAAAAATGGCCGAAGCTTCCAACGAGTGGCGAACGCTCGTCCGGTGTCAGAAACCACTGGAAATGCACTTGCAGGGAAGGAAACGGGCTGAGCTCGAAGTCTTCCGGTGCTCATCCCAAGAAAACGCGAGCGGGAATGCCCCGGACTCAGTTTTCTCGTCCTGGGGTAAAAAGCGGTCCCCCGACGGTTTCTTCCCTTTGCTCCGTATTGGTCATAAGTCTTTCGATCTTCGGGTCTCGTGCTCCGAGGATTTCAACCCAGACTCCTGGCATGCTCCCTGACGCGTTTTCCGGAGGTATAGGTCGGGAAGCGAGCTCGTTGGAGGGAGAACTGTGGTGCGACCCAAAACGGTCCAAAAGATGGCCGAAGCTTCCAACGAGTGGCGAACGCTCGTCCGGTGTCAGAAACCACTGGAAATGCACTTGCAGCGAAGGAAACGGGCTGAGCTCGAGGACTTCCGGTGCTCGTCCCAAGAAAACGCGAGCGGGAATGCCCCGGACTCAGTTTTCTCGTCCTGGGGTAAAAAGCGGTCCCCCGACGGTTTCTTCCCTTTGCTCCGTATTGGTCATAAGTCTTTCGATCTTCGGGTCTCGTGCTCCGAGGACTTCAACCCACACTCCTGGCATGCTCCCTGACGCGTTTTCCGGAGGTATAGGTCGGGAAGCGAGCTCGTTGGAGGGAGAACTGTGGTGCGACCCAAAACGGTCCAAAAGATGGCCGAAGCTTCCAACGAGTGGCGAACGCTCGTCCGGTGTCAGAAACCACTGGAAATGCACTTGCAGCGAAGGAAACGGGCTGAGCTCGAGGACTTCCGGTGCTCGTCCCAAGAAAACGCGAGCGGGAATGCCCCGGACTCAGTTTTCTCGTCCTGGGGTAAAAAGCGGTCCCCCGACGGTTTCTTCCCTTTGCTCCGTATTGGTCATAAGTCTTTCGATCTTCGGGTCTCGTGCTCCGAGGACTTCAACTCACACTCCTGGCATGCTCCCTGACGCGTTTTCCGGAGGTATAGGTCGGGAAGCGAGCTCGTTGGAGGGAGAACTGTGGTGCGACCCAAAACGGTCCAAAAGATGGCCGAAGCTTCCAACGAGTGGCGAACGCTCGTCCGGTGTCAGAAACCACTGGAAATGCACTTGCAGCGAAGGAAACGGGCTGAGCTCGAGGACTTCCGGTGCTCGTCCCAAGAAAACGCGAGCGGGAATGCCCCGGACTCAGTTTTCTCGTCCTGGGGTAAAAAGCGGTCCCCCGACGGTTTCTTCCCTTTGCTCCGTATTGGTCATAAGTCTTTCGATCTTCGGGTCTCGTGCTCCGAGGACTTCAACCCACACTCCTGGCATGCTCCCTGACGCGTTTTCCGGAGGTATAGGTCGGGAAGCGAGCTCGTTGGAGGGAGAACTGTGGTGCGACCCAAAACGGTCCAAAAGATGGCCGAAGCTTCCAACGAGTGGCGAACGCTCGTCCGGTGTCAGAAACCACTGGAAATGCACTTGCAGCGAAGGAAACGGGCTGAGCTCGAGGACTTCCGGTGCTCGTCCCAAGAAAACGCGAGCGGGAATGCCCCGGACTCAGTTTTCTCGTCCTGGGGTAAAAAGCGGTCCCCCGACGGTTTCTTCCCTTTGCTCCGTATTGGTCATAAGTCTTTCGATCTTCGGGTCTCGTGCTCCGAGGACTTCAACCCACACTCCTGGCATGCTCCCTGACGCGTTTTCCGGAGGTATAGGTCGGGAAGCGAGCTCGTTGGAGGGAGAACTGTGGTGCGACCCAAAACGGTCCAAAAGATGGCCGAAGCTTCCAACGAGTGGCGAACGCTCGTCCGGTGTCAGAAACCACTGGAAATGCACTTGCAGCGAAGGAAACGGGCTGAGCTCGAGGACTTCCGGTGCTCGTCCCAAGAAAACGCGAGCGGGAATGCCCCGGACTCAGTTTTCTCGTCCTGGGGTAAAAAGCGGTCCCCCGACGGTTTCTTCCCTTTGCTCCGTATTGGTCATAAGTCTTTCGATCTTCGGGTCTCGTGCTCCGAGGACTTCAACCCACACTCCTGGCATGCTCCCTGACGCGTTTTCCGGAGGTATAGGTCGGGAAGCGAGCTCGTTGGAGGGAGAACTGTGGTGCGACCCAAAACGGTCCAAAAGATGGCCGAAGCTTCCAACGAGTGGCGAACGCTCGTCCGGTGTCAGAAACCACTGGAAATGCCCTTGCAGCGAAGGAAACGGGCTGAGCTCGAGGACTTCCGATGCTCGTCCCAAGAAAACGCGAGCGGGAATGCCCCGGACTCAGTTTTCTCGTCCTGGGGTAAAAAGCGGTCCCCCGACGGTTTCTTCCCTTTGCTCCGTATTGGTCATAAGTCTTTCGATCTTCGGGTCTCGTGCTCCGAGGACTTCAACCCACACTCCTGGCATGCTCCCTGACGCGTTTTCCGGAGGTATAGGTCGGGAAGCGAGATCGTTGGAGGGAGAACTGTGGTGCGACCCAAAACGGTCCCAAAGATGGCCGAAGCTTCCAACGAGTGGCGAACGCTCGTCCGGTGTCAGAAACCACTGGAAATGCACTTGCAGCGAAGGAAACGGGCTGAGCTCGAGGACTTCCGGTGCTCGTCCCAAGAAAACGCGAGCGGGAATGCCCCGGACTCAGTTTTCTCGTCCTGGGGTAAAAAGCGGTCCCCCGACGGTTTCTTCCCTTTGCTCCGTATTGGTCATAAGTCTTTCGATCTTCGGGTCTCGTGCTCCGAGGACTTCAACCCACACTTCTGGCATGCTCCCTGACAGGTTTTCCGGAGGTATAGGTCGGGAAGCGAGCTCGTTGGAGGGAGAACTGTGGTGCGACCCAAAACGGTCCAAAAGATGGCCGAAGCTTCCAACGAGTGGCGAACGCTCGTCCGGTGTCAGAAACCACTGGAAATGCACTTGCAGCGAAGGAAACGGGCTGAGCTCGAGGACTTCCGGTGCTCGTCCCAAGAAAACGCGAGCGGGAATGCCCCGGACTCAGTTTTCTCGTCCTGGGGTAAAAAGCGGTCCCCCGACGGTTTCTTCCCTTTGCTCCGTATTGGTCATAAGTCTTTCGATCTTCGGGTCTCGTGCTCCGAGGACTTCAACCCACACTCCTGGCATGCTCCCTGACGCGTTTTCCGGAGGTATAGGTCGGGAAGCGAGCTCGTTGGAGGGAGAACTGTGGTGCGACCCAAAACGGTCCAAAAGATGGCCGAAGCTTCCAACGAGTGGCGAACGCTCGTCCGGTGTCAGAAACCACTGGAAATGCACTTGCAGCGAAGGAAACGGGCTGAGCTCGAGGACTTCCGGTGCTCGTCCCAAGAAAACGCGAGCGGGAATGCCCCGGACTCAGTTTTCTCGTCCTGGGGTAAAAAGCGGTCCCCCGACGGTTTCTTCCCTTTGCTCCGTATTGGTCATAAGTCTTTCGATCTTCGGGTCTCGTGCTCCGAGGACTTCAACCCACACTCCTGGCATGCTCCCGGACGCGTTTCCCGGAGGTATAGCTCGGGAAGCGAGCTCGTTGGAGGGAGAACTGTGGTGCGACCCAAAACGGTCCAAAAGATGGCCGAAGCTTCCAACGAGTGGCGAACGCTCGTCCGGTGTCAGAAACCACTGGAAATGCACTTGCAGCGAAGGAAACGGGCTGAGCTCGAGGACTTCCGGTGCTCGTCCCAAGAAAACGCGAGCGGGAATGCCCCGGACTCAGTTTTCTCGTCCTGGGGTAAAAAGCGGTCCCCCGACGGTTTCTTCCCTTTGCTCCGTATTGGTCATAAGTCTTTCGATCTTCGGGTCTCGTGCTCCGAGGACTTCAACCCACACTCCTGGCATGCTCCCTGACACGTTTTCCGGAGGTATAGGTCGGGAAGCGAGCTCGTTGGAGGGAGAACTGTGGTGCGACACAAATGTCCAAAAAATGGCCGAAGCTTCCAACGAGTGGCGAACGCTCGTCCGGTGTCAGAAACCACTGGAAATGCACTTGCAGGGAAGGAAACGGGCTGAGCTCGAAGTCTTCCGGTGCTCATCCCAAGAAAACGCGAGCGGGAATGCCCCGGACTCAGTTTTCTCGTCCTGGGGTAAAAAGCGGTCCCCCGACGGTTTCTTCCCTTTGCTCCATATTGGTCATAAGTCTTTCGATCTTCGGGTCTCGTGCTCCGAGGATTTCAACCCACACTCCTGGCATGCTCCCTGACGCGTTTTCCGGAGGTATAGGTCGGGAAGCGAGCTCGTTGGAGGGAGAACTGTGGTGCGACCCAAAACGGTCCAAAAGATGGCCGAAGCTTCCAACGAGTGGCGAACGCTCGTCCGGTGTCAGAAACCACTGGAAATGCACTTGCAGCGAAGGAAACGGGCTGAGCTCGAGGACTTCCGGTGCTCGTCCCAAGAAAACGCGAGCGGGAATGCCCCGGACTCAGTTTTCTCGTCCTGGGGTAAAAAGCGGTCCCCCGACGGTTTCTTCCCTTTGCTCCGTATTGGTCATAAGTCTTTCGATCTTCGGGTCTCGTGCTCCGAGGACTTCAACCCACACTCCTGGCATGCTCCCTGACGCGTTTTCCGGAGGTATAGGTCGGGAAGCGAGCTCGTTGGAGGGAGAACTGTGGTGCGACCCAAAACGGTCCAAAAGATGGCCGAAGCTTCCAACGAGTGGCGAACGCTCGTCCGGTGTCAGAAACCACTGGAAATGCACTTGCAGCGAAGGAAACGGGCTGAGCTCGAGGACTTCCGGTGCTCGTCCCAAGAAAACGCGAGCGGGAATGCCCCGGACTCAGTTTTCTCGTGCTGGGGTAAAAAGCGGTCCCCCGACGGTTTCTTCCCTTTGCTCCGTATTGGTCATAAGTCTTTCGATGTTCGGGTCTCGTGCTCCGAGGACTTCAACCCACACTCCTGGCATGCTCCCTGACGCGTTTTCCGGAGGTATAGGTCGGGAAGCGAGCTCGTTGGAGGGAGAACTGTGGTGCGACCCAAAACGGTCCAAAAGATGGCCGAAGCTTCCAACGAGTGGCGAACGCTCGTCCGATGTCAGAAACCACTGGAAATGCACTTGCAGCGAAGGAAACGGGCTGAGCTCGAGGACTTCCGGTGCTCGTCCCAAGAAAACGCGAGCGGGAATGCCCCGGACTCAGTTTTCTCGTCCTGGGGTAAAAAGCGGTCCCCCGACGGTTTCTTCCCTTTGCTCCGTATTGGTCATAAGTCTTTCGATCTTCGGGTCTCGTGCTCCGAGGACTTCAACCCACACTCCTGGCATGCTCCCTGACGCGTTTTCCGGAGGTATAGGTCGGGAAGCGAGCTCGTTGGAGGGAGAACTGTGGTGCGACCCAAAACGGTCCAAAAGATGGCCGAAGCTTCCAACGAGTGGCGAACGCTCGTCCGGTGTCAGAAACCACTGGAAATGCACTTGCAGCGAAGGAAACGGGCTGAGCTCGAGGACTTCCGGTGCTCGTCCCAAGAAAACGCGAGCGGGAATGCCCCGGACTCAGTTTTCTCGTCCTGGGGTAAAAAGCGGTCCCCCGACGGTTTCTTCCCTTTGCTCCGTATTGGTCATAAGTCTTTCGATCTTCGGGTCTCGTGCTCCGAGGACTTCAACCCACACTCCTGGCATGCTCCCTGACACGTTTTCCGGAGGTATAGGTCGGGAAGCGAGCTCGTTGGAGGGAGAACTGTGGTGCGACCCAAAACGGTCCAAAAGATGGCCGAAGCTTCCAACGAGTGGCGAACGCTCGTCCGGTGAAACCACTGGAAATGCACTTGCAGCGAAGGAAACGGCCTGAGCTCGAGGACTTCCGGTGCTCGTCCCAAGAAAACGCGAGCGGGAATGCCCCGGACTCAGTTTTCTCGTCCTGGGGTAAAAAGCGGTCCCCCGACGGTTTCTTCCCTTTGCTCCGTATTGGTCATAAGTCTTTCGATCTTCGGGTCTCGTGCTCCGAGGACTTCAACCCACACTCCTGGCATGCTCCCTGACACGTTTTCCGGAGGTATAGGTCGGGAAGCGAGCTCGTTGGAGGGAGAACTGTGGTGCGACCCAAAACGGTCCAAAAGATGGCCGAAGCTTCCAACGAGTGGCGAACGCTCGTCCGGTGTCAGAAACCACTGGAAATACACTTGCAGCGAAGGAAACGGGCTGAGCTCGAGGACTTCCGGTGCTCGTCCCAAGAAAACGCGAGCGGGAATGCCCCGGACTCAGTTTTCTCGTCCTGGGGTAAAAAGCGGTCCCCCGACGGTTTCTTCCCTTTGCTCCGTATTGGTCATAAGTCTTTCGATCTTCGGGTCTCGTGCTCCGAGGACTTCAACCCACACTCCTGGCATGCTCCCTGACACGTTTTCCGGAGGTATAGGTCGGGAAGGGAGCTCGTTGGAGGGAGAACTGTGGTGCGACCCAAAACGGTCCAAAAGATGGCCGAAGCTTCCAACGAGTGGCGAACGCTCGTCCGGTGTCAGAAACCACTGGAAATGCACTTGCAGCGAAGGAAACGGGCTGAGCTCGAGGTCTTCCGGTGCTCGTCCCAAGAAAACGCGAGCGGGAATGCCCCGGACTCAGTTTTCTCGTCCTGGGGTAAAAAGCGGTCCCCCGACGGTTTCTTCCCTTTGCTCCGTATTGGTCATAAGTCTTTCGATCTTCGGGTCTCGTGCTCCGAGGACTTCAACCCACACTCCTGGCATGCTCCCTGACACGTTTTCCGGAGGTATAGGTCGGGAATCGAGCTCTTTGGAGGGAGAACTGTGGTGCGACCCAAAACGGTCCAAAAGATGGCCGAAGCTTCCAACGAGTGGCGAACGCTCGTCCGGTGTCAGAAACCACTGGAAATGCACTTGCAGCGAAGGAAACGGGCTGAGCTCGAGGACTTCCGGTGCTCGTCCCAAGAAAACGCGAGCGGGAATGCCCCGGACTCAGTTTTCTCGTCCTGGGGTAAAAAGCGGTCCCCCGACGGTTTCTTCCCCTTGCTCTGTATTGGTCATAAGTCTTTCGATCTTCGGGTGTCGTGCTCCGAGGACTTCAACCCACACTCCTGGCATGCTCCCTGACACGTTTTCCGGAGGTATAGGTCGGGAAGCGAGCTCGTTGGAGGGAGAACTGTGGTGCGACCCAAAACGGTCCAAAAGATGGCCGAAGCTTCCAACGAGTGGCGAACGCTCGTCCGGTGTCAGAAACCACTGGAAATGCACTTGCAGCGAAGGAAACGGGCTGAGCTCGAGGACTTCCGGTGCTCGTCCCAAGAAAACGCGAGCGGGAATGCCCCGGACTCAGTTTTCTCGTCCTGGGGTAAAAAGCGGTCCCCCGACGGTTTCTTCCCTTTGCTCCGTATTGGTCATAAGTCTTTCGATGTTCGGGTCTCGTGCTCCGAGGACTTCAACCCACACTCCTGGCATGCTCCCTGACACGTTTTCCGGAGATATAGGTCGGGAAGCGAGCTCGTTGGAGGGAGAACTGTGGTGCGACCCAAAACGGTCCAAAAGATGGCCGAAGCTTCCAACGAGTGGCGAACGCTCGTCCGGTGTCAGAAACCACTGGAAATGCACTTGCAGCGAAGGAAACGGGCTGAGCTCGAGGACTTCCGGTGCTCGTCCCAAGAAAACGCGAGCGGGAATGCCCCGGACTCAGTTTTCTCGTCCTGGGGTAAAAAGCGGTCCCCCGACGGTTTCTTCCCCTTGCTCTGTATTGGTCATAAGTCTTTCGATCTTCGGGTGTCGTGCTCCGAGGACTTCAACCCACACTCCTGGCATGCTCCCTGACACGTTTTCCGGAGGTATAGGTCGGGAAGCGAGCTCGTTGGAGGGAGAACTGTGGTGCGACCCAAAACGGTCCAAAAGATGGCCGAAGCTTCCAACGAGTGGCGAACGCTCGTCCGGTGTCAGAAACCACTGGAAATGCACTTGCAGCGAAGGAAACGGGCTGAGCTCGAGGACTTCCGGTGCTCGTCCCATGAAAACGCGAGCGGGAATGCCCCGGACTCAGTTTTCTCGTCCTGGGGTAAAAAGCGGTCCCCCGACGGTTTCTTCCCTTTGCTCCGTATTGGTCATAAGTCTTTCGATGTTCGGGTCTCGTGCTCCGAGGACTTCAACCCACACTCCTGGCATGCTCCCTGACACGTTTTCCGGAGATATAGGTCGGGAAGCGAGCTCGTTGGAGGGAGAACTGTGGTGCGACCCAAAACGGTCCAAAAGATGGCCGAAGCTTCCAACGAGTGGCGAACGCTCGTCCGGTGTCAGAAACCACTGGAAATGCACTTGCAGCGAAGGAAACGGGCTGAGCTCGAGGACTTCCGGTGCTCGTCCCAAGAAAACGCGAGCGGGAATGCCCCGGACTCAGTTTTCTCGTCCTGGGGTAAAAAGCGGTCCCCCGACGGTTTCTTCCCTTTGCTCCGTATTGGTCATAAGTCTTTCGATCTTCGGGTCTCGTGCTCCGAGGACTTCAACCCACACTCCTGGCATGCTCCCTGACACGTTTTCCGGAGGTATAGGTCGGGAAGCGAGCTCGTTGGAGGGAGAACTGTGGTGCGACCCAAAACGGTCCAAAAGATGACCGAAGCTTCCAACGAGTGGCGAACGCTCGTCCGGTGTCAGAAACCACTGGAAATGCGCTTGCAGCGAAGGAAACGGGCTGAGCTCGAGGTCTTCCGGTGCTCGTCCCAAGAAAACGCGAGCGGGAATGCCCCGGACTCAGTTTTCTCGTCCTGGGGTAAAAAGCGGTCCCCCGACGGTTTCTTCCCTTTGCTCCGTATTGGTCATAAGTCTTTCGATCTTCGGGTCTCGTGCTCCGAGGACTTCAACCCACACTCCTGGCATGCTCCCTGACACGTTTTCTGGAGGTATAGGTCGGGAATCGAGCTCTTTGGAGGGAGAACTGTGGTGCGACCCAAAACGGTCCAAAAGATGGCCGAAGCTTCCAACGAGTGGCGAACGCTCGTCCGGTGTCAGAAACCACTGGAAATGCACTTGCAGCGAAGGAAACGGGCTGAGCTCGAGGACTTCCGGTGCTCGTCCCAAGAAAACGCGAGCGGGAATGCCCCGGACTCAGTTTTCTCGTCCTGGGAAAAAGCGGTCCCCCGACGGTTTCTTCCCTTTGCTCCGTATTGGTCATAAGTCTTTCGATCTTCGGGTCTCGTGCTCCGAGGACTTCAACCCACACTCCTGGCATGCTCCCTGACACGTTTTCCGGAGGTATAGGTCGGGAAGCGAGCTCGTTGGAGGGAGAACTGTGGTGCGACCCAAAACGGTCCAAAAGATGGCCGAAGCTTCCAACGAGTGGCGAACGCTCGTCCGGTGTCAGAAACCACTGGAAATGCACTTGCAGCGAAGGAAACGGGCGGAGCTCGAGGACTTCCGGTGCTCGTCCCAAGAAAAGGCGAGCGGGAATGCCCCGGACTCAGTTTTCTCGTCCTGGGGTAAAAAGCGGTCCCCCGACGGTTTCTTCCCTTTGCTCCGTATTGGTCATAAGTCTTTCGATCTTCGGGTCTCGTGCTCCGAGGACTTCAACCCACACTCCTGGCATGGTCCCTGACACGTTTTCCGGAGGTATAGGTCGGGAAGCGAGCTCGTTGGAGGGAGAACTGTGGTGCGACCCAAAACGGTCCAAAAGATGGCCGAAGCTTCCAACGAGTGGCGAACGCTCGTCCGGTGTCAGAAACCACTGGAAATGCACTTGCAGCGAAGGAAACGGGCTGAGCTCGAGGACTTCCGGTGCTCGTCCCAAGAAAACGCGAGCGGGAATGCCCCGGACTCAGTTTTCTCGTCCTGGGGTAAAAAGCGGTCCCCCGACGGTTTCTTCCCTTTGCTCCGTATTGGTCATAAGTCTTTCGATCTTCGGGTCTCGTGCTCCGAGGACTTCAACCCACACTCCTGGCATGCTCCCTGACGCGTTTTCCGGAGGTATAGGTCGGGAAGCGAGCTCGTTGGAGGGAGAACTGTGGTGCGACCCAAAACGGTCCAAAAGATGGCCGAAGCTTCCAACGAGTGGCGAACGCTCGTCCGGTGTCAGAAACCACTGGAAATGCACTTGCAGCGAAGGAAACGGGCTGAGCTCGAGGACTTCCGGTGCTCGTCCCAAGAAAACGCGAGCGGGAATGCCCCGGACTCAGTTTTCTCGTCCTGGGGTAAAAAGCGGTCCCCCGACGGTTTCTTCCCTTTGCTCCGTATTGGTCATAAGTCTTTCGATCTTCGGGTCTCGTGCTCCGAGGACTTCAACCCACACTCCTGGCATGCTCCCTGACGCGTTTTCCGGAGGTATAGGTCGGGAAGCGAGCTCGTTGGAGGGAGAACTGTGGTGCGACCCAAAACGGTCCAAAAGATGGCCGAAGCTTCCAACGAGTGGCGAACGCTCGTCCGGTGTCAGAAACCACTGGAAATGCACTTGCAGCGAAGGAAACGGGCTGAGCTCGAGGACTTCCGGTGCTCGTCCCAAGAAAACGCGAGCGGGAATGCCCCGGACTCAGTTTTCTCGTCCTGGGGTAAAAAGCGGTCCCCCGACGGTTTCTTCCCTTTGCTCCGTATTGGTCATAAGTCTTTCGATCTTCGGGTCTCGTGCTCCGAGGACTTCAACCCACACTCCTGGCATGCTCCCTGACGCGTTTTCCGGAGGTATAGGTCAGGAAGCGAGCTCGTTGGAGGGAGAACTGTGGTGCGACCCAAAACGGTCCAAAAGATGGCCGAAGCTTCCAACGAGTGGCGAACGCTCGTCCGGTGTCAGAAACCACTGGAAATGCCCTTGCAGCGAAGGAAACGGGCTGAGCTCGAGGACTTCCGATGCTCGTCCCAAGAAAACGCGAGCGGGAATGCCCCGGACTCAGTTTTCTCGTCCTGGGGTAAAAAGCGGTCCCCCGACGGTTTCTTCCCTTTGCTCCGTATTGGTCATAAGTCTTTCGATCTTCGGGTCTCGTGCTCCGAGGACTTCAACCCACACTCCTGGCATGCTCCCTGACGCGTTTTCCGGAGGTATAGGTCGGGAAGCGAGATCGTTGGAGGGAGAACTGTGGTGCGACCCAAAACGGTCCCAAAGATGGCCGAAGCTTCCAACGAGTGGCGAACGCTCGTCCGGTGTCAGAAACCACTGGAAATGCACTTGCAGCGAAGGAAACGGGCTGAGCTCGAGGACTTCCGGTGCTCGTCCCAAGAAAACGCGAGCGGGAATGCCCCGGACTCAGTTTTCTCGTCCTGGGGTAAAAAGCGGTCCCCCGACGGTTTCTTCCCTTTGCTCCGTATTGGTCATAAGTCTTTCGATCTTCGGGTCTCGTGCTCCGAGGACTTCAACCCACACTCCTGGCATGCTCCCTGACAGGTTTTCCGGAGGTATAGGTCGGGAAGCGAGCTCGTTGGAGGGAGAACTGTGGTGCGACCCAAAACGGTCCAAAAGATGGCCGAAGCTTCCAACGAGTGGCGAACGCTCGTCCGGTGTCAGAAACCACTGGAAATGCACTTGCAGCGAAGGAAACGGGCTGAGCTCGAGGACTTCCGGTGCTCGTCCCAAGAAAACGCGAGCGGGAATGCCCCGGACTCAGTTTTCTCGTCCTGGGGTAAAAAGCGGTCCCCCGACGGTTTCTTCCCTTTGCTCCGTATTGGTCATAAGTCTTTCGATCTTCGGGTCTCGTGCTCCGAGGACTTCAACCCACACTCCTGGCATGCTCCCTGACACGTTTTCCGGAGGTATAGGTCGGGAAGCGAGCTCGTTGGAGGGAGAACTGTGGTGCGACCCAAAACGGTCCAAAAGATGGCCGAAGCTTCCAACGAGTGGCGAACGCTCGTCCGGTGTCAGAAACCACTGGAAATGCACTTGCAGCGAAGAAAACGGGCTGAGCTCGAGGACTTCCGGTGCTCGTCCCAAGAAAACGCGAGCGGGAATGCCCCGGACTCAGTTTTCTCGTCCTGGGGTAAAAAGCGGTCCCCCGACGGTTTCTTCCCTTTGCTCCGTATTGGTCATAAGTCTTTCGATCTTCGGGTCTCGTGCTCCGAGGACTTCAACCCACACTCCTGGCATGCTCCCTGACACGTTTTCCGGAGGTATAGGTCGGGAAGCGAGCTCGTTGGAGGGAGAACTGTGGTGCGACCCAAAACGGTCCAAAAGATGGCCGAAGCTTCCAACGAGTGGCGAACGCTCGTCCGGTGTCAGAAACCACTGGAAATGCACTTGCAGCGAAGGAAACGGGCTGAGCTCGAGGACTTCCGGTGCTCGTCCCAAGAAAACGCGAGCGGGAATGCCCCGGACTCAGTTTTCTCGTCCTGGGGTAAAAAGCGGTCCCCCGACGGTTTCTTCCCTTTGCTCCGTATTGGTCATAAGTCTTTCGATCTTCGGGTCTCGTGCTCCGAGGACTTCAACCCACACTCCTGGCATGCTCCCTGACGCGTTTTCCGGAGGTATAGGTCGGGAAGCGAGCTCGTTGGAGGGAGAACTGTGGTGCGACCCAAAACGGTCCAAAAGATGGCCGAAGCTTCCAACGAGTGGCGAACGCTCGTCCGGTGTCAGAAACCACTGGAAATGCCCTTGCAGCGAAGGAAACGGGCTGAGCTCGAGGACTTCCGATGCTCGTCCCAAGAAAACGCGAGCGGGAATGCCCCGGACTCAGTTTTCTCGTCCTGGGGTAAAAAGCGGTCCCCCGACGGTTTCTTCCCTTTGCTCCGTATTGGTCATAAGTCTTTCGATCTTCGGGTCTCGTGCTCCGAGGACTTCAACCCACACTCCTGGCATGCTCCCTGACGCGTTTTCCGGAGGTATAGGTCGGGAAGCGAGATCGTTGGAGGGAGAACTGTGGTGCGACCCAAAACGGTCCCAAAGATGGCCGAAGCTTCCAACGAGTGGCGAACGCTCGTCCGGTGTCAGAAACCACTGGAAATGCACTTGCAGCGAAGGAAACGGGCTGAGCTCGAGGACTTCCGGTGCTCGTCCCAAGAAAACGCGAGCGGGAATGCCCCGGACTCAGTTTTCTCGTCCTGGGGTAAAAAGCGGTCCCCCGACGGTTTCTTCCCTTTGCTCCGTATTGGTCATAAGTCTTTCGATCTTCGGGTCTCGTGCTCCGAGGACTTCAACCCACACTCCTGGCATGCTCCCTGACACGTTTTCCGGAGGTATAGGTCGGGAAGCGAGCTCGTTGGAGGGAGAACTGTGGTGCGACCCAAAACGGTCCAAAAGATGGCCGAAGCTTCCAACGAGTGGCGAACGCTCGTCCGGTGTCAGAAACCACTGGAAATGCACTTGCAGCGAAGGAAACGGGCTGAGCTCGAGGACTTCCGGTGCTCGTCCCAAGAAAACGCGAGCGGGAATGCCCCGGACTCAGTTTTCTCGTCCTGGGGTAAAAAGCGGTCCCCCGACGGTTTCTTCCCTTTGCTCCGTATTGGTCATAAGTCTTTCGATCTTCGGGTCTCGTGCTCCGAGGACTTCAACCCACACTCCTGGCATGCTCCCTGACACGTTTTCCGGAGGTATAGGTCGGGAAGCGAGCTCGTTGGAGGGAGAACTGTGGTGCGACCCAAAACGGTCCAAAAGATGGCCGAAGCTTCCAACGAGTGGCGAACGCTCGTCCGGTGTCAGAAACCACTGGAAATGCACTTGCAGCGAAGGAAACGGGCTGAGCTCGAGGACTTCCGGTGCTCGTCCCAAGAAAACGCGAGCGGGAATGCCCCGGACTCAGTTTTCTCGTCCTGGGGTAAAAAGCGGTCCCCCGACGGTTTCTTCCCTTTGCTCCGTATTGGTCATAAGTCTTTCGATCTTCGGGTCTCGTGCTCCGAGGACTTCAACCCACACTCCTGGCATGCTCCCTGACGCGTTTTCCGGAGGTATAGGTCGGGAAGCGAGATCGTTAGAGGGAGAACTGTGGTGCGACCCAAAACGGTCCAAAAGATGGCCGAAGCTTCCAACGAGTGGCGAACGCTCGTCCGGTGTCAGAAACCACTGGAAATGCACTTGCAGCGAAGGAAACGGGCTGAGCTCGAGGACTTCCGGTGCTCGTCCCAAGAAAACGCGAGCGGGAATGCCCCGGACTCAGTTTTCTCGTCCTGTGGTAAAAAGTGGTCCCCCGACGGTTTCTTCCCTTTGCTCCGTATTGGTCATAAGTCTTTCGATCTTCGGGTCTCGTGCTCCGAGGACTTCAACCCACACTCCTGGCATGCTCCCTGACACGTTTTCCGGAGGTATAGGTCGGGAAGCGAGCTCGTTGGAGGGAGAACTGTGGTGCGACCCAAAACGGTCCAAAAGATGGCCGAAGCTTCCAACAAGTGGCGAACGCTCGTCCGGTGTCAGAAACCACTGGAAATGCACTTGCAGCGAAGGAAACGGGCTGAGCTCGAGGACTTCCAGTGCTCGTCCCAAGAAAACGGGGGCGGGAATGCCCCGGACTCAGTTTTCTCGTCCTGGGGTAAAAAGCGGTCCCCCGACGGTTTCTTCCCTTTGCTCCGTATTGGTCATAAGCCTTTCGATCTTCGGGTCTCGTGCTCCGAGGACTTCAACCCACACTCCTGGCATGCTCCCTGACGCGTTTTCCGGAGGTATAGGTCGGGAAGCGAGCTCGTTGGAGGGAGAACTGTGGTGCGACCCAAAACGGTCCAAAAGATGGCCGAAGCTTCCAACGAGTGGCGAACGCTCGTCCGGTGTCAGAAACCACTGGAAATGCACTTGCAGCGAAGGAAACGGGCTGAGCTCGAGGACTTCCGGTGCTCGTCCCAAGAAAACGCGAGCGGGAATGCCCCGGACTCAGTTTTCTCGTCCTGGGGTAAAAAGCGGTCCCCCGACGGTTTCTTCCCTTTGCTCCGTATTGGTCATAAGTCTTTCGATCTTCGGGTCTCGTGCTCCGAGGACTTCAACCCACACTCCTGGCATGCTCCCTGACGCGTTTTCCGGAGGTATAGGTCGGGAAGCGAGCTCGTTGGAGGGAGAACTGTGGTGCGACCCAAAACGGTCCAAAAGATGGCCGAAGCTTCCAACGAGTGGCGAACGCTCGTCCGGTGTCAGAAACCACTGGAAATGCACTTGCAGCGAAGGAAACGGGCTGAGCTCGAGGACTTCCGGTGCTCGTCCCAAGAAAACGCAAGCGGGAATGCCCCGGACTCAGTTTTCTCGTCCTGGGGTAAAAATCGGTCCCCCGACGGTTTCTTCCCTTTGCTCCGTATTGGTCATAAGTCTTTCGATCTTCGGGTCTCGTGCTCCGAGGACTTCAACCCACACTCCTGGCATGCTCCCTGACGCGTTTTCCGGAGGTATAGGTCGGGAAGCGAGCTCGTTGGAGGGAGAACTGTGGTGCGACCCAAAACGGTCCAAAAGATGGCCGAAGCTTCCAACGAGTGGCGAACGCTCGTCCGGTGTCAGAAACCACTGGAAATGCACTTGCAGCGAAGGAAACGGGCTGAGCTCGAGGACTTCCGGTGCTCGTCCCAAGAAAACGCGAGCGTGAATGCCCCGGACTCAGTTTTCTCGTCCTGGGGTAAAAAGCGGTCCCCCGACGGTTTCTTCCCTTTGCTCCGTATTGGTCATAAAGCTTTCGATCTTCGGGTCTCGTGCTCCGAGGACTTCAACCCACAGTCCTGGCATGCTCCCTGACGCGTTTTCCGGAGGTATAGATCGGGAAGCGAGCTCGTTGGAGGGAGAACTGTGGTGCGACCCAAAACGGTCCAAAAGATGGCCGAAGCTTCCAACGAGTGGCGAACGCTCGTCCGGTATCAGAAACCACTGGAAATGCACTTGCAGCGAAGGAAACGGGCTGAGCTCGAGGACTTCCGGTGCTCGTCCCAAGAAAACGCGAGCGGGAATGCCCCGGACTCAGTTTTCTCGTCCTGGGGTAAAAAGCGGTCCCCGACGGTTTCTGCCCTTTGCTCCGTATTGGTCATAAGTCTTTCGATCTTCGGGTCTCGTGCTCCGAGGACTTCAACCCACACTCCTGGCATGCTCCCTGACGCGTTTTTCGGAGGTATAGGTCGGGAAGCGAGATCGTTGGAGGGAGAACTGTGGTGCGACCCAAAACGGTCCAACAGATGGCCGAAGCTTCCAACGAGTGGCGAACGCTCGTCCGGTGTCAGAAACCACTGGAAATGCACTTGCAACGAAGGAAACGGGCTGAGCTCGAGGACTTCCGGTGCTCGTCCCAAGAAAACGCGAGCGGGAATGCCCCGGACTCAGTTTTCTCGTCCTGGGGTAAAAAGCGGTCCCCCGACGGTTTCTTCCCTTTGCTCCGTATTGGTCATAAGTCTTTCGATCTTCGGGTCTCGTGCTCCGAGGACTTCAACCCACACTCCTGGCATGCTCCCTGACGCGTTTTCCGGAGGTATAGGTCGGGAAGCGAGCTCGTTGGAGGGAGAACTGTGGTGCGACCCAAAACGGTCCAAAAGATGGCCGAAGCTTCCAACGAGTGGCGAACGCTCGTCCGGTGTCAGAAACCACTGGAAATGCACTTGCAGCGAAGGAAACGGGCTGAGCTCGAGGACTTCCGGTGCTCGTCCCAAGAAAACGCGAGCGAGAATGCCCCGGACTCAGTTTTCTCGTCCTGGGGTAAAAAGCGGTACCCCGACGGTTTCTTCCCTTTGCTCCGTATTGGTCATAAGTCTTTCGATCTTCGGGTCTCGTGCTCCGAGGACTTCAACCCACACTCCTGGCATGCTCCCTGACGCGTTTTCCGGAGGTATAGGTCGGGAAGCGAGCTCGTTGGAGGGAGAACTGTGGTGCGACCCAAAACGGTCCAAAAGATGGCCGAAGCTTCCAACGAGTGGCGAACGCTCGTCCGGTGTCAGAAACCACTGGAAATGCACTTGCAGCGAAGGAAACGGGCTGAGCTCGAGGACTTTCGGTGCTCGTCCCAAGAAAACGCGAGCGTGAATGCCCCGGACTCAGTTTTCTCGTCCTGGGGTAAAAAGCGGTCCCCCGACGGTTTCTTCCCTTTGCTCCGTATTGGTCATAAGTCTTTCGATCTTCGGGTCTCGTGCTCCGAGGACTTCAACCCACACTCCAGGCATGCTCCCTGACGCGTTTTCCGGAGGTATAGGTCGGGAAGCGAGCTCGTTGGAGGGAGAACTGTGGTGCGACCCAAAACGGTCCAAAAGATGGCCGAAGCTTCCAACGAGTGGTGAACGCTCGTCCGGTGTCAGAAACCACTGGAAATGCACTTGCAGCGAAGGAAACGGGCTGAGCTCAAGGACTTCCGGTGCTCGTCCCAAGAAAACGCGAGCGGGAATGCCCCGGACTCAGTTTTCTCGTCCTGGGGTAAAAAGCGGTCCCCCGACGGTTTCTTCCCTTTGCTCCGTATTGGTCATAAGTCTTTCGATCTTCGGGTCTCGTGCTCCGAGGACTTCAACCCACACTCCTGGCATGCTCCCTGACACGTTTTCCGGAGGTATAAGTCGGGAAGCGAGCTCGTTGGAGGGAGAACTGTGGTGCGACCCAAAACGGTCCAAAAGATGGCCGAAGCTTCCAACGAGTGGCGAACGCTCGTCCGGTGTCAGAAACCATTGGAAATGCACTTGCAGCGAAGGAAACGGGCTGAGCTCGAGGACTTCCGGTGCTCGTCCCAAGAAAACGCGAGCGGGAATGCCCCGGACTCAGTTTTCTCGTCCTGGGGTAAAAAGCGGTCCCCCGACGGTTTCTTCCCTTTGCTCCGTATTGGTCATAAGTCTTTCGATCTTCGGGTCTCGTGCTCCGAGGACTTCAACCCACACTCCTGGCATGCTCCCTGACACGTTTTCCGGAGGTATAGGTCGGGAAGCGAGCTCGTTGGAGGGAGAACTGTGGTGCGACCCAAAACGTTCCAAAAGATGGCCGAAGCTTCCAACGAGTGGCGAACGCTCGTCCGGTGTCAGAAACCACTGGAAATGCACTTGCAGCGAAGGAAACGGGCTGAGCTCGAGGACTTCCGGTGCTCGTCCCAAGAAAACGCGAGCGGGAATGCCCCGGACTCAGCTTTCTCGTCCTGGGGTAAAAAGCGGTCCCCCGACGGTTTCTTCCCTTTGCTCCGTATTGGTCATAAGTCTTTCGATCTTCGGGTCTCGTGCTCCGAGGACTTCAACCCACACTCCTGGCATGCTCCCTGACGCGTTTTCCGGAGGTATAGGTCGGGAAGCGAGCTCGTTGGAGGGAGAACTGTGGTGCGACCCAAAACGTTCCAAAAGATGGCCGAAGCTTCCAACGAGTGGCGAACGCTCGTCCGGTGTCAGAAACCACTGGAAATGCACTTGCAGCGAAGGAAACGGGCTGAGCTCGAGGACTTCCGGTGCTCGTCCCAAGAAAACGCGAGCGGGAATGCCCCGGACTCAGTTTTCTCGTCCTGGGGTAAAAAGCGGTCCCCCGACGGTTTCTTCCCTTTGCTCCGTATTGGTCATAAGTCTTTCGATCTTCGGGTCTCGTGCTCCGAGGACTTCAACCCACACTCCTGGCATGCTCCCTGACACGTTTTCCGGAGGTATAGGTCGGGAAGCGAGCTCGTTGGAGGAAGAACTGTGGTGCGACCCAAAACGGTCCAAAAGATGGCCGAAGCTTCCAACGAGTGGCGAACGCTCGTCCGGTGTCAGAAACCACTGGAAATGCACTTGCAGCGAAGGAAACGGGCTGAGCTCGAGGACTTCCGGTGCTCGTCCCAAGAAAACGCGAGCGGGAATGCCCCGGACTCAGTTTTCTCGTCCTGGGGTAAAAAGCGGTCCCCCGACGGTTTCTTCCCTTTGCTCCGTATTGGTCATAAGTCTTTCGATCTTCGGGTCTCGTGCTCCGAGGACTTCAACCCACACTCCTGGCATGCTCCCTGACACGTTTTCCGGAGGTATAGGTCGGGAAGCGAGCTCGTTGGAGGGAGAACTGTGGTGCGACCCAAAACGTTCCAAAAGATGGCCGAAGCTTCCAACGAGTGGCGAACGCTCGTCCGGTGTCAGAAACCACTGGAAATGCACTTGCAGCGAACGAAAGGGGCTGAGCTCGAGGACTTCCGGTGCTCGTCCCAAGAAAACGCGAGCGGGAATGCCCCGGACTCAGTTTTCTCGTCCTGGGGTAAAAAGCGGTCCCCCGACGGTTTCTTCCCTTTGCTCCGTATTGGTCATAAGTCTTTCGATCTTCGGGTCTCGTGCTCCGAGGACTTCAACCCACACTCCTGGCATGCTCTCTGACACGTTTTCCGGAGGTATAGGTCGGGAAGCGAGCTCGTTGGAGGGAGAACTGTGGTGCGACCCAAAACGGTCCAAAAGATGGCCGAAGCTTCCAACGAGTGGCGAACGCTCGTCCGGTGTCAGAAACCACTGGAAATGCACTTGCAGCGAAGGAAAGGGGCTGAGCTCGAGGACTTCCGGTGCTCGTCCCAAGAAAACGCGAGCGGGAATATCCCGGACTCAGTTTTCTCGTCCTGGGGTAAAAAGCGGTCCCCCGACGGTTTCTTCCCTTTGCTCCGTATTGGTCATAAGTCTTTCGATCTTCGGGTCTCGTGCTCCGAGGACTTCAACCCACACTCCTGGCATGCTCCCTGACACGTTTTCCGGAGGTATAGGTCGGGAAGCGAGCTCGTTGGAGGGAGAACTGTGGTGCGACCCAAAACGGTCCAAAAGATGGCCGAAGCTTCCAACGAGTGGCGAACGCTCGTCCGGTGTCAGAAACCACTGGAAATGCACTTGCAGCGAAGGAAACGGGCAGAGCTCGAGGACTTCCGGTGCTCGTCCCAAGAAAACGCGAGCGGGAATGCCCCGGACTCAGTTTTCTCGTCCTGGGGTAAAAAGCGGTCCCCCGACGGTTTCTTCCCTTTGCTCCGTATTGGTCATAAGTCTTTCGATCTTCGGGTCTCGTGCTCCGAGGGCTTCAACCCACACTCCTGGCATGCTCCCTGACGCGTTTTCCGGAGGTATAGGTCGGGAAGCGAGCTCGTTGGAGGGAGAACTGTGGTGCGACCCAAAACGTTCCAAAAGATGGCCGAAGCTTCCAACGAGTGGCGAACGCTCGTCCGGTGTCAGAAACCACTGGAAATGCACTTGCAGCGAAGGAAACGGGCTGAGCTCGAGGACTTCCGGTGCTCGTCCCAAGAAAACGCGAGCGGGAATGCCCCGGACTCAGTTTTCTCGTCCTGGGGTAAAAAGCGGTCCCCCGACGGTTTCTTCCCTTTGCTCCGTATTGGTCATAAGTCTTTCGATCTTCGGGTCTCGTGCTCCGAGGACTTCAACCCACACTCCTGGCATGCTCCCTGACACGTTTTCCGGAGGTATAGGTCGGGAAGCGAGCTCGTTGGAGGGAGAACTGTGGTGCGACCCAAAACGGTCCAAAAGATGGCCGAAGCTTCCAACGAGTGGCGAACGCTCGTCCGGTGTCAGAAACCACTGGAAATGCACTTGCAGCGAAGGAATCGGGCTGAGCTCGAGGACTTCCGGTGCTCGTCCCAAGAAAACGCGAGCGGGAATGCCCCGGACTCAGTTTTCTCGTCCTGGGGTAAAAAGCGGTCCCCCGACGGTTTCTTCCCTTTGCTCCGTATTGGTCATAAGTCTTTCGATCTTCGGGTCTCGTGCTCCGAGGGCTTCAACCCACACTCCTGGCATGCTCCCTGACACGTTTTCCGGAGGTATAGGTCGGGAAGCGAGCTCGTTGGAGGGAGAACTGTGGTGCGACCCAAAACGGTCCAAAAGATGGCCGAAGCTTCCAACGAGTGGCGAACGCTCGTCCGGTGTCAGAAACCACTGGAAATGCACTTGCAGCGAAGGAAACGGGCTGAGCTCGAGGACTTCCGGTGCTCGTCCCAAGAAAACGCGAGCGGGAATGCCCCGGACTCAGTTTTCTCGTCCTGGGGTAAAAAGCGGTCCCCCGACGGTTTCTTCCCTTTGCTCCGTATTGGTCATAAGTCTTTCGATCTTCGGGTCTCGTGCTCCGAGGGCTTCAACCCACACTCCTGGCATGCTCCCTGACACGTTTTCCGGAGGTATAGGTCGGGAAGCGAGCTCGTTGGAGGGAGAACTGTGGTGCGACCCAAAACGGTCCAAAAGATGGCCGAAGCTTCCAACGAGTGGCGAACGCTCGTCCGGTGTCAGAAACCACTGGAAATGCACTTGCAGCGAAGGAATCGGGCTGAGCTCGAGGACTTCCGGTGCTCGTCCCAAGAAAACGCGAGCGGGAATGCCCCGGACTCAGTTTTCTCGTCCTGGGGTAAAAAGCGGTCCCCCGACGGTTTCTTCCCTTTGCTCCGTATTGGTCATAAGTCTTTCGATCTTCGGGTCTCGTGCTCCGAGGGCTTCAACCCACACTCCTGGCATGCTCCCTGACACGTTTTCCGGAGGTATAGGTCGGGAAGCGAGCTCGTTGGAGGGAGAACTGTGGTGCGACCCAAAACGGTCCAAAAGATGGCCGAAGCTTCCAACGAGTGGCGAACGCTCGTCCGGTGTCAGAAACCACTGGAAATGCACTTGCAGCGAAGGAAACGGGCTGAGCTCGAGGACTTCCGGTGCTCGTCCCAAGAAAACGCGAGCGGGAATGCCCCGGACTCAGTTTTCTCGTCCTGGGGTAAAAAGCGGTCCCCCGACGGTTTCTTCCCTTTGCTCCGTATTGGTCATAAGTCTTTCGATCTTCGGGTCTCGTGCTCCGAGGGCTTCAACCCACACTCCTGGCATGCTCCCTGACACGTTTTCCGGAGGTATAGGTCGGGAAGCGAGCTCGTTGGAGGGAGAACTGTGGTGCGACCCAAAACGGTCCAAAAGATGGCCGAAGCTTCCAACGAGTGGCGAACGCTCGTCCGGTGTCAGAAACCACTGGAAATGCACTTGCAGCGAAGGAATCGGGCTGAGCTCGAGGACTTCCGGTGCTCGTCCCAAGAAAACGCGAGCGGGAATGCCCCGGACTCAGTTTTCTCGTCCTGGGGTAAAAAGCGGTCCCCCGACGGTTTCTTCCCTTTGCTCCGTATTGGTCATAAGTCTTTCGATCTTCGGGTCTCGTGCTCCGAGGACTTCAACCCACACTCCTGGCATGCTCCCTGACACGTTTTCCGGAGGTATAGGTCGGGAAGCGAGCTCGTTGGAGGGAGAACTGTGGTGCGACCCAAAACGGTCCAAAAGATGGCCGAAGCTTCCAACGAGTGGCGAACGCTCGTCCGGTGTCAGAAACCACTGGAAATGCACTTGCAGCGAAGGAAACGGGCTGAGCTCGAGGACTTCCGGTGCTCGTCCCAAGAAAACGCGAGCGGGAATGCCCCGGACTCAGTTTTCTCGTCCTGGGGTAAAAAGCGGTCCCCCGACGGTTTCTTCCCTTTGCTCCGTATTGGTCATAAGTCTTTCGATCTTCGGGTCTCGTGCTCCGAGGACTTCAACCCACACTCCTGGCATGCTCCCTGACACGTTTTCCGGAGGTATAGGTCGGGAAGCGAGCTCGTTGGAGGGAGAACTGTGGTGCGACCCAAAACGGTCCAAAAGATGGCCGAAGCTTCCAACGAGTGGCGAACGCTCGTCCGGTGTCAGAAACCACTGGAAATGCACTTGCAGCGAAGGAAACGGGCTGAGCTCGAGGACTTCCGGTGCTCGTCCCAAGAAAACGCGAGCGGGAATGCCCCGGACGCAGTTTTCTCGTCCTGGGGTAAAAAGCGGTCCCCCGACGGTTTCTTCCCTTTGCTCCGTATTGGTCATAAGTCTTTCGATCTTCGGGTCTCGTGCCTGCGAGGACTTCAACCCACACTCCTGGCATGCTCCCTGACACGTTTTCCGGAGGTATAGGTCGGGAAGCGAGCTCGTTGGAGGGAGAACTGTGGTGCGACCCAAAACGGTCCAAAAGATGGCCGAAGCTTCCAACGAGTGGCGAACGCTCGTCCGGTGTCAGAAACCACTGGAAATGCACTTGCAGCGAAGGAAACGGGCTGAGCTCGAGGACTTCCGGTGCTCGTCCCAAGAAAACGCGAGCGGGAATGCCCCGGACTCAGTTTTCTCGTCCTGGGGTAAAAAGCGGTCCCCCGACGGTTTCTTCCCTTTGCTCCGTATTGGTCATAAGTCTTTCGATCTTCGGGTCTCGTGCTCCGAGGACTTCAACCCACACTCCTGGCATGCTCCCTGACACGTTTTCCGGAGGTATAGGTCGGGAAGCGAGCTCGTTGGAGGGAGAACTGTGGTGCGACCCAAAACGGTCCAAAAGATGGCCGAAGCTTCCAACGAGTGGCGAACGCTCGTCCGGTGTCAGAAACCACTGGAAATGCACTTGCAGCGAAGGAAACGGGCTGAGCTCGAGGACTTCCGGTGCTCGTCCCAAGAAAACGCGAGCGGGAATGCCCCGGACTCAGTTTTCTCGTCCTGGGGTAAAAAGCGGTCCCCCGACGGTTTCTTCCCTTTGCTCCGTATTGGTCATAAGTCTTTCGATCTTCGGGTCTCGTGCTCCGAGGACTTCAACCCACACTCCTGGCATGCTCCCTGACACGTTTTCCGGAGGTATAGGTCGGGAAGCGAGCTCGTTGGAGGGAGAACTGTGGTGCGACCCAAAACGGTCCAAAAGATGGCCGAAGCTTCCAACGAGTGGCGAACGCTCGTACGGTGTCAGAAACCACTGGAAATGCACTTGCAGCGAAGGAAACGGGCTGAGCTCGAGGACTTCCGGTGCTCGTCCCAAGAAAACGCGAGCGGGAATGCCCCGGACTCAGTTTTCTCGTCCTGGGGTAAAAAGCGGTCCCCCGACGGTTTCTTCCCTTTGCTCCGTATTGGTCATAAGTCTTTCGATCTTCGGGTCTCGTGCTCCGAGGACTTCAACCCACACTCCTGGCATGCTCCCTGACACGTTTTCCGGAGGTATAGGTCGGGAAGCGAGCTCGTTGGAGGGAGAACTGTGGTGCGACCCAAAACGGTCCAAAAGATGGCCGAAGCTTCCAACGAGTGGCGAACGCTCGTCCGGTGTCAGAAACCACTGGAAATGCACTTGCAGCGAAGGAAACGGGCTGAGCTCGAGGACTTCCGGTGCTCGTCCCAAGAAAACGCGAGCGGGAATGCCCCGGACTCAGTTTTCTCGTCCTGGGGTAAAAAGCGGTCCCCCGACGGTTTCTTCCCTTTGCTCCGTATTGGTCATAAGTCTTTCGATCTTCGGGTCTCGTGCTTCGAGGACTTCAACCCACACTCCTGGCATGCTCCTGACACGTTTTCCGGAGGTATAGGTCGGGAAGCGAGCTCGTTGGAGGGAGAACTGTGGTGCGACCCAAAACGGTCCAAAAGATGGCCGAAGCTTCCAACGAGTGGCGAACGCTCGTCCGGTGTCAGAAACCACTGGAAATGCACTTGCAGCGAAGGAAACGGGCTGAGCTCGAGGACTTCCGGTGCTCGTCCCAAGAAAACGCGAGCGGGAATGCCCCGGACTCAGTTTTCTCGTCCTGGGGTAAAAAGCGGTCCCCCGACGGTTTCTTCCCTTTGCTCCGTATTGGTCATAAGTCTTTCGATCTTCGGGTCTCGTGCTCCGAGGACTTCAACCCACACTCCTGGCATGCTCCCTGACACGTTTTCCGGAGGTATAGGTCGGGAAGCGAGCTCGTTGGAGGGAGAACTGTGGTGCGACCCAAAACGGTCCAAAAGATGGCCGAAGCTTCCAACGAGTGGCGAACGCTCGTCCGGTGTCAGAAACCACTGGAAATGCACTTGCAGCGAAGGAAACGGGCTGAGCTCGAGGACTTCCGGTGCTCGTCCCAAGAAAACGCGAGCGGGAATGCCCCGGACTCAGTTTTCTCGTCCTGGGGTAAAAAGCGGTCCCCCGACGGTTTCTTCCCTTTGCTCCGTATTGGTCATAAGTCTTTCGATCTTCGGGTCTCGTGCTCCGAGGACTTCAACCCACACTCCTGGCATGCTCCCTGACACGTTTTCCGGAGGTATAGGTCGGGAAGCGAGCTCGTTGGAGGGAGAACTGTGGTGCGACCCAAAACGGTCCAAAAGATGGCCGAAGCTTCCAACGAGTGGCGAACGCTCGTCCGGTGTCAGAAACCACTGGAAATGCACTTGCAGCGAAGGAAACGGGCTGAGCTCGAGGACTTCCGGTGCTCGTCCCAAGAAAACGCGAGCGGGAATGCCCCGGACGCAGTTTTCTCGTCCTGGGGTAAAAAGCGGTCCCCCGACGGTTTCTTCCCTTTGCTCCGTATTGGTCATAAGTCTTTCGATCTTCGGGTCTCGTGCCTGCGAGGACTTCAACCCACACTCCTGGCATGCTCCCTGACACGTTTTCCGGAGGTATAGGTCGGGAAGCGAGCTCGTTGGAGGGAGAACTGTGGTGCGACCCAAAACGGTCCAAAAGATGGCCGAAGCTTCCAACGAGTGGCGAACGCTCGTCCGGTGTCAGAAACCACTGGAAATGCACTTGCAGCGAAGGAAACGGGCTGAGCTCGAGGACTTCCGGTGCTCGTCCCAAGAAAACGCGAGCGGGAATGCCCCGGACTCAGTTTTCTCGTCCTGGGGTAAAAAGCGGTCCCCCGACGGTTTCTTCCCTTTGCTCCGTATTGGTCATAAGTCTTTCGATCTTCGGGTCTCGTGCTCCGAGGACTTCAACCCACACTCCTGGCATGCTCCCTGACACGTTTTCCGGAGGTATAGGTCGGGAAGCGAGCTCGTTGGAGGGAGAACTGTGGTGCGACCCAAAACGGTCCAAAAGATGGCCGAAGCTTCCAACGAGTGGCGAACGCTCGTCCGGTGTCAGAAACCACTGGAAATGCACTTGCAGCGAAGGAAACGGGCTGAGCTCGAGGACTTCCGGTGCTCGTCCCAAGAAAACGCGAGCGGGAATGCCCCGGACTCAGTTTTCTCGTCCTGGGGTAAAAAGCGGTCCCCCGACGGTTTCTTCCCTTTGCTCCGTATTGGTCATAAGTCTTTCGATCTTCGGGTCTCGTGCTCCGAGGACTTCAACCCACACTCCTGGCATGCTCCCTGACACGTTTTCCGGAGGTATAGGTCGGGAAGCGAGCTCGTTGGAGGGAGAACTGTGGTGCGACCCAAAACGGTCCAAAAGATGGCCGAAGCTTCCAACGAGTGGCGAACGCTCGTACGGTGTCAGAAACCACTGGAAATGCACTTGCAGCGAAGGAAACGGGCTGAGCTCGAGGACTTCCGGTGCTCGTCCCAAGAAAACGCGAGCGGGAATGCCCCGGACTCAGTTTTCTCGTCCTGGGGTAAAAAGCGGTCCCCCGACGGTTTCTTCCCTTTGCTCCGTATTGGTCATAAGTCTTTCGATCTTCGGGTCTCGTGCTCCGAGGACTTCAACCCACACTCCTGGCATGCTCCCTGACACGTTTTCCGGAGGTATAGGTCGGGAAGCGAGCTCGTTGGAGGGAGAACTGTGGTGCGACCCAAAACGGTCCAAAAGATGGCCGAAGCTTCCAACGAGTGGCGAACGCTCGTCCGGTGTCAGAAACCACTGGAAATGCACTTGCAGCGAAGGAAACGGGCTGAGCTCGAGGACTTCCGGTGCTCGTCCCAAGAAAACGCGAGCGGGAATGCCCCGGACTCAGTTTTCTCGTCCTGGGGTAAAAAGCGGTCCCCCGACGGTTTCTTCCCTTTGCTCCGTATTGGTCATAAGTCTTTCGATCTTCGGGTCTCGTGCTTCGAGGACTTCAACCCACACTCCTGGCATGCTCCTGACACGTTTTCCGGAGGTATAGGTCGGGAAGCGAGCTCGTTGGAGGGAGAACTGTGGTGCGACCCAAAACGGTCCAAAAGATGGCCGAAGCTTCCAACGAGTGGCGAACGCTCGTCCGGTGTCAGAAACCACTGGAAATGCACTTGCAGCGAAGGAAACGGGCTGAGCTCGAGGACTTCCGGTGCTCGTCCCAAGAAAACGCGAGCGGGAATGCCCCGGACTCAGTTTTCTCGTCCTGGGGTAAAAAGCGGTCCCCCGACGGTTTCTTCCCTTTGCTCCGTATTGGTCATAAGTCTTTCGATCTTCGGGTCTCGTGCTCCGAGGACTTCAACCCACACTCCTGGCATGCTCCCTGACACGTTTTCCGGAGGTATAGGTCGGGAAGCGAGCTCGTTGGAGGGAGAACTGTGGTGCGACCCAAAACGGTCCAAAAGATGGCCGAAGCTTCCAACGAGTGGCGAACGCTCGTCCGGTGTCAGAAACCACTGGAAATGCACTTGCAGCGAAGGAAACGGGCTGAGCTCGAGGACTTCCGGTGCTCGTCCCAAGAAAACGCGAGCGGGAATGCCCCGGACTCAGTTTTCTCGTCCTGGGGTAAAAAGCGGTCCCCCGACGGTTTCTTCCCTTTGCTCCGTATTGGTCATAAGTCTTTCGATCTTCGGGTCTCGTGCTCCGAGGACTTCAACCCACACTCCTGGCATGCTCCCTGACACGTTTTCCGGAGGTATAGGTCGGGAAGCGAGCTCGTTGGAGGGAGAACTGTGGTGCGACCCAAAACGGTCCAAAAGATGGCCGAAGCTTCCAACGAGTGGCGAACGCTCGTCCGGTGTCAGAAACCACTGGAAATGCACTTGCAGCGAAGGAAACGGGCTGAGCTCGAGGACTTCCGGTGCTCGTCCCAAGAAAACGCGAGCGGGAATGCCCCGGACTCAGTTTTCTCGTCCTGGGGTAAAAAGCGGTCCCCCGACGGTTTCTTCCCTTTGCTCCGTATTGGTCATAAGTCTTTCGATCTTCGGGTCTCGTGCTCCGAGGACTTCAACCCACACTCCTGGCATGCTCCCTGACACGTTTTCCGGAGGTATAGGTCGGGAAGCGAGCTCGTTGGAGGGAGAACTGTGGTGCGACCCAAAACGGTCCAAAAGATGGCCGAAGCTTCCAACGAGTGGCGAACGCTCGTCCGGTGTCAGAAACCACTGGAAATGCACTTGCAGCGAAGGAAACGGGCTGAGCTCGAGGACTTCCGGTGCTCGTCCCAAGAAAACGCGAGCGGGAATGCCCCGGACTCAGTTTTCTCGTCCTGGGGTAAAAAGCGGTCCCCCGACGGTTTCTTCCCTTTGCTCCGTATTGGTCATAAGTCTTTCGATCTTCGGGTCTCGTGCTCCGAGGACTTCAACCCACACTCCTGGCATGCTCCCTGACACGTTTTCGGAGGTATAGGTCGGGAAGCGAGCTCGTTGGAGGGAGAACTGTGGTGCGACCCAAAACGGTCCAAAAGATGGCCGAAGCTTCCAACGAGTGGCGAACGCTCGTCCGGTGTCAGAAACCACTGGAAATGCACTTGCAGCGAAGGAAACGGGCTGAGCTCGAGGACTTATGGTGCTCGTCCCAAGAAAACGCGAGCGGGAATGCCCCGGACTCAGTTTTCTCGTCCTGGGGTAAAAAGCGGTCCCCCGACGGTTTCTTCCCTTTGCTCCGTATTGGTCATAAGTCTTTCGATCTTCGGGTCTCGTGCTCCGAGGACTTCAACCCACACTCCTGGCATGCTCCCTGACACGTTTTCCGGAGGTATAGGTCGGGAAGCGAGCTCGTTGGAGGGAGAACTGTGGTGCGACCCAAAACGGTCCAAAAGATGGCCGAAGCTTCCAACGAGTGGCGAACGCTCGTCCGGTGTCAGAAACCACTGGAAATGCACTTGCAGCGAAGGAAACGGGCTGAGCTCGAGGACTTCCGGTGCTCGTCCCAAGAAAACGCGAGCGGGAATGCCCCGGACTCAGTTTTCTCGTCCTGGGGTAAAAAGCGGTCCCCCGACGGTTTCTTCCCTTTGCTCCGTATTGGTCATAAGTCTTTCGATCTTCGGGTCTCGTGCTCCGAGGACTTCAACCCACACTCCTGGCATGCTCCCTGACACGTTTTCCGGAGGTATAGGTCGGGAAGCGAGCTCGTTGGAGGGAGAACTGTGGTGCGACCCAAAACGGTCCAAAAGATGGCCGAAGCTTCCAACGAGTGGCGAACGCTCGTCCGGTGTCAGAAACCACTGGAAATGCACTTGCAGCGAAGGAAACGGGCTGAGCTCGAGGACTTCCGGTGCTCGTCCCAAGAAAACGCGAGCGGGAATGCCCCGGACTCAGTTTTCTCGTCCTGGGGTAAAAAGCGGTCCCCCGACGGTTTCTTCCCTTTGCTCCGTATTGGTCATAAGTCTTTCGATGTTCGGGTCTCGTGCTCCGAGGACTTCAACCCACACTTCCGGCATGCTCCCTGACACGTTTTCCGGAGGTATATGTCGGAAAGCGAGCTCGTTGGAGGGAGAACTGTGGTGCGACCCAAAACGGTCCAAAAGATGGCCGAAGCTTCCAACGAGTGGCGAACGCTCGTCCGGTGTCAGAAACCACTGGAAATGCACTTGCAGCGAAGGAAACGGGCTGAGCTCGAGGACTTCCGGTGCTCGTCCCAAGAAAACGCGAGCGGGAATGCCCCGGACTCAGTTTTCTCGTCCTGGGGTAAAAAGCGGTCCCCCGACGGTTTCTTCCCTTTGCTCCGTATTGGTCATAAGTCTTTCGATCTTCGGGTCTCGTGCTCCGAGGACTTCAACCCACACTCCTGGCATGCTCTCTGACACGTTTTCCGGAGGTATAGGTCGGGAAGCGAGCTCGTTGGAGGGAGAACTGTGGTGCGACCCAAAACGGTCCAAAAGATGGCCGAAGCTTCCAACGAGTGGCGAACGCTCGTCCGGTGTCAGAAACCACTGGAAATGCACTTGCAGCGAAGGAAACGGGCTGAGCTCGAGGACTTCCGGTGCTCGTCCCAAGAAAACGCGAGCGGGAATGCCCCGGACTCAGTTTTCTCGTCCTGGGGTAAAAAGCGGTCCCCCGACGGTTTCTTCCCTTTGCTCCGTATTGGTCATAAGTCTTTCGATGTTCGGGTCTCGTGCTCCGAGGACTTCAACCCACACTTCCGGCATGCTCCCTGACACGTTTTCCGGAGGTATATGTCGGGAAGCGAGCTCGTTGGAGGGAGAACTGTGGTGCGACCCAAAACGGTCCAAAAGATGGCCGAAGCTTCCAACGAGTGGCGAACGCTCGTCCGGTGTCAGAAACCACTGGAAATGCACTTGCAGCGAAGGAAACGGGCTGAGCTCGAGGACTTCCGGTGCTCGTCCCAAGAAAACGCGAGCGGGAATGCCCCGGACTCAGTTTTCTCGTCCTGGGGTAAAAAGCGGTCCCCCGACGGTTTCTTCCCTTTGCTCCGTATTGGTCATAAGTCTTTCGATGTTCGGGTCTCGTGCTCCGAGGACTTCAACCCACACTTCCGGCATGCTCCCTGACACGTTTTCCGGAGGTATATGTCGGGAAGCGAGCTCGTTGGAGGGAGAACTGTGGTGCGACCCAAAACGGTCCAAAAGATGGCCGAAGCTTCCAACGAGTGGCGAACGCTCGTCCGGTGTCAGAAACCACTGGAAATGCACTTGCAGCGAAGGAAACGGGCTGAGCTCGAGGACTTCCGGTGCTCGTCCCAAGAAAACGCGAGCGGGAATGCCCCGGACTCAGTTTTCTCGTCCTGGGGTAAAAAGCGGTCCCCCGACGGTTTCTTCCCTTTGCTCCGTATTGGTCATAAGTCTTTCGATCTTCGGGTCTCGTGCTCCGAGGACTTCAACCCACACTCCTGGCATGCTCTCTGACACGTTTTCCGGAGGTATAGGTCGGGAAGCGAGCTCGTTGGAGGGAGAACTGTGGTGCGACCCAAAACGGTCCAAAAGATGGCCGAAGCTTCCAACGAGTGGCGAACGCTCGTCCGGTGTCAGAAACCACTGGAAATGCACTTGCAGCGAAGGAAACGGGCTGAGCTCGAGGACTTCCGGTGCTCGTCCCAAGAAAACGCGAGCGGGAATGCCCCGGACTCAGTTTTCTCGTCCTGGGGTAAAAAGCGGTCCCCCGACGGTTTCTTCCCTTTGCTCCGTATTGGTCATAAGTCTTTCGATCTTCGGGTCTCGTGCTCCGAGGACTTCAACCCACACTCCTGGCATGCTCTCTGACACGTTTTCCGGAGGTATAGGTCGGGAAGCGAGCTCGTTGGAGGGAGAACTGTGGTGCGACCCAAAAATGTCCAAAAGATGGCCGAAGCTTCCAACGAGTGGCGAACGCTCGTCCGGTGTCAGAAACCACTGGAAATGCACTTGCAGCGAAGGAAACGGGCTGAGCTCGAGGACTTCCGGTGCTCGTCCCAAGAAAACGCGAGCGGGAATGCCCCGGACTCAGTTTTCTCGTCCTGGGGTAAAAAGCGGTCCCCCGACGGTTTCTTCCCTTTGCTCCGTATTGGTCATAAGTCTTTCGATCTTCGGGTCTCGTGCTCCGAGGACTTCAACCCACACTCCTGGCATGCTCCCTGACACGTTTTCCGGAGGTATAGGTCGGGAAGCGAGCTCGTTGGAGGGAGAACTGTGGTGCGACCCAAAACGGTCCAAAAGATGGCCGAAGCTTCCAACGAGTGGCGAACGCTCGTCCGGTGTCAGAAACCACTGGAAATGCACTTGCAGCGAAGGAAACGGGCTGAGCTCGAGGACTTCCGGTGCTCGTCCCAAGAAAACGCGAGCGGGAATGCCCCGGACTCAGTTTTCTCGTCCTGGGGTAAAAAGCGGTCCCCCGACGGTTTCTTCCCTTTGCTCCGTATTGGTCATAAGTCTTTCGATCTTCGGGTCTCGTGCTCCGAGGACTTCAACCCACACTCCTGGCATGCTCCCTGACACGTTTTCCGGAGGTATAGGTCGGGAAGCGAGCTCGTTGGAGGGAGAACTGTGGTGCGACCCAAAACGGTCCAAAAGATGGCCGAAGCTTCCAACGAGTGGCGAACGCTCGTCCGGTGTCAGAAACCACTGGAAATGCACTTGCAGCGAAGGAAACGGGCTGAGCTCGAGGACTTCCGGTGCCCGTCCCAAGAAAACGCGAGCGGGAATGCCCCGGACTCAGTTTTCTCGTCCTGGGGTAAAAAGCGGTCCCCCGACGGTTTCTTCCCTTTGCTCCGTATTGGTCATAAGTCTTTCGATGTTCGGGTCTCGTGCTCCGAGGACTTCAACCCAGACTCCTGGCATGCTCCCTGACACGTTTTCCGGAGGTATAGGTCGGGAAGCGAGCTCGTTGGAGGGAGAACTGTGGTGCGACCCAAAACGGTCCAAAAGATGGCCGAAGCTTCCAACGAGTGGCGAACGCTCGTCCGGTGTCAGAAACCACTGGAAATGCACTTGCAGCGAAGGAAACGGGCTGAGCTCGAGGACTTCCGGTGCTCGTCCCAAGAAAACGCGAGCGGGAATGCCCCGGACTCAGTTTTCTCGTCCTGGGGTAAAAAGCGGTCCCCCGACGGTTTCTTCCCTTTGCTTCGTATTGGTCATAAGTCTTTCGATCTTCGGGTCTCGTGCTCCGAGGACTTCAACCCACACTCCTGGCATGCTCCCTGACACGTTTTCCGGAGGTATAGGTCGGGAAGCGAGCTCGTTGGAGGGAGAACTGTGGTGCGACCCAAAACGGTCCAAAAGATGGCCGAAGCTTCCAACGAGTGGCGAACGCTCGTCCGGTGTCAGAAACCACTGGAAATGCACTTGCAGCGAAGGAAACGGGCTGAGCTCGAGGACTTCCGGTGCTCGTCCCAAGAAAACGCGAGCGGGAATGCCCCGGACTCAGTTTTCTCGTCCTGGGGTAAAAAGCGGTCCCCCGACGGTTTCTTCCCTTTGCTCCGTATTGGTCATAAGTCTTTCGATGTTCGGGTCTCGTGCTCCGAGGACTTCAACCCACACTTCCGGCATGCTCCCTGACACGTTTTCCGGAGGTATATGTCGGGAAGCGAGCTCGTTGGAGGGAGAACTGTGGTGCGACCCAAAACGGTCCAAAAGATGGCCGAAGCTTCCAACGAGTGGCGAACGCTCGTCCGGTGTCAGAAACCACTGGAAATGCACTTGCAGCGAAGGAAACGGGCTGAGCTCGAGGACTTCCGGTGCTCGTCCCAAGAAAACGCGAGCGGGAATGCCCCGGACTCAGTTTTCTCGTCCTGGGGTAAAAAGCGGTCCCCCGACGGTTTCTTCCCTTTGCTCCGTATTGGTCATAAGTCTTTCGATGTTCGGGTCTCGTGCTCCGAGGACTTCAACCCACACTTCCGGCATGCTCCCTGACACAATTTCCGGAGGTATATGTCGGGAAGCGAGCTCGTTGGAGGGAGAACTGTGGTGCGACCCAAAACGGTCCAAAAGATGGCCGAAGCTTCCAACGAGTGGCGAACGCTCGTCCGGTGTCAGAAACCACTGGAAATGCACTTGCAGCGAAGGAAACGGGCTGAGCTCGAGGACTTCCGGTGCTCGTCCCAAGAAAACGCGAGCGGGAATGCCCTGGACTAAGTTTTCTCGTCCTGGGGTAAAAAGCGGTCCCCCGACGGTTTCTTCCCTTTGCTCCGTATTGGTCATAAGTCTTTCGATCTTCGGGTCTCGTGCTCCGAGGACTTCAACCCACACTCCTGGCATGCTCCCTGACACGTTTTCCGGAGGTATAGGTCGGGAAGCGAGCTCGTTGGAGGGAGAACTGTGGTGCGACCCAAAACGGTCCAAAAGATGGCCGAAGCTTCCAACGAGTGGCGAACGCTCGTCCGGTGTCAGAAACCACTGGAAATGCACTTGCAGCGAAGGAAACGGGCTGAGCTCGAGGACTTCCGGTGCTCGTCCCAAGAAAACGCGAGCGGGAATGCCCCGGACTCAGTTTTCTCGTCCTGGGGTAAAAAGCGGTCCCCCGACGGTTTCTTCCCTTTGCTCCGTATTGGTCATAAGTCTTTCGATCTTCGGGTCTCGTGCTCCGAGGACTTCAACCCACACTCCTGGCATGCTCCCTGACACGTTTTCCGGAGGTATAGGTCGGGAAGCGAGCTCGTTGGAGGGAGAACTGTGGTGCGACCCAAAACGGTCCAAAAGATGGCCGAAGCTTCCAACGAGTGGCGAACGCTCGTCCGGTGTCAGAAACCACTGGAAATGCACTTGCAGCGAAGGAAACGGGCTGAGCTCGAGGACTTCCGGTGCTCGTCCCAAGAAAACGCGAGCGGGAATGCCCCGGACTCAGTTTTCTCGTCCTGGGGTAAAAAGCGGTCCCCCGACGGTTTCTTCCCTTTGCTCCGTATTGGTCATAAGTCTTTCGATCTTCGGGTCTCGTGCTCCGAGGACTTCAACCCACACTCCTGGCATGCTCCCTGACACGTTTTCCGGAGGTATAGGTCGGGAAGCGAGCTCGTTGGAGGGAGAACTGTGGTGCGACCCAAAACGGTCCAAAAGATGGCCGAAGCTTCCAACGAGTGGCGAACGCTCGTCCGGTGTCAGAAACCACTGGAAATGCACTTGCAGCGAAGGAAACGGGCTGAGCTCGAGGACTTCCGGTGCCCGTCCCAAGAAAACGCGAGCGGGAATGCCCCGGACTCAGTTTTCTCGTCCTGGGGTAAAAAGCGGTCCCCCGACGGTTTCTTCCCTTTGCTCCGTATTGGTCATAAGTCTTTCGATGTTCGGGTCTCGTGCTCCGAGGACTTCAACCCAGACTCCTGGCATGCTCCCTGACACGTTTTCCGGAGGTATAGGTCGGGAAGCGAGCTCGTTGGAGGGAGAACTGTGGTGCGACCCAAAACGGTCCAAAAGATGGCCGAAGCTTCCAACGAGTGGCGAACGCTCGTCCGGTGTCAGAAACCACTGGAAATGCACTTGCAGCGAAGGAAACGGGCTGAGCTCGAGGACTTCCGGTGCTCGTCCCAAGAAAACGCGAGCGGGAATGCCCCGGACTCAGTTTTCTCGTCCTGGGGTAAAAAGCGGTCCCCCGACGGTTTCTTCCCTTTGCTCCGTATTGGTCATAAGTCTTTCGATCTTCGGGTCTCGTGCTCCGAGGACTTCAACCCACACTCCTGGCATGCTCCCTGACACGTTTTCCGGAGGTATAGGTCGGGAAGCGAGCTCGTTGGAGGGAGAACTGTGGTGCGACCCAAAACGGTCCAAAAGATGGCCGAAGCTTCCAACGAGTGGCGAACGCTCGTCCGGTGTCAGAAACCACTGGAAATGCACTTGCAGCGAAGGAAACGGGCTGAGCTCGAGGACTTCCGGTGCTCGTCCCAAGAAAACGCGAGCGGGAATGCCCCGGACTCAGTTTTCTCGTCCTGGGGTAAAAAGCGGTCCCCCGACGGTTTCTTCCCTTTGCTCCGTATTGGTCATAAGTCTTTCGATGTTCGGGTCTCGTGCTCCGAGGACTTCAACCCACACTTCCGGCATGCTCCCTGACACGTTTTCCGGAGGTATATGTCGGGAAGCGAGCTCGTTGGAGGGAGAACTGTGGTGCGACCCAAAACGGTCCAAAAGATGGCCGAAGCTTCCAACGAGTGGCGAACGCTCGTCCGGTGTCAGAAACCACTGGAAATGCACTTGCAGCGAAGGAAACGGGCTGAGCTCGAGGACTTCCGGTGCTCGTCCCAAGAAAACGCGAGCGGGAATGCCCCGGACTCAGTTTTCTCGTCCTGGGGTAAAAAGCGGTCCCCCGACGGTTTCTTCCCTTTGCTCCGTATTGGTCATAAGTCTTTCGATGTTCGGGTCTCGTGCTCCGAGGACTTCAACCCACACTTCCGGCATGCTCCCTGACACGTTTTCCGGAGGTATATGTCGGGAAGCGAGCTCGTTGGAGGGAGAACTGTGGTGCGACCCAAAACGGTCCAAAAGATGGCCGAAGCTTCCAACGAGTGGCGAACGCTCGTCCGGTGTCAGAAACCACTGGAAATGCACTTGCAGCGAAGGAAACGGGCTGAGCTCGAGGACTTCCGGTGCTCGTCCCAAGAAAACGCGAGCGGGAATGCCCTGGACTAAGTTTTCTCGTCCTGGGGTAAAAAGCGGTCCCCCGACGGTTTCTTCCCTTTGCTCCGTATTGGTCATAAGTCTTTCGATCTTCGGGTCTCGTGCTCCGAGGACTTCAACCCACACTCCTGGCATGCTCTCTGACACGTTTTCCGGAGGTATAGGTCGGGAAGCGAGCTCGTTGGAGGGAGAACTGTGGTGCGACCCAAAACGGTCCAAAAGATGGCCGAAGCTTCCAACGAGTGGCGAACGCTCGTTCGGTGTCAGAAACCACTGGAAATGCACTTGCAGCGAAGGAAACGGGCTGAGCTCGAGGACTTCCGGTGCTCGTCCCAAGAAAACGCGAGCGGGAATGCCCCGGACTCAGTTTTCTCGTCCTGGGGTAAAAAGCGGTCCCCCGACGGTTTCTTCCCTTTGCTCCGTATTGGTCATAAGTCTTTCGATCTTCGGGTCTCGTGCTCCGAGGACTTCAACCCACACTCCTGGCATGCTCCCTGACACGTTTTCCGGAGGTATAGGTCGGGAAGCGAGCTCGTTGGAGGGAGAACTGTGGTGCGACCCAAAACGGTCCAAAAGATGGCCGAAGCTTCCAACGAGTGGCGAACGCTCGTCCGGTGTCAGAAACCACTGGAAATGCACTTGCAGCGAAGGAAACGGGCTGAGCTCGAGGACTTCCGGTGCTCGTCCCAAGAAAACGCGAGCGGGAATGCCCCGGACTCAGTTTTCTCGTCCTGGGGTAAAAAGCGGTCCCCCGACGGTTTCTTCCCTTTGCTCCGTATTGGTCATAAGTCTTTCGATCTTCGGGTCTCGTGCTCCGAGGACTTCAACCCACACTCCTGGCATGCTCCCTGACACGTTTTCCGGAGGTATAGGTCGGGAACGAGCTCGTTGGAGGGAGAACTGTGGTGCGACCCAAAACGGTCCAAAAGATGGCCGAAGCTTCCAACGAGTGGCGAACGCTCGTCCGGTGTCAGAAACCACTGGAAATGCACTTGCAGCGAAGGAAACGGGCTGAGCTCGAGGACTTCCGGTGCTCGTCCCAAGAAAACGCGAGCGGGAATGCCCCGGACTCAGTTTTCTCGTCCTGGGGTAAAAAGCGGTCCCCCGACGGTTTCTTCCCTTTGCTCCGTATTGGTCATAAGTCTTTCGATGTTCGGGTCTCGTGCTCCGAGGACTTCAACCCAGACTCCTGGCATGCTCCCTGACACGTTTTCCGGAGGTATAGGTCGGGAAGCGAGCTCGTTGGAGGGAGAACTGTGGTGCGACCCAAAACGGTCCAAAAGATGGCCGAAGCTTCCAACGAGTGGCGAACGCTCGTCCGGTGTCAGAAACCACTGGAAATGCACTTGCAGCGAAGGAAACGGGCTGAGCTCGAGGACTTCCGGTGCTCGTCCCAAGAAAACGCGAGCGGGAATGCCCCGGACTCAGTTTTCTCGTCCTGGGGTAAAAAGCGGTCCCCCGACGGTTTCTTCCCTTTGCTCCGTATTGGTCATAAGTCTTTCGATCTTCGGGTCTCGTGCTCCGAGGACTTCAACCCACACTCCTGGCATGCTCCCTGACACGTTTTCCGGAGGTATAGGTCGGGAAGCGAGCTCGTTGGAGGGAGAACTGTGGTGCGACCCAAAACGGTCCAAAAGATGGCCGAAGCTTCCAACGAGTGGCGAACGCTCGTCCGGTGTCAGAAACCACTGGAAATGCACTTGCAGCGAAGGAAACGGGCTGAGCTCGAGGACTTCCGGTGCTCGTCCCAAGAAAACGCGAGCGGGAATGCCCCGGACTCAGTTTTCTCGTCCTGGGGTAAAAAGCGGTCCCCCGACGGTTTCTTCCCTTTGCTCCGTATTGGTCATAAGTCTTTCGATCTTCGGGTCTCGTGCTCCGAGGACTTCAACCCACACTCCTGGCATGCTCCCTGACACGTTTTCCGGAGGTATAGGTCGGGAAGCGAGCTCGTTGGAGGGAGAACTGTGGTGCGACCCAAAACGGTCCAAAAGATGGCCGAAGCTTCCAACGAGTGGCGAACGCTCGTCCGGTGTCAGAAACCACTGGAAATGCACTTGCAGCGAAGGAAACGGGCTGAGCTCGAGGACTTCCGGTGCTCGTCCCAAGAAAACGCGAGCGGGAATGCCCCGGACTCAGTTTTCTCGTCCTGGGGTAAAAAGCGGTCCCCCGACGGTTTCTTCCCTTTGCTCCGTATTGGTCATAAGTCTTTCGATCTTCGGGTCTCGTGCTCCGAGGACTTCAACCCACACTCCTGGCATGCTCCCTGACACGTTTTCCGGAGGTATAGGTCGGGAAGCGAGCTCGTTGGAGGGAGAACTGTGGTGCGACCCAAAACGGTCCAAAAGATGGCCGAAGCTTCCAACGAGTGGCGAACGCTCGTCCGGTGTCAGAAACCACTGGAAATGCACTTGCAGCGAAGGAAACGGGCTGAGCTCGAGGACTTCCGGTGCTCGTCCCAAGAAAACGCGAGCGGGAATGCCCCGGACTCAGTTTTCTCGTCCTGGGGTAAAAAGCGGTCCCCCGACGGTTTCTTCCCTTTGCTCCGTATTGGTCATAAGTCTTTCGATCTTCGGGTCTCGTGTTCCGAGGACTTCAACCCACACTCCTGGCATGCTCCCTGACACGTTTTCTGGAGGTATAGGTCGGGAAGCGAGCTCGTTGGAGGGAGAACTGTGGTGCGACCCAAAACGGTCCAAAAGATGGTCGAAGCTTCAAACGAGTGGCGAACGCTCGTCCGGTGTCAGAAACCACTGGAAATGCACTTGCAGCGAAGGAAACGGGCGGAGCTCGAGGACTTCCGGTGCTCGTCCCAAGAACACGCGAGCGGGAATGCCCCGGACTCAGTTTTCTCGTCCTGGGGTAAAAAGCGGTCCCCCGACGGTTTCTTCCCTTTGCTCCGTATTGGTCATAAGTCTTTCGATCTTCGGGTCTCGTGCTCCGAGGACTTCAACCCACACTCCTGGCATGCTCCCTGACACGTTTTCCGGAGGTATAGGTCGGGAAGCGAGCTCGTTGGAGGGAGAACTGTGGTGCGACCCAAAACGGTCCAAAAGATGGCCGAAGCTTCCAACGAGTGGCGAACGCTCGTCCGGTGTCAGAAACCACTGGAAATGCACTTGCAGCGAAGGAAACGGGCTGAGCTCGAGGACTTCTGGTGCTCGTCCCAAGAAAACGCGAGCGGGAATGCCCCGGACTCAGTTTTCTCGTCCTGGGGTAAAAAGCGGTCCCCCGACGGTTTCTTCCCTTTGCTCCGTATTGGTCATAAGTCTTTCGATCTTCGGATCTCGTGCTCCGAGGACTTCAACCCACACTCCTGGCATGCTCCCTGACACGTTTTCCGGAGGTATAGGTCGGGAAGCGAGCTCGTTGGAGGGAGAACTGTGGTGCGACCCAAAACGGTCCAAAAGATGGCCGAAGCTTCCAACGAGTGGCGAACGCTCGTCCGGTGTCAGAAACCACTGGAAATGCACTTGCAGCGAAGGAAACGGGCTGAGCTCGAGGACTTCCGGTGCTCGTCCCAAGAAAACGCGAGCGGGAATGCCCCGGACTCAGTTTTCTCGTCCTGGGGTAAAAAGCGGTCCCCCGACGGTTTCTTCCCTTTGCTCCGTATTGGTCATAAGTCTTTCGATGTTCGGGTCTCGTGCTCCGAGGACTTCAACCCAGACTCCTGGCATGCTCCCTGACACGTTTGGGTATAGGTCGGGAAGCGAGCTCGTTGGAGGGAGAACTGTGGTGCGACCCAAAACGGTCCAAAAGATGGCCGAAGCTTCCAACGAGTGGCGAACGCTCGTCCGGTGTCAGAAACCACTGGAAATGCACTTGCAGCGAAGGAAACGGGCTGAGCTCGAGGACTTCCGGTGCTCGTCCCAAGAAAACGCGAGCGGGAATGCCCCGGACTCAGTTTTCTCGTCCTGGGGTAAAAAGCGGTCCCCCGACGGTTTCTTCCCTTTGCTCCGTATTGGTCATAAGTCTTTCGATCTTCGGGTCTCGTGCTCCGAGGACTTCAACCCACACTCCCGGCATGCTCCCTGACACGTTTTCCGGAGGTATAGGTCGGGAAGCGAGCTCGTTGGAGGGAGAACTGTGGTGCGACCCAAAACGGTCCAAAAGATGGCCGAAGCTTCCAACGAGTGGCGAACGCTCGTCCGGTGTCAGAAACCACTGGAAATGCACTTGCAGCGAAGGAAACGGGCTGAGCTCGAGGACTTCCGGTGCTCGTCCCAAGAAAACGCGAGCGGGAATGCCCCGGACTCAGTTTTCTCGTCCTGGGGTAAAAAGCGGTCCCCCGACGGTTTCTTCCCTTTGCTCCGTATTGGTCATAAGTCTTTCGATCTTCGGGTCTCGTGCTCCGAGGACTTCAACCCACACTCCTGGCATGCTCCCTGACACGTTTTCCGGAGGTATAGGTCGGGAAGCGAGCTCGTTGGAGGGAGAACTGTGGTGCGACCCAAAACGGTCCAAAAGATGGCCGAAGCTTCCAACGAGTGGCGAACGCTCGTCCGGTGTCAGAAACCACTGGAAATGCACTTGCAGCGAAGGAAACGGGCTGAGCTCGAGGACTTCCGGTGCTCGTCCCAAGAAAACGCGAGCGGGAATGCCCCGGACTCAGTTTTCTCGTCCTGGGGTAAAAAGCGGTCCCCCGACGGTTTCTTCCCTTTGCTCCGTATTGGTCATAAGTCTTTCGATCTTCGGGTCTCGTGCTCCGAGGACTTCAACCCACACTCCTGGCATGCTCCCTGACACGTTTTCTGGAGGTATAGGTCGGGAAGCGAGCTCGTTGGAGGGAGAACTGTGGTGCGACCCAAAACGGTCCAAAAGATGGTCGAAGCTTCAAACGAGTGGCGAACGCTCGTCCGGTGTCAGAAACCACTGGAAATGCACTTGCAGCGAAGGAAACGGGCGGAGCTCGAGGACTTCCGGTGCTCGTCCCAAGAACACGCGAGCGGGAATGCCCCGGACTCAGTTTTCTCGTCCTGGGGTAAAAAGCGGTCCCCCGACGGTTTCTTCCCTTTGCTCCGTATTGGTCATAAGTCTTTCGATCTTCGGGTCTCGTGCTCCGAGGACTTCAACCCACACTCCTGGCATGCTCCCTGACACGTTTTCCGGAGGTATAGGTCGGGAAGCGAGCTCGTTGGAGGGAGAACTGTGGTGCGACCCAAAACGGTCCAAAAGATGGCCGAAGCTTCCAACGAGTGGCGAACGCTCGTCCGGTGTCAGAAACCACTGGAAATGCACTTGCAGCGAAGGAAACGGGCTGAGCTCGAGGACTTCTGGTGCTCGTCCCAAGAAAACGCGAGCGGGAATGCCCCGGACTCAGTTTTCTCGTCCTGGGGTAAAAAGCGGTCCCCCGACGGTTTCTTCCCTTTGCTCCGTATTGGTCATAAGTCTTTCGATCTTCGGATCTCGTGCTCCGAGGACTTCAACCCACACTCCTGGCATGCTCCCTGACACGTTTTTCGGAGGTATAGGTCGGGAAGCGAGCTCGTTGGAGGGAGAACTGTGGTGCGACCCAAAACGGTCCAAAAGATGGCCGAAGCTTCCAACGAGTGGCGAACGCTCGTCCGGTGTCAGAAACCACTGGAAATGCACTTGCAGCGAAGGAAACGGGCTGAGCTCGAGGACTTCCGGTGCTCGTCCCAAGAAAACGCGAGCGGGAATGCCCCGGACTCAGTTTTCTCGTCCTGGGGTAAAAAGCGGTCCCCCGACGGTTTCTTCCCTTTGCTCCGTATTGGTCATAAGTCTTTCGATGTTCGGGTCTCGTGCTCCGAGGACTTCAACCCAGACTCCTGGCATGCTCCCTGACACGTTTTCCGGAGGTATAGGTCGGGAAGCGAGCTCGTTGGAGGGAGAACTGTGGTGCGACCCAAAACGGTCCAAAAGATGGCCGAAGCTTCCAACGAGTGGCGAACGCTCGTCCGGTGTCAGAAACCACTGGAAATGCACTTGCAGCGAAGGAAACGGGCTGAGCTCGAGGACTTCCGGTGCTCGTCCCAAGAAAACGCGAGCGGGAATGCCCCGGACTCAGTTTTCTCGTCCTGGGGTAAAAAGCGGTCCCCCGACGGTTTCTTCCCTTTGCTCCGTATTGGTCATAAGTCTTTCGATCTTCGGGTCTCGTGCTCCGAGGACTTCAACCCACACTCCCGGCATGCTCACTGACACGTTTTCCGGAGGTATAGGTCGGGAAGCGAGCTCGTTGGAGGGAGAACTGTGGTGCGACCCAAAACGGTCCAAAAGATGGCCGAAGCTTCCAACGAGTGGCGAACGCTCGTCCGGTGTCAGAAACCACTGGAAATGCACTTGCAGCGAAGGAAACGGGCTGAGCTCGAGGACTTCCGGTGCTCGTCCCAAGAAAACGCGAGCGGGAATGCCCCGGACTCAGTTTTCTCGTCCTGGGGTAAAAAGCGGTCCCCCGACGGTTTCTTCCCTTTGCTCCGTATTGGTCATAAGTCTTTCGATCTTCGGGTCTCGTGCTCCGAGGACTTCAACCCACACTCCTGGCATGCTCCCTGACACGTTTTCCGGAGGTATAGGTCGGGAAGCGAGCTCGTTGGAGGGAGAACTGTGGTGCGACCCAAAACGGTCCAAAAGATGGCCGAAGCTTCCAACGAGTGGCGAACGCTCGTCCGGTGTCAGAAACCACTGGAAATGCACTTGCAGCGAAGGAAACGGGCTGAGCTCGAGGACTTCCGGTGCTCGTCCCAAGAAAACGCGAGCGGGAATGCCCCGGACTCAGTTTTCTCGTCCTGGGGTAAAAAGCGGTCCCCCGACGGTTTCTTCCCTTTGCTCCGTATTGGTCATAAGTCTTTCGATCTTCGGGTCTCGTGCTCCGAGGACTTCAACCCACACTCCTGGCATGCTCCCTGACACGTTTTCCGGAGGTATAGGTCGGGAAGCGAGCTCGTTGGAGGGAGAACTGTGGTGCGACCCAAAACGGTCCAAAAGATGGCCGAAGCTTCCAACGAGTGGCGAACGCTCGTCCGGTGTCAGAAACCACTGGAAATGCACTTGCAGCGAAGGAAACGGGCTGAGCTCGAGGACTTCCGGTGCTCGTCCCAAGAAAACGCGAGCGGGAATGCCCCGGACTCAGTTTTCTCGTCCTGGGGTAAAAAGCGGTCCCCCGACGGTTTCTTCCCTTTGCTCCGTATTGGTCATAAGTCTTTCGATCTTCGGGTCTCGTGCTCCGAGGACTTCAACCCACACTCCTGGCATGCTCCCTGACACGTTTTCCGGAGGTATAGGTCGGGAAGCGAGCTCGTTGGAGGGAGAACTGTGGTGCGACCCAAAACGGTCCAAAAGATGGCCGAAGCTTCCAACGAGTGGCGAACGCTCGTCCGGCGTCAGAAACCACTGGAAATGCACTTACAGCGAAGGAAACGGGCTGAGCTCGAGGACTTCCGGTGCTCGTCCCAAGAAAACGCGAGCGGGAATGCCCCGGACTCAGTTTTCTCGTCCTGGGGTAAGAAGCGGTCCCCCGACGGTTTCTTCCCTTTGCTCCGTATTGGTCATAAGTCTTTCGATCTTCGGGTCTCGTGCTCCGAGGACTTCAACCCACACTCCTGGCATGCTCCCTGACACGTTTTCTGGAGGTATAGGTCGGGAAGCGAGCTCGTTGGAGGGAGAACTGTGGTGCGACCCAAAACGGTCCAAAAGATGGTCGAAGCTTCAAACGAGTGGCGAACGCTCGTCCGGTGTCAGAAACCACTGGAAATGCACTTGCAGCGAAGGAAACGGGCGGAGCTCGAGGACTTCCGGTGCTCGTCCCAAGAACACGCGAGCGGGAATGCCCCGGACTCAGTTTTCTCATCCTGGGGTAAAAAGCGGTCCCCCGACGGTTTCTTCCCTTTGCTCCGTATTGGTCATAAGTCTTTCGATCTTCGGGTCTCGTGCTCCGAGGACTTCAACCCACACTCCTGGCATGCTCCCTGACACGTTTTCCGGAGGTATAGGTCGGGAAGCGAGCTCGTTGGAGGGAGAACTGTGGTGCGACCCAAAACGGTCCAAAAGATGGCCGAAGCTTCCAACGAGTGGCGAACGCTCGTCCGGTGTCAGAAACCACTGGAAATGCACTTGCAGCGAAGGAAACGGGCTGAGCTCGAGGACTTCCGGTGCTCGTCCCAAGAAAACGCGAGCGGGAATGCCCCGGACTCAGTTTTCTCGTCCTGGGGTAAAAAGCGGTCCCCCGACGGTTTCTTCCCTTTGCTCCGTATTGGTCATAAGTCTTTCGATCTTCGGGTCTCGTGCTCCGAGGACTTCAACCCACACTCCTGGCATGCTCCCTGACACGTTTTCCGGAGGTATAGGTCGGGAAGCGAGCTCGTTGGAGGGAGAACTGTGGTGCGACCCAAAACGGTCCAAAAGATGGCCGAAGCTTCCAACGAGTGGCGAACGCTCGTCCGGTGTCAGAAACCACTGGAAATGCACTTGCAGCGAAGGAAACGGGCTGAGCTCGAGGACTTCCGGTGCTCGTCCCAAGAAAACGCGAGCGGGAATGCCCCGGACTCAGTTTTCTCGTCCTGGGGTAAAAAGCGGTCCCCCGACGGTTTCTTCACTTTGCTCCGTATTGGTCATAAGTCTTTCGATCTTCGGGTCTCGTGCCCCGAGGACTTCAACCCACACTCCTGGCATGCTCCCTGACACGTTTTCCGGAGGTATAGGTCGGGAAGCGAGCTCGTTGGAGGGAGAACTGTGGTGCGACCCAAAACGGTCCAAAAGATGGTCGAAGCTTCCAACGAGTGGCGAACGCTCGTCCGGTGTCAGAAACCACTGGAAATGCACTTGCAGCGAAGGAAACGGGCTGAGCTCGAGGACTTCCGGTGCTCGTCCCAAGAAAACGCGAGCGGGAATGCCCCGGACTCAGTTTTCTCGTCCTGGGGTAAAAAGCGGTCCCCCGACGGTTTCTTCCCTTTGCTCCGTATTGGTCATAAGTCTTTCGATCTTCGGGTCTCGTGCTCCGAGGACTTCAACCCACACTCCTGGCATGCTCCCTGACACGTTTTTCGGAGGTATAGGTCGGGAAGCGAGCTCGTTGGAGGGAGAACTGTGGTGCGACCCAAAACGGTCCAAAAGATGGCCGAAGCTTCCAACGAGTGGCGAACGCTCGTCCGGTGTCAGAAACCACTGGAAATGCACTTGCAGCGAAGGAAACGGGCTGAGCTCGAGGACTTCCGGTGCTCGTCCCAAGAAAACGCGAGCGGGAATGCCCCGGACTCAGTTTTCTCGTCCTGGGGTAAAAAGCGGTCCCCCGACGGTTTCTTCCCTTTGCTCCGTATTGGTCATAAGTCTTTCGATCTTCGGGTCTCGTGCTCCGAGGACTTCAACCCACACTCCTGGCATGCTCCCTGACACGTTTTCCGGAGGTATAGGTCGGGAAGCGAGCTCGTTGGAGGGAGAACTGTGGTGCGACCCAAAACGGTCCAAAAGATGGCCGAAGCTTCCAACGAGTGGGGAACGCTCGTCCGGTGTCAGAAACCACTGGAAATGCACTTGCAGCGAAGGAAACGGGCTGAGCTCGAGGACTTCCGGTGCTCGTCCCAAGAAAACGCGAGCGGGAATGCCCCGGACTCAGTTTTTTCGTCCTGGGGTAAAAAGCGGTCCCCCGACGGTTTCTTCCCTTTGCTCCTTATTGGTCATAAGTCTTTCGATCTTCGGGTCTCGTGCTCCGAGGACTTCAACCCACACTCCTGGCATGCTCCCTGACACGTTTTCCGGAGGTATAGGTCGGGAAGCGAGCTCGTTGGAGGGAGAACTGTGGTGCGACCCAAAACGGTCCAAAAGATGGCCGAAGCTTCCAACGAGTGGCGAACGCTCGTCCGGTGTCAGAAACCACTGGAAATGCACTTACAGCGAAGGAAACGGGCTGAGCTCGAGGACTTCCGGTGCTCGTCCCAAGAAAACGCGAGCGGGAATGCCCCGGACTCAGTTTTCTCGTCCTGGGGTAAAAAGCGGTCCCCCGACGGTTTCTTCCCTTTGCTCCGTATTGGTCATAAGTCTTTCGATCTTCGGGTCTCGTGCTCCGAGGACTTCAACCCACACTCCTGGCATGCTCCCTGACACGTTTTCCGGAGGTATAGGTCGGGAAGCGAGCTCGTTGGAGGGAGAACTGTGGTGCGACCCAAAACGGTCCAAAAGATGGCCGTAGCTTCCAACGAGTGGCGAACGCTCGTCCGGTGTCAGAAACCACTGGAAATGCACTTGCAGCGAAGGAAACGGGCTGAGCTCGAGGACTTCCGGTGCTCGTCCCAAGAAAACGCGAGCGGGAATGCCCCGGACTCAGTTTTCTCGTCCTGGGGTAAAAAGCGGTCCCCCGACGGTTTCTTCCCTTTGCTCCGTATTGGTCATAAGTCTTTCGATCTTCGGGTCTCGTGCTCCGAGGACTTCAACCCACACTCCTGGCATGCTCCCTGACACGTTTTCCGGAGGTATAGGTCGGGAAGCGAGCTCGTTGGAGGGAGAACTGTGGTGCGACCCAAAACGGTCCAAAAGATGGCCGAAGCTTCCAACGAGTGGCGAACGCTCGTCCGGTGTCAGAAACCACTGGAAATGCACTTGCAGCGAAGGAAACGGGCTGAGCTCGTGGACTTCCGGTGCTCGTCCCAAGAAAACGCGAGCGGGAATGCCCCGGACTCAGTTTTCTCGTCCTGGGGTAAAAAGCGGTCCCCGACGGTTTCTTCCCTTTGCTCCGTATTGGTCATAACTCTTTCGATCTTCGGGTCTCGTGCTCCGAGGACTTCAACCCACACTCCTGGCATGCTCCCTGACACGTTTTCCGGAGGTATAGGTCGGGAAGCGAGCTCGTTGGAGGGAGAACTGTGGTGCGACCCAAAACGGTCCAAAAGATGGCCGAAGCTTCCAACGAGTGGCCAACGCTCGTCCGGTGTCAGAAACCACTGGAAATGCACTTGCAGCGAAGGAAACGGGCTGAGCTCGAGGACTTCCGGTGCTCGTCCCAAGAAAACGCGAGCGGGAATGCCCCGGACTCAGTTTTCTCGTCCTGGGGTAAAAAGCGGTCCCCCGACGGTTTCTTCCCTTTGCTCCGTATTGGTCATAAGTCTTTCGATCTTCGGGTCTCGTGCTCCGAGGACTTCAACCCACACTCCTGGCATGCTCCCTGACACGTTTTCCGGAGGTATAGGTCGGGAAGCGAGCTCGTTGGAGGGAGAACTGTGGTGCGACCCAAAACGGTCCAAAAGATGGCCGAAGCTTCCAACGAGTGGGGAACGCTCGTCCGGTGTCAGAAACCACTGGAAATGCACTTGCAGCGAAGGAAACGGGCTGAGCTCGAGGACTTCCGGTGCTCGTCCCAAGAAAACGCGAGCGGGAATGCCCCGGACTCAGTTTGCTCGTCCTGGGGTAAAAAGCGGTCCCCCGACGGTTTCTTCCCTTTGCTCCATATTGGTCATAACTCTTTCGATCTTCGGGTCTCGTGCTCCGAGGACTTCAACCCACACTCCTGGCATGCTCCCTGACATGTTTTCCGGAGGTATAGGTCGGGAAGCGAGCTCGTTGGAGGGAGAACTGTGGTGCGACCCAAAACGGTCCAAAAGATGGCCGAAGCTTCCAACGAGTGGGGAACGCTCGTCCGGTGTCAGAAACCACTGGAAATGCACTTGCAGCGAAGGAAACGGGCTGAGCTCGAGGACTTCCGGTGCTCGTCCCAAGAAAACGCGAGCGGGAATGCCCCGGACTCAGTTTTCTCGTCCTGGGGTAAAAAGCGGTCCCCCGACGGTTTCTTCCCTTTGCTCCGTATTGGTCATAAGTCTTTCGATCTTCGGGTCTCGTGCTCCGAGGACTTCAACCCACACTCCTGGCATGCTCCCTGACACGTTTTCCGGAGGTATAGGTCGGGAAGCGAGCTCGTTGGAGGGAGAACTGTGGTGCGACCCAAAACGGTCCAAAAGATGGCCGAAGCTTCCAACGAGTGGGGAACGCTCGTCCGGTGTCAGAAACCACTGGAAATGCACTTGCAGCGAAGGAAACGGGCTGAGCTCGAGGACTTCCGGTGCTCGTCCCAAGAAAACGCGAGCGGGAATGCCCCGGACTCAGTTTTTTCGTCCTGGGGTAAAAAGCGGTCCCCCGACGGTTTCTTCCCTTTGCTCCGTATTGGTCATAAGTCTTTCGATCTTCGGGTCTCGTGCTCCGAGGACTTCAACCCACACTCCTGGCATGCTCCCTGACACGTTTTCCGGAGGTATAGGTCGGGAAGCGAGCTCGTTGGAGGGAGAACTGTGGTGCGACCCAAAACGGTCCAAAAGATGGCCGAAGCTTCCAACGAGTGGCGAACGCTCGTCCGGTGTCAGAAACCACTGGAAATGCACTTGCAGCGAAGGAAACGGGCTGAGCTCGAGGACTTCCGGTGCTCGTCCCAAGAAAACGCGAGCGGGAATGCCCCGGACTCAGTTTTTTCGTCCTGGGGTAAAAAGCGGTCCCCCGACGGTTTCTTCCCTTTGCTCCGTATTGGTCATAACTCTTTCGATCTTCGGGTCTCGTGCTCCGAGGACTTCAACCCACACTCCTGGCATGCTCCCTGACACGTTTTCCGGAGGTATAGGTCGGGAAGCGAGCTCGTTGGAGGGAGAACTGTGGTGCGACCCAAAACGGTCCAAAAGATGGCCGAAGCTTCCAACGAGTGGCGAACGCTCGTCCGGTGTCAGAAACCACTGGAAATGCACTTGCAGCGAAGGAAACGGGCTGAGCTCGAGGACTTCCGGTGCTCGTCCCAAGAAAACGCGAGCGGGAATGCCCCGGACTCAGTTTTCTCGTCCTGGGGTAAAAAGCGGTCCCCCGACGGTTTCTTCCCTTTGCTCCGTATTGGTCATAAGTCTTTCGATCTTCGGGTCTCGTGCTCCGAGGACTTCAACCCACACTCCTGGCATGCTCCCTGACACGTTTTCCGGAGGTATAGGTCGGGAAGCGAGCTCGTTGGAGGGAGAACTGTGGTGCGACCCAAAACGGTCCAAAAGATGGCCGAAGCTTCCAACGAGTGGCGAACGCTCGTCCGGTGTCAGAAACCACTGGAAATGCACTTGCAGCGAAGGAAACGGGCTGAGTTCGTGGACTTCCGGTGCTCGTCCCAAGAAAACGCGAGCGGGAATGCCCCGGACTCAGTTTTCTCGTCCTGGGGTAAAAAGCGGTCCCCGACGGTTTCTTCCCTTTGCTCCGTATTGGTCATAATTCTTTCGATCTTCGGGTCTCGTGCTCCGAGGACTTCAACCCACACTCCTGGCATGCTCCCTGACACGTTTTCCGGAGGTATAGGTCGGGAAGCGAGCTCGTTGGAGGGAGAACTGTGGTGCGACCCAAAACGGTCCAAAAGATGGCCGAAGCTTCCAACGAGTGGGGAACGCTCGTCCGGTGTCAGAAACCACTGGAAATGCACTTGCAGCGAAGGAAACGGGCTGAGCTCGAGGACTTCCGGTGCTCGTCCCAAGAAAACGCGAGCGGGAATGCCCCGGACTCAGTTTGCTCGTCCTGGGGTAAAAAGCGGTCCCTCGACGGTTTCTTCCCTTTGCTCCGTATTGGTCATAACTCTTTCGATCTTCGGGTCTCGTGCTCCGAGGACTTCAACCCACACTCCTGGCATGCTCCCTGACACGTTTTCCGGAGGTATAGGTCGGGAAGCGAGCTCGTTGGAGGGAGAACTGTGGTGCGACCCAAAACGGTCCAAAAGATGGCCGAAGCTTCCAACGAGTGGCGAACGCTCGTCCGGTGTCAGAAACCACTGGAAATGCACTTGCAGCGAAGGAAACGGGCTGAGCTCGAGGACTTCCGGTGCTCGTCCCAAGAAAACGCGAGCGGGAATGCCCCGGACTCAGTTTTCTCGTCCTGGGGTAAAAAGCGGTCCCCCGACGGTTTCTTCCCTTTGCTCCATATTGGTCATAACTCTTTCGATCTTCGGGTCTCGTGCTCCGAGGACTTCAACCCACATTCCTGGCATGCTCCCTGACACGTTTTCCGGAGGTATAGGTCGGGAAGCGAGCTCGTTGGAGGGAGAACTGTGGTGCGACCCAAAACGGTCCAAAAGATGGCCGAAGCTTCCAACGAGTGGGGAACGCTCGTCCGGTGTCAGAAACCACTGGAAATGCACTTGCAGCGAAGGAAACGGGCTGAGCTCGAGGACTTCCGGTGCTCGTCCCAAGAAAACGCGAGCGGGAATGCCCCGGACTCAGTTTTCTCGTCCTGGGGTAAAAAGCGGTCCCCCGACGGTTTCTTCCCTTTGCTCCGTATTGGTCATAACTCTTTCGATCTTCGGGTCTCGTGCTCCGAGGACTTCAACCCACACTCCTGGCATGCTCCCTGACACGTTTTCCGGAGGTATAGGTCGGGAAGCGAGCTCGTTGGAGGGAGAACTGTGGTGCGACCCAAAACGGTCCAAAAGATGGCCGAAGCTTCCAACGAGTGGCGAACGCTCGTCCGGTGTCAGAAACCACTGGAAATGCACTTGCAGCGAAGGAAACGGGCTGAGCTCGAGGACTTCCGGTGCTCGTCCCAAGAAAACGCGAGCGGGAATGCCCCGGACTCAGTTTTCTCGTCCTGGGGTAAAAAGCGGTCCCCCGACGGTTTCTTCCCTTTGCTCCGTATTGGTCATAAGTCTTTCGATCTTCGGGTCTCGTGCTCCGAGGACTTCAACCCACACTCCTGGCATGCTCCCTGACACGTTTTCCGGAGGTATAGGTCGGGAAGCGAGCTCGTTGGAGGGAGAACTGTGGTGCGACCCAAAACGGTCCAAAAGATGGCCGAAGCTTCCAACGAGTGGGGAACGCTCGTCCGGTGTCAGAAACCACTGGAAATGCACTTGCAGCGAAGGAAACGGGCTGAGCTCGAGGACTTCCGGTGCTCGTCCCAAGAAAACGCGAGCGGGAATGCCCCGGACTCAGTTTTCTCGTCCTGGGGTAAAAAGCGGTCCCCCGACGGTTTCTTCCCTTTGCTCCGTATTGGTCATAACTCTTTCGATCTTCGGGTCTCGTGCTCCGAGGACTTCAACCCACACTCCTGGCATGCTCCCTGACACGTTTTCCGGAGGTATAGGTCGGGAAGCGAGCTCGTTGGAGGGAGAACTGTGGTGCGACCCAAAACGGTCCAAAAGATGGCCGAAGCTTCCAACGAGTGGCGAACGCTCGTCCGGTGTCAGAAACCACTGGAAATGCACTTGCAGCGAAGGAAACGGGCTGAGCTCGAGGACTTCCGGTGCTCGTCCCAAGAAAACGCGAGCGGGAATGCCCCGGACTCAGTTTTCTCGTCCTGGGGTAAAAAGCGGTCCCCCGACGGTTTCTTCCCTTTGCTCCGTATTGGTCATAAGTCTTTCGATCTTCGGGTCTCGTGCTCCGAGGACTTCAACCCACACTCCTGGCATGCTCCCTGACACGTTTTCCGGAGGTATAGGTCGGGAAGCGAGCTCGTTGGAGGGAGAACTGTGGTGCGACCCAAAACGGTCCAAAAGATGGCCGAAGCTTCCAACGAGTGGGGAACGCTCGTCCGGTGTCAGAAACCACTGGAAATGCACTTGCAGCGAAGGAAACGGGCTGAGCTCGAGGACTTCCGGTGCTCGTCCCAAGAAAACGCGAGCGGGAATGCCCCGGACTCAGTTTTCTCGTCCTGGGGTAAAAAGCGGTCCCCCGACGGTTTCTTCCCTTTGCTCCGTATTGGTCATAACTCTTTCGATCTTCGGGTCTCGTGCTCCGAGGACTTCAACCCACACTCCTGGCATGCTCCCTGACACGTTTTCCGGAGGTATAGGTCGGGAAGCGAGCTCGTTGGAGGGAGAACTGTGGTGCGACCCAAAACGGTCCAAAAGATGGCCGAAGCTTCCAACGAGTGGCGAACGCTCGTCCGGTGTCAGAAACCACTGGAAATGCACTTGCAGCGAAGGAAACGGGCTGAGCTCGAGGACTTCCGGTGCTCGTCCCAAGAAAACGCGAGCGGGAATGCCCCGGACTCAGTTTTCTCGTCCTGGGGTAAAAAGCGGTCCCCCGACGGTTTCTTCCCTTTGCTCCGTATTGGTCATAAGTCTTTCGATCTTCGGGTCTCGTGCTCCGAGGACTTCAACCCACACTCCTGGCATGCTCCCTGACACGTTTTCCGGAGGTATAGGTCGGGAAGCGAGCTCGTTGGAGGGAGAACTGTGGTGCGACCCAAAACGGTCCAAAAGATGGCCGAAGCTTCCAACGAGTGGGGAACGCTCGTCCGGTGTCAGAAACCACTGGAAATGCACTTGCAGCGAAGGAAACGGGCTGAGCTCGAGGACTTCCGGTGCTCGTCCCAAGAAAACGCGAGCGGGAATGCCCCGGACTCAGTTTTTTCGTCCTGGGGTAAAAAGCGGTCCCCCGACGGTTTCTTCCCTTTGCTCCGTATTGGTCATAACTCTTTCGATCTTCGGGTCTCGTGCTCCGAGGACTTCAACCCACACTCCTGGCATGCTCCCTGACACGTTTTCCGGAGGTATAGGTCGGGAAGCGAGCTCGTTGGAGGGAGAACTGTGGTGCGACCCAAAACGGTCCAAAAGATGGCCGAAGCTTCCAACGAGTGGCGAACGCTCGTCCGGTGTCAGAAACCACTGGAAATGCACTTGCAGCGAAGGAAACGGGCTGAGCTCGAGGACTTCCGGTGCTCGTCCCAAGAAAACGCGAGCGGGAATGCCCCGGACTCAGTTTTCTCGTCCTGGGGTAAAAAGCGGTCCCCCGACGGTTTCTTCCCTTTGCTCCGTATTGGTCATAACTCTTTCGATCTTCGGGTCTCGTGCTCCGAGGACTTCAACCCACACTCCTGGCATGCTCCCTGACACGTTTTCCGGAGGTATAGGTCGGGAAGCGAGCTCGTTGGAGGGAGAACTGTGGTGCGACCCAAAACGGTCCAAAAGATGGCCGAAGCTTCCAACGAGTGGCGAACGCTCGTCCGGTGTCAGAAACCACTGGAAATGCACTTGCAGCGAAGGAAACGGGCTGAGCTCGAGGACTTCCGGTGCTCGTCCCAAGAAAACGCGAGCGGGAATGCCCCGGACTCAGTTTTCTCGTCCTGGGGTAAAAAGCGGTCCCCCGACGGTTTCTTCCCTTTGCTCCGTATTGGTCATAAGTCTTTCGATCTTCGGGTCTCGTGCTCCGAGGACTTCAACCCACACTCCTGGCATGCTCCCTGACACGTTTTCCGGAGGTATAGGTCGGGAAGCGAGCTCGTTGGAGGGAGAACTGTGGTGCGACCCAAAACGGTCCAAAAGATGGCCGAAGCTTCCAACGAGTGGGGAACGCTCGTCCGGTGTCAGAAACCACTGGAAATGCACTTGCAGCGAAGGAAACGGGCTGAGCTCGAGGACTTCCGGTGCTCGTCCCAAGAAAACGCGAGCGGGAATGCCCCGGACTCAGTTTTCTCGTCCTGGGGTAAAAAGCGGTCCCCCGACGGTTTCTTCCCTTTGCTCCGTATTGGTCATAACTCTTTCGATCTTCGGGTCTCGTGCTCCGAGGACTTCAACCCACACTCCTGGCATGCTCCCTGACACGTTTTCCGGAGGTATAGGTCGGGAAGCGAGCTCGTTGGAGGGAGAACTGTGGTGCGACCCAAAACGGTCCAAAAGATGGCCGAAGCTTCCAACGAGTGGCGAACGCTCGTCCGGTGTCAGAAACCACTGGAAATGCACTTGCAGCGAAGGAAACGGGCTGAGCTCGAGGACTTCCGGTGCTCGTCCCAAGAAAACGCGAGCGGGAATGCCCCGGACTCAGTTTTCTCGTCCTGGGGTAAAAAGCGGTCCCCCGACGGTTTCTTCCCTTTGCTCCGTATTGGTCATAAGTCTTTCGATCTTCGGGTCTCGTGCTCCGAGGACTTCAACCCACACTCCTGGCATGCTCCCTGACACGTTTTCCGGAGGTATAGGTCGGGAAGCGAGCTCGTTGGAGGGAGAACTGTGGTGCGACCCAAAACGGTCCAAAAGATGGCCGAAGCTTCCAACGAGTGGCGAACGCTCGTCCGGTGTCAGAAACCACTGGAAATGCACTTGCAGCGAAGGAAACGGGCTGAGCTCGAGGACTTTCGGTGCTCGTCCCAAGAAAACGCGAGCGGGAATGCCCCGGACTCAGTTTTCTCGTCCTGGGGTAAAAAGCGGTCCCCCGACGGTTTCTTCCCTTTGCTCCGTATTGGTCATAAGTCTTTCGATCTTCGGGTCTCGTGCTCCGAGGACTTCAACCCACACTCCTGGCATGCTCCCTGACACGTTTTCCGGAGGTATAGGTCGGGAAGCGAGCTCGTTGGAGGGAGAACTGTGGTGCGACCCAAAACGGTCCAAAAGATGGCCGAAGCTTCCAACGAGTGGCGAACGCTCGTCCGGTGTCAGAAACCACTGGAAATGCACTTGCAGCGAAGGAAACGGGCTGAGCTCGTGGACTTCCGGTGCTCGTCCCAAGAAAACGCGAGCGGGAATGCCCCGGACTCAGTTTTCTCGTCCTGGGGTAAAAAGCGGTCCCCCGACGGTTTCTTCCCTTTGCTCCGTATTGGTCATAAGTCTTTCGATCTTCGGGTCTCGTGCTCCGAGGACTTCAACCCACACTCCTGGCATGCTCCCTGACACGTTTTCCGGAGGTATAGGTCGGGAAGCGAGCTCGTTGGAGGGAGAACTGTGGTGCGACCCAAAACGGTCCAAAAGATGGCCGAAGCTTCCAACGAGTGGCGAACGCTCGTCCGGTGTCAGAAACCACTGGAAATGCACTTGCAGCGAAGGAAACGGGCTGAGCTCGTGGACTTCCGGTGCTCGTCCCAAGAAAACGCGAGCGGGAATGCCCCGGACTCAGTTTTCTCGTCCTGGGGTAAAAAGCGGTCCCCCGACGGTTTCTTCCCTTTGCTCCGTATTGGTCATAACTCTTTCGATCTTCGGGTCTCGTGCTCCGAGGACTTCAACCCACACTCCTGGCATGCTCCCTGACACGTTTTCCGGAGGTATAGGTCGGGAAGCGAGCTCGTTGGAGGGAGAACTGTGGTGCGACCCAAAACGGTCCAAAAGATGGCCGAAGCTTCCAACGAGTGGCGAACGCTCGTCCGGTGTCAGAAACCACTGGAAATGCACTTGCAGCGAAGGAAACGGGCTGAGCTCGAGGACTTCCGGTGCTCGTCCCAAGAAAACGCGAGCGGGAATGCCCCGGACTCAGTTTTCTCGTCCTGGGTAAAAAGCGGTCCCCCGACGGTTTCTTCCCTTTGCTCCGTATTGGTCATAAGTCTTTCGATCTTCGGGTCTCGTGCTCCGAGGACTTCAACCCACACTCCTGGCATGCTCCCTGACACGTTTTTCGGAGGTATAGGTCGGGAAGCGAGCTCGTTGGAGGGAGAACTGTGGTGCGACCCAAAACGGTCCAAAAGATGGCCGAAGCTTCCAACGAGTGGCGAACGCTCGTCCGGTGTCAGAAACCACTGGAAATGCACTTGCAGCGAAGGAAACGGGCTGAGCTCGAGGACTTCCGGTGCTCGTCCCAAGAAAACGCGAGCGGGAATGCCCCGGACTCAGTTTTCTCGTGCTGGGGTAAAAAGCGGTCCCCCGACGGTTTCTTCCCTTTGCTCCGTATTGGTCGAAAGTCTTTCGATCTTCGGGTCTCGTGCTCCGAGGACTTCAACCCACACTCCTGGCATGCTCCCTGAGACGTTTTCCGGAGGTATAGGTCGGGAAGCGAGCTCGTTGGAGGGAGAACTGTGGTGCGACCCAAAACGGTCCAAAAGATGGCCGAAGCTTCCAACGAGTGGCGAACGCTCGTCCGGTGTCAGAAACCACTGGAAATGCACTTGCAGCGAAGGAAACGGGCTGAGCTCGAGGACTTCCGGTGCTCGTCCCAAGAAAACGCGAGCGGGAATGCCCCGGACTCAGTTTTCTCGTGCTGGGGTAAAAAGCGGTCCCCCGACGGTTTCTTCCCTTTGCTCCGTATTGGTCATAAGTCTTTCGATTTTCGGGTCTCGTGCTCCGAGGACTTCAAACCACACTCCTGGCATGCTCCCTGACACGTTTTCCGGAGGTATAGGTCGGGAAGCGAGCTCGTTGGAGGGAGAACTGTGGTGCGACCCAAAACGGTCCAAAAGATGGCCGAAGCTTCCAACGAGTGGCGAACGCTCGTCCGGTGTCAGAAACCAATGGAAACGCACTTGCAGCGAAGGAAACGGGCTGAGCTCGAGGACTTCCGGTGCTCGTCCCAAGAAAACGCGAGCGGGAATGCCCCGGACTCAGTTTTCTCGTCCTGGGGTAAAAAGCGGTCCCCCGACGGTTTCTTCCCTTTGCTCCGTATTGGTCATAAGTCTTTCGATCTTCGGGTCTCGTGCTCCGAGGACTTCAACCCACACTCCTGGCATGCTCCCTGACATGTTTTCCGGAGGTATAGGTCGGGAAGCGAGCTCGTTGGAGGGAGAACTGTGGTGCGACCCAAAACGGTCCAAAAGATGGCCGAAGCTTCCAACGAGTGGCGAACGCTCGTCCGGTGTCAGAAACCACTGGAAATGCACTTGCTGCGAAGGAAACGGGCTGAGCTCGAGGACTTCCGGTGCTCGTCCCAAGAAAACGCGAGCGGGAATGCCCCGGACTCAGTTTTCTCGTCCTGGGGTAAAAAGCGGTCCCCCGACGGTTTCTTCCCTTTGCTCCGTATTGGTCATAAGTCTTTCGATCTTCGGGTCTCGTGCTCCGAGGACTTCAACCCACACTCCTGGCATGCTCCCTGACACGTTTTCCGGAGGTATAGGTCGGGAAGCGAGCTCGTTGGAGGGAGAACTGTGGTGCGACCCAAAACGGTCCAAAAGATGGCCGAAGCTTCCAACGAGTGGCGAACGCTCGTCCGGTGTCAGAAACCACTGGAAATGCACTTGCAGCGAAGGAAACGGGCTGAGCTCGAGGACTTCTGGTGCTCGTCCCAAGAAAACGCGAGCGGGAATGCCCCGGACTCAGTTTTCTCGTCCTGGGGTAAAAAGCGGTCCCCCGACGGTTTCTTCCCTTTGCTCCGTATTGTTCATAAGTCTTTCGATCTTCGGGTCTCGTGCTCCGAGGACTTCAACCCACACTCCTGGCATGCTCCCTGACACGTTTTCCGGAGGTATAGGTCGGGAAGCGAGCTCGTTGGAGGGAGAACTGTGGTGCGACCCAAAACGGTCCAAAAGATGGCCGAAGCTTCCAACGAGTGGCGAACGCTCGTCCGGTGTCAGAAACCACTGGAAATGCACTTGCAGCGAAGGAAACGGGCTGAGCTCGAGGACTTCCGGTGCTCGTCCCAAGAAAACGCGAGCGGGAATGCCCCGGACTCAGTTTTCTCGTCCTGGGGTAAAAAGCGGTCCCCCGACGGTTTCTTCCCTTTGCTCCGTATTGGTCATAAGTCTTTCGATCTTCGGGTCTCGTGCTCCGAGGACTTCAACCCACACTCCTGGCATGCTCCCTGACACGTTTTCCGGAGGTATAGGTCGGGAAGCGAGCTCTTTGGAGGGAGAACTGTGGTGCGACCCAAAACGGTCCAAAAGATGGCCGAAGCTTCCAACGAGTGGCGAACGCTCGTCCGGTGTCAGAAACCACTGGAAATGCACTTGCAGCGAAGGAAACGGGCTGAGCTCGAGGACTTCCGGTGCTCGTCCCAAGAAAACGCGAGCGGGAATGCCCCGGACTCAGTTTTCTCGTCCTGGGTAAAAAGCGGTCCCCCGACGGTTTCTTCCCTTTGCTCCGTATTGGTCATAAGTCTTTCGATCTTCGGGTCTCGTGCTCCGAGGACTTCAACCCACACTCCTGGCATGCTCCCTGACACGTTTTCCGGAGGTATAGGTCGGGAAGCGAGCTCGTTGGAGGGAGAACTGTGGTGCGACCCAAAACGGTCCAAAAGATGGCCGAAGCTTCCAACGAGTGGCGAACGCTCGTCCGGTGTCAGAAACCACTGGAAATGCACTTGCAGCGAAGGAAACGGGCTGAGCTCGAGGACTTCCGGTGCTCGTCCCAAGAAAACGCGAGCGGGAATGCCCCGGACTCAGTTTTCTCGTCCTGGGGTAAAAAGCGGTCCCCCGACGGTTTCTTCCCTTTGCTCCGTATTGGTCGAAAGTCTTTCGATCTTCGGGTCTCGTGCTCCGAGGACTTCAACCCACACTCCTGGCATGCTCCCTGACACGTTTTCCGGAGGTATAGGTCGGGAAGCGAGCTCGTTGGAGGGAGAACTGTGGTGCGACCCAAAACGGTCCAAAAGATGGCCGAAGCTTCCAACGAGTGGCGAACGCTCGTCCGGTGTCAGAAACCACTGGAAATGCACTTGCAGCGAAGGAAACGGGCTGAGCTCGAGGACTTCCGGTGCTCGTCCCAAGAAAACGCGAGCGGGAATGCCCCGGACTCAGTTTTCTCGTGCTGGGGTAAAAAGCGGTCCCCCGACGGTTTCTTCCCTTTGCTCCGTATTGGTCATAAGTCTTTCGATCTTCGGGTCTCGTGCTCCGAGGACTTCAACCCACACTCCTGGCATGCTCCCTGAAACGTTTTCCGGAGGTATAGGTCGGGAAGCGAGCTCGTTGGAGGGAGAACTGTGGTGCGACCCAAAACGGTCCAAAAGATGGCCGAAGCTTCCAACGAGTGGCGAACGCTCGTCCGGTGTCAGAAACCACTGGAAATGCACTTGCAGCGAAGGAAACGGGCTGAGCTCGAGGACTTCCGGTGCTCGTCACAAGAAAACGCGAGCGGGAATGCCCCGGACTCAGTTTTCTCGTCCTGGGGTAAAAAGCGGTCCCCCGACGGTTTCTTCCCTTTGCTCCGTATTGGTCATAACTCTTTCGATCTTCGGGTCTCGTGCTCCGAGGACTTCAACCCACACTCCTGGCATGCTCCCTGACACGTTTTCCGGAGGTATCGGTCGGGAAGCGAGCTCGTTGGAGGGAGAACTGTGGTGCGACCCAAAACGGTCCAAAAGATGGCCGAAGCTTCCAACGAGTGGCGAACGCTCGTCCGGTGTCAGAAACCACTGGAAATGCACTTGCAGCGAAGGAAACGGGCTGAGCTCGAGGACTTCCGGTGCTCGTCCCAAGAAAATGCGAGCGGGAATGCCCCGGACTCAGTTTTCTCGTCCTGGGGTAAAAAGCGGTCCCCCGACGGTTTCTTCCCTTTGCTCCGTATTGTTCATAAGTCTTTCGATCTTCGAGTCTCGTGCTCCGAGGACTTCAACCCACACTCCTGGCATGCTCCCTGACACGTTTTCCGGAGGTATAGGTCGGGAAGCGAGCTCGTTGGAGGGAGAACTGTGGTGCGACCCAAAACGGTCCAAAAGATGGCCGAAGCTTCCAACGAGTGGCGAACGCTCGTCCGGTGTCAGAAACCACTGGAAATGCACTTGCAGCGAAGGAAACGGGCTGAGCTCGAGGACTTCCGGTGCTCGTCCAAAGAAAACGCGAGCGGGAATGCGCCGGACTCAGTTTTCTGGTCCTGGGGTAAAAAGCGGTCCCCCGACGGTTTCTTCCCTTTGCTCCGTATTGGTCATAAGTCTTTCGATCTTCGGGTCTCGTGCTCCGAGGACTTCAACCCACACTCCTGGCATGCTCCCTGACACGTTTTCTGGAGGTATAGGTCGGGAAACGAGCTCGTTGGAGGGAGAACTGTGGTGCGACCCAAAACGGTCCAAAAGATGGCCGAAGCTTCCAACGAGTGGCGAACGCTCGTCCGGTGTCAGAAACCACTGGAAATGCACTTGCAGCGAAGGAAACGGGCTGAGCTCGAGGACTTCCGGTGCTCGTCCCAAGAAAACGCGAGCGGGAATGCCCCGGACTCAGTTTTCTCGTCCTGGGGTAAAAAGCGGTCCCCCGACGGTTTCTTCCCTTTGCTCCGTATTGATCATAAGTCTTTCGATCTTCGGGTCTCGTGCTCCGAGGACTTCAACCCACACTCCTGGCATGCTCCCTGACACGTTTTCCGGAGGTATAGGTCGGGAAGCGAGCTCGTTGGAGGGAGAACTGTGGTGCGACCCAAAACGGTCCAAAAGATGGCCGAAGCTTCCAACGAGTGGCGAACGCTCGTCCGGTGTCAGAAACCACTGGAAATGCACTTGCAGCGAAGGAAACGGGCTGAGCTCGAGGACTTCCGGTGCTCGTCCCAAGAAAACGCGAGCGGGAATGCCCCGGACTCAGTTTTCTCGTCCTGGAGTAAAAAGCGGTCCCCCGACGGTTTCTTCCCTTTGCTCCGTATTGGTCATAAGTCTTTCGATCTTCGGGTCTCGTGCTCCGAGGACTTCAACCCACACTCCTGGCATGCTCCCTGACACGTTTTCCGGAGGTATAGGTCGGGAAGCGAGCTCGTTGGAGGGAGAACTGTGGTGCGACCCAAAACGGTCCAAAAGATGGCCGAAGCTTCCAACGAGTGGCGAACGCTCGTCCGGTGTCAGAAACCACTGGAAATGCACTTGCAGCGAAGGAAACGGGCTGAGCTCGAGGACTTCCGGTGCTCGTCCCAAGAAAACGCGAGCGGGAATGCCCCGGACTCAGTTTTCTCGTCCTGGGGTAAAAAGCGGTCCCCCGACGGTTTCTTCCCTTTGCTCCGTATTGGTCATAAGTCTTTCGATCTTCGGGTCTCGTGCTCCGAGGACTTCAACCCACACTCCTGGCATGCTCCCTGACGCGTTTTCCGGAGGTATAGGTCGGGAAGCGAGCTCGTTGGAGGGAGATTTGTGGTGCGACCCAAAACGGTCCAAAAGATGGCCGAAGCTTCCAACGAGTGGCGAACGCTCGTCCGGTGTCAGAAACCACTGGAAATGCACTTGCAGCGAAGGAAACGGGCTGAGCTCGAGGACTTCCGGTGCTCGTCCCAAGAAAACGCGAGCGGGAATGCCCCGGACTCAGTTTTCTGGTCCTGGGGTAAAAAGCGGTCCCCCGACGGTTTCTTCCCTTTGCTCCGTATTGGTCATAAGTCTTTCGATCTTCGGGTCTCGTGCTCCGAGGACTTCAACCCACACTCCTGGCATGCTCCCTGATGCGTTTTCCGGAGGTATAGGTCGGGAAGCGAGCTCGTTGGAGGGAGAACTGTGGTGCGACCCAAAACGGTCCAAAAGATGGCCGAAGCTTCCAGCGAGTGGCGAACGCTCGTCCGGTGTCAGAAACCACTGGAAATGCACTTGCAGCGAAGGAAACGGGCTGAGCTCGAGGACTTCCGGTGCTCGTCCCAAGAAAACGCGAGCGGGAATGCCCCGGACTCAGTTTTCTCGTCCTGGGGTAAAAAGCGGTCCCCCGACGGTTTCTTCCCTTTGCTCCGTATTGGTCATAAGTCTTTCGATCTTCGGGTCTCGTGCTCCGAGGACTTCAACCCACACTCCTGGCATGCTCCCTGACACGTTTTACGGAGGTATAGGTCGGGAAGCGAGCTCGTTGGAGGGAGAACTGTGGTGCGACCCAAAACGGTCCAAAAGATGGCCGAAGCTTCCAACGAGTGGCGAACGCTCGTCCGGTGTCAGAAACCACTGGAAATGCACTTGCAGCGAAGGAAACGGGGTGAGCTCGAGGACTTCCGGTGCTCGTCCCAAGAAAACGCGAGCGGGAATGCCCCGGACTCAGTTTTCTCGTCCTGGGGTAAAAAGCGGTCCCCCGACGGTTTCTTCCCTTTGCTCCGTATTGGTCATAAGTCTTTCGATCTTCGGGTCTCGTGCTCCGAGGACTTCAACCCACACTCCTGGCATGCTCCCTGACACGTTTTCCGGAGGTATAGGTCGGGAAGCGAGCTCGTTGGAGGGAGAACTGTGGTGCGACCCAAAACGGTCCAAAAGATGGCCGAAGCTTCCAACGAGTGGCGAACGCTCGTCCGGTGTCAGAAACCACTGGAAATGCACTTGCGGCGAAGGAAACGGGCTGAGCTCGAGGACTTCCGGTGCTCGTCCCAAGAAAACGCGAGCGGGAATGCCCCGGACTCAGTTTTCTCGTCCTGGGGTAAAAAGCGGTCCCCCGACGGTTTCTTCCCTTTGCTCCGTATTGGTCATAAGTCTTTCGATCTTCGGGTCTCGTGCTCCGAGGACTTCAACCCACACTCCTGGCATGCTCCCTGACACGTTTTCCGGAGGTATAGGTCGGGAAGCGAGCTCGTTGGAGGGAGAACTGTGGTGCGACCCAAAACGGTCCAAAAGATGGCCGAAGCTTCCAACGAGTGGCGAACGCTCGTCCGGTGTCAGAAACCACTGGAAATGCACTTGCAGCGAAGGAAACGGGCTGAGCTCGAGGACTTCCGGTGCTCGTCCCAAGAAAACGCGAGCGGGAATGCCCCGGACTCAGTTTTCTCGTCCTGGGGTAAAAAGCGGTCCCCCGACGGTTTCTTCCCTTTGCTCCGTATTGGTCATAAGTCTTTCGATCTTCGGGTCTCGTGCTCCGAGGACTTCAACCCACACTCCTGGCATGCTCTCTGACACGTTTTCCGGAGGTATAGGTCGGGAAGCGAGCTCGTTGGAGGGAGAACTGTGGTGCGACCCAAAACGGTCCAAAAGATGGCCGAAGCTTCCAGCGAGTGGCGAACGCTCGTCCGGTGTCAGAAACCACTGGAAATGCACTTGCAGCGAAGGAAACGGGCTGAGCTCGAGGACTTTCGGTGCTCGTCCAAAGAAAACGCGAGCGGGAATGCGCCGGACTCAGTTTTCTGGTCCTGGGGTAAAAAGCGGTCCCCCGACGGTTTCTTCCCTTTGCTCCGTATTGGTCATAAGTCTTTCGATCTTCGGGTCTCGTGCTCCGAGGACTTCAACCCACACTCCTGGCATGCTCCCTGACACGTTTTCCGGAGGTATAGGTCGGGAAGCGAGCTCGTTGGAGGGAGAACTGTGGTGCGACCCAAAACGGTCCAAAAGATGGCCGAAGCGTCCAACGAGTGGCGAACGCTCGTCCGGTGTCAGAAACCACTGGAAATGCACTTGCAGCGAAGGAAACGGGCTGAGCTCGAGGACTTCCGGTGCTCGTCCAAAGAAAACGCGAGCGGGAATGCGCCGGACTCAGTTTTCTGGTCCTGGGGTAAAAAGCGGTCCCCCGACGGTTTCTTCCCTTTGCTCCGTATTGGTCATAAGTCTTTCGATCTTCGGGTCTCGTGCTCTGAGGACTTCAACCCACACTCCTGGCATGCTCCCTAACACGTTTTCCGGAGGTATAGGTCGGGAAGCGAGCTCGTTGGAGGGAGAACTGTGGTGCGACCCAAAACGGTCCAAAAGATGGCCGAAGCTTCCAGCGAGTGGCGAACGCTCGTCCGGTGTCAGAAACCACTGGAAATGCACTTGCAGCGAAGGAAACGGGCTGAGCTCGAGGACTTCCGGTGCTCGTCCCAAGAAAACGCGAGCGGGAATGCCCCGGACTCAGTTTTCTCGTCCTGGGGTAAAAAGCTGTCCCCCGACGGTTTCTTCCCTTTGCTCCGTATTGGTCATAAGTCTTTCGATCTTCGGGTCTCGTGCTCCGAGGACTTCAACCCACACTCCTGGCATGCTCCCTGACACGTTTTCCGGAGGTATAGGTCGGGAAGCGAGCTCGTTGGAGGGAGAACTGTGGTGCGACCCAAAACGGTCCAAAAGATGGCCGAAGCTTCCAACGAGTGGCGAACGCTCGTCCGGTATCAGAAACCACTGGAAATGCACTTGCAGCGAAGGAAACGGGCTGAGCTCGAGGACTTCTGGTGCTCGTCCAAAGAAAACGCGAGCGGGAATGCGCCGGACTCAGTTTTCTGGTCCTGGGGTAAAAAGCGGTCCCCCGACGGTTTCTTCCCTTTGCTCCGTATTGGTCATAAGTCTTTCGATCTTCGGGTCTGGTGCTCCGAGGACTTCAACCCACACTCCTGGCATGCTCCCTGACACGTTTTCCGGAGGTATAGGTCGGGAAGCGAGCTCGTTGGAGGGAGAACTGTGGTGCGACCCAAAACGGTCCAAAAGATGGCCGAAGCTTCCAACGAGTGGCGAACGCTCGTCCGGTGTCAGAAACCACTGGAAATGCACTTGCAGCGAAGGAAACGGGCTGAGCTCGAGGACTTCCGGTGCTCGTCCCAAGAAAACGCGAGCGGGAGTGCCCCGGACTCAGTTTTCTCGTCCTGGGGTAAAAAGCGGTCCCCCGACGGTTTCTTCCCTTTGCTCCGTATTGGTCATAAGTCTTTCGATCTTCGGGTCTCGTGCTCCGAGGACTTCAACCCACACTCCTGGCATGCTCCCTGACGCGTTTTCCGGAGGTATAGGTCGGGAAGCGAGCTCGTTGGAGGGAGAACTGTGGTGCGACCCAAAACGGTCCAAAAGATGGCCGAAGCTTCCAACGAGTGGCGAACGCTCGTCCGGTGTCAGAAACCACTGGAAATGCACTTGCAGCGAAGGAAACGGGCTGAGCTCGAGGACTTCCGGTGCTCGTCCCAAGAAAACGCGAGCGGGAATGCCCCGGACTCAGTTTTCTAGTCCTGGGGTAAAAAGCGGTCCCCCGACGGTTTCTTCCCTTTGCTCCGTATTGGTCATAAGTCTTTCGATCTTCTGGTCTCGTGCGCCGAGAACTTCAACCCACACTCCTGGCATGCTCCCTGACACGTTTTCCGGAGGTATAGGTCGGGAAGCGAGCTCGTTGGAGGGAGAACTGTGGTGCGACCCAAAACGGTCCAAAAGATGGCCGAAGCTTCCAACGAGTGGCGAACGCTCGTCCGGTGTCAGAAACCACTGGAAATGCACTTGCAGCGAAGGAAACGGGCTGAGCTCGAGGACTTCCGGTGCTCGTCCCAAGAAAACGCGAGCGGGAATGCCCCGGACTCAGTTTTCTCGTCCTGGGGTAAAAAGCGGTCCCCCGACGGTTTCTTCCCTTTGCTCCGTATTGGTCATAAGTCTTTCGATCTTCGGGTCTCGTGCTCCGAGGACTTCAACCCACACTCCTGGCATGCTCCCTGACGCGTTTTCCGGAGGTATAGGTCGGGAAGCGAGCTCGTTGGAGGGAGAACTGTGGTGCGACCCAAAACGGTCCAAAAGATGGCCGAAGCTTCCAACGAGTGGCGAACGCTCGTCCGGTGTCAGAAACCACTCGAAATGCACTTGCAGCGAAGGAAACGGGCTGAGCTCGAGGACTTCCGGTGCTCGTCCCAAGAAAACGCGAGCGGGAATGCCCCGGACTCAGTTTTCTAGTCCTGGGGTAAAAAGCGGTCCCCCGACGGTTTCTTCCCTTTGCTCCGTATTGGTCATAAGTCTTTCGATCTTCGGGTCTCGTGCTCCGAGGACTTCAACCCACACTCCTGGCATGCTCCCTGACACGTTTTCCAGAGGTATAGGTCGGGAAGCGAGCTCGTTGGAGGGAGAACTGTGGTGCGACCCAAAACGGTCCAAAAGATTGCCGAAGCTTCCAACGAGTGGCGAACGCTCGTCCGGTGTCAGAAACCACTGGAAATGCACTTGCAGCGAAGGAAACGGGCTGAGCTAGAGGACTTCCGGTGCTCGTCCCAAGAAAACGCGAGCGGGAATGCCCCGGACTCAGTTTTCTCGTCCTGGGGTAAAAAGCGGTCCCCCGACGGTTTCTTCCCTTTGCTCCGTATTGGTCATAAGTCTTTCGATCTTCGGGTCTCGTGCTCCGATGACTTCAACCCACACTCCTGGCATGCTCCCTGACACGTTTTGCGGAGGTATAGGTCGGGAAGCGAGCTCGTTGGTGGGAGAACTGTGGTGCGACCCAAAACGGTCCAAAAGATGGCCGAAGCTTCCAACGAGTGGCGAACGCTCGTCCGGTGTCAGAAACCACTGGAAATGCACTTGCAGCGAAGGAAACGGGCTGAGCTCGAGGACTTCCGGTGCTCGTCCCAAGAAAATGCGAGCAGGAGTGCCCCGGACTCAGTTTTCTCGTCCTGGGGTAAAAAGCGGTCCCCCGACGGTTTCTTCCCTTTGCTCCGTATTGGTCATAAGTCTTTCGATCTTCGGGTCTCGTGCTCCGAGGACTTCAACCCACACTCCTGGCATGCTCCCTGACGCGTTTTCCGGAGGTATAGGTCGGGAAGCGAGCTCGTTGGAGGGAGAACTGTGGTGCGACCCAAAACGGTCCAAAAGATGGCCGAAGCTTCCAACGAGTGGCGAACGCTCGTCCGGTGTCAGAAACCACTGGAAATGCACTTGCAGCGAAGGAAACGGGCTGAGCTCGAGGACTTCCGGTGCTCGTCCCAAGAAAACGCGAGCGGGAATGCCCCGGACTCAGTTTTCTCGTCCTGGGGTAAAAAGCGGTCCCCCGACGGTTTCTTCCCTTTGCTCCGTATTGGTCATAAGTCTTTCGATCTTCGGGTCTCGTGCTCCGAGGACTTCAACCCACACTCCTGGCATGCTCCCTGACGCGTTTTCCGGAGGTATAGGTCGGGAAGCGAGCTCGTTGGAGGGAGAACTGTGGTGCGACCCAAAACGGTCCAAAAGATGGCCGAAGCTTCCAACGAGTGGCGAACGCTCGTCCGGTGTCAGAAACCACTCGAAATGCACTTGCAGCGAAGGAAACGGGCTGAGCTCGAGGACTTCCGGTGCTCGTCCCAAGAAAACGCGAGCGGGAATGCCCCGGACTCAGTTTTCTAGTCCTGGGGTAAAAAGCGGTCCCCCGACGGTTTCTTCCCTTTGCTCCGTATTGGTCATAAGTCTTTCGATCTTCGGGTCTCGTGCTCCGAGGACTTCAACCCACACTCCTGGCATGCTCCCTGACACGTTTTCCAGAGGTATAGGTCGGGAAGCGAGCTCGTTGGAGGGAGAACTGTGGTGCGACCCAAAACGGTCCAAAAGATTGCCGAAGCTTCCAACGAGTGGCGAACGCTCGTCCGGTGTCAGAAACCACTGGAAATGCACTTGCAGCGAAGGAAACGGGCTGAGCTCGAGGACTTCCGGTGCTCGTCCCAAGAAAACGCGAGCGGGAATGCCCCGGACTCAGTTTTCTCGTCCTGGGGTAAAAAGCGGTCCCCCGACGGTTTCTTCCCTTTGCTCCGTATTGGTCATAAGTCTTTCGATCTTCGGGTCTCGTGCTCCGATGACTTCAACCCACACTCCTGGCATGCTCCCTGACACGTTTTGCGGAGGTATAGGTCGGGAAGCGAGCTCGTTGGTGGGAGAACTGTGGTGCGACCCAAAACGGTCCAAAAGATGGCCGAAGCTTCCAACGAGTGGCGAACGCTCGTCCGGTGTCAGAAACCACTGGAAATGCACTTGCAGCGAAGGAAACGGGCTGAGCTCGAGGACTTCCGGTGCTCGTCCCAAGAAAATGCGAGCAGGAGTGCCCCGGACTCAGTTTTCTCGTCCTGGGGTAAAAAGCGGTCCCCCGACGGTTTCTTCCCTTTGCTCCGTATTGGTCATAAGTCTTTCGATCTTCGGGTCTCGTGCTCCGAGGACTTCAACCCACACTCCTGGCATGCTCCCTGACGCGTTTTCCGGAGGTATAGGTCGGGAAGCGAGCTCGTTGGAGGGAGAACTGTGGTGCGACCCAAAACGGTCCAAAAGATGGCCGAAGCTTCCAACGAGTGGCGAACGCTCGTCCGGTGTCAGAAACCACTGGAAATGCACTTGCAGCGAAGGAAACGGGCTGAGCTCGAGGACTTCCGGTGCTCGTCCCAAGAAAACGCGAGCGGGAATGCCCCGGACTCAGTTTTCTAGTCTTGGGGTAAAAAGCGGTCCCCCGACGGTTTCTTCCCTTTGCTCCGTATTGGTCATAAGTCTTTCGATCTTCGGGTCTCGTGCTCCGAGAACTTCAACCCACACTCCTGGCATGCTCCCTGACACGTTTTCCGGAGGTATAGGTCGGGAAGCGAGCTCGTTGGAGGGAGAACTGTGGTGCGACCCAAAACGGTCCAAAAGATGGCCGAAGCTTCCAACGAGTGGCGAACGCTCGTCCGGTGTCAGAAACCACTGGAAATGCACTTGCAGCGAAGGAAACGGGCTGAGCTCGAGGACTTCCGGTGCTCGTCCCAAGAAAACGCGAGCGGGAATGCCCCGGACTCAGTTTTCTCGTCCTGGGGTAAAAAGCGTTCCCCCGACGGTTTCTTCCCTTTGCTCCGTATTGGTCATAAGTCTTTCGATCTTCGGGTCTCGTGCTCCGAGGACTTCAACCCACACTCCTGGCATGCTCCCTGACACGTTTTGCGGAGGTATAGGTCGGGAAGCGAGCTCGTTGGAGGGAGAACTGTGGTGCGACCCAAAACGGTCCAAAAGATGGCCGAAGCTTCCAACGAGTGGCGAACGCTCGTCCGGTGTCAGAAACCACTGGAAATGCACTTGCAGCGAAGGAAACGGGCTGAGCTCGAGGACTTCCGGTGCTCGTCCCAAGAAAACGCGAGCGGGAATGCCCCGGACTCAGTTTTCTCGTCCTGGGGTAAAAAGCGGTCCCCCGACGGTTTCTTCCCTTTGCTCCGTATTGGTCATAAGTCTTTCGATCTTCGGGTCTCGTGCTCCGAGGACTTCAACCCACACTCCTGGCATGCTCCCTGACGCGTTTTCCGGAGGTATAGGTCGGGAAGCGAGCTCGTTGGAGGGAGAACTGTGGTGCGACCCAAAACGGTCCAAAAGATGGCCGAAGCTTCCAACGAGTGGCGAACGCTCGTCCGGTGTCAGAAACCACTGGAAATGCACTTGCAGCGAAGGAAACGGGCTGAGCTCGAGGACTTCCGGTGCTCGTCCCAAGAAAACGCGAGCGGGAATGCCCCGGACTCAGTTTTCTCGTCCTGGGGTAAAAAGCGGTCCCCCGACGGTTTCTTCCCTTTGCTCCGTATTGGTCATAAGTCTTTCGATCTTCGGGTCTCGTGCTCCGAGGACTTCAACCCACACTCCTGGCATGCTCCCTGACGCGTTTTCCGGAGGTATAGGTCGGGAAGCGAGCTCGTTGGAGGGAGAACTGTGGTGCGACCCAAAACGGTCCAAAAGATGGCCGAAGCTTCCAACGAGTGGCGAACGCTCGTCCGGTGTCAGAAACCACTCGAAATGCACTTGCAGCGAAGGAAACGGGCTGAGCTCGAGGACTTCCGGTGCTCGTCCCAAGAAAACGCGAGCGGGAATGCCCCGGACTCAGTTTTCTAGTCCTGGGGTAAAAAGCGGTCCCCCGACGGTTTCTTCCCTTTGCTCCGTATTGGTCATAAGTCTTTCGATCTTCGGGTCTCGTGCTCCGAGGACTTCAACCCACACTCCTGGCATGCTCCCTGACACGTTTTCCAGAGGTATAGGTCGGGAAGCGAGCTCGTTGGAGGGAGAACTGTGGTGCGACCCAAAACGGTCCAAAAGATTGCCGAAGCTTCCAACGAGTGGCGAACGCTCGTCCGGTGTCAGAAACCACTGGAAATGCACTTGCAGCGAAGGAAACGGGCTGAGCTCGAGGACTTCCGGTGCTCGTCCCAAGAAAACGCGAGCGGGAATGCCCCGGACTCAGTTTTCTCGTCCTGGGGTAAAAAGCGGTCCCCCGACGGTTTCTTCCCTTTGCTCCGTATTGGTCATAAGTCTTTCGATCTTCGGGTCTCGTGCTCCGATGACTTCAACCCACACTCCTGGCATGCTCCCTGACACGTTTTGCGGAGGTATAGGTCGGGAAGCGAGCTCGTTGGTGGGAGAACTGTGGTGCGACCCAAAACGGTCCAAAAGATGGCCGAAGCTTCCAACGAGTGGCGAACGCTCGTCCGGTGTCAGAAACCACTGGAAATGCACTTGCAGCGAAGGAAACGGGCTGAGCTCGAGGACTTCCGGTGCTCGTCCCAAGAAAATGCGAGCAGGAGTGCCCCGGACTCAGTTTTCTCGTCCTGGGGTAAAAAGCGGTCCCCCCGACGGTTTCTTCCCTTTGCTCCGTATTGGTCATAAGTCTTTCGATCTTCGGGTCTCGTGCTCCGAGGACTTCAACCCACACTCCTGGCATGCTCCCTGACGCGTTTTCCGGAGGTATAGGTCGGGAAGCGAGCTCGTTGGAGGGAGAACTGTGGTGCGACCCAAAACGGTCCAAAAGATGGCCGAAGCTTCCAACGAGTGGCGAACGCTCGTCCGGTGTCAGAAACCACTGGAAATGCACTTGCAGCGAAGGAAACGGGCTGAGCTCGAGGACTTCCGGTGCTCGTCCCAAGAAAACGCGAGCGGGAATGCCCCGGACTCAGTTTTCTAGTCTTGGGGTAAAAAGCGGTCCCCCGACGGTTTCTTCCCTTTGCTCCGTATTGGTCATAAGTCTTTCGATCTTCGGGTCTCGTGCTCCGAGAACTTCAACCCACACTCCTGGCATGCTCCCTGACACGTTTTCCGGAGGTATAGGTCGGGAAGCGAGCTCGTTGGAGGGAGAACTGTGGTGCGACCCAAAACGGTCCAAAAGATGGCCGAAGCTTCCAACGAGTGGCGAACGCTCGTCCGGTGTCAGAAACCACTGGAAATGCACTTGCAGCGAAGGAAACGGGCTGAGCTCGAGGACTTCCGGTGCTCGTCCCAAGAAAACGCGAGCGGGAATGCCCCGGACTCAGTTTTCTCGTCCTGGGGTAAAAAGCGTTCCCCCGACGGTTTCTTCCCTTTGCTCCGTATTGGTCATAAGTCTTTCGATCTTCGGGTCTCGTGCTCCGAGGACTTCAACCCACACTCCTGGCATGCTCCCTGACACGTTTTGCGGAGGTATAGGTCGGGAAGCGAGCTCGTTGGAGGGAGAACTGTGGTGCGACCCAAAACGGTCCAAAAGATGGCCGAAGCTTCCAACGAGTGGCGAACGCTCGTCCGGTGTCAGAAACCACTGGAAATGCACTTGCAGCGAAGGAAACGGGCTGAGCTCGAGGACTTCCGGTGCTCGTCCCAAGAAAACGCGAGCGGGAATGCCCCGGACTCAGTTTTCTCGTCCTGGGGTAAAAAGCGGTCCCCCGACGGTTTCTTCCCTTTGCTCCGTATTGGTCATAAGTCTTTCGATCTTCGGGTCTCGTGCTCCGAGGACTTCAACCCACACTCCTGGCATGCTCCCTGACGCGTTTTCCGGAGGTATAGGTCGGGAAGCGAGCTCGTTGGAGGGAGAACTGTGGTGCGACCCAAAACGGTCCAAAAGATGGCCGAAGCTTCCAACGAGTGGCGAACACTCGTCCGGTGTCAGAAACCACTGGAAATGCACTTGCAGCGAAGGAAACGGGCTGAGCTCGAGGACTTCCGGTGCTCGTCCCAAGAAAACGCGAGCGGGAATGCCCCGGACTCAGTTTTCTAGTCCTGGGGTAAAAAGCGGTCCCCCGACGGTTTCTTCCCTTTGCTCCGTATTGGTCATAAGTCTTTCGATCTTCGGGTCTCGTGCTCCGAGGACTTCAACCCACACTCCTGGCATGCTCCCTGACACGTTTTCCAGAGGTATAGGTCGGGAAGCGAGCTCGTTGGAGGGAGAACTGTGGTGCGACCCAAAACGGTCCAAAAGATTGCCGAAGCTTCCAACGAGTGGCGAACGCTCGTCCGGTGTCAGAAACCACTGGAAATGCACTTGCAGCGAAGGAAACGGGCTGAGCTCGAGGACTTCCGGTGCTCGTCCCAAGAAAACGCGAGCGGGAATGCCCCGGACTCAGTTTTCTCGTCCTGGGGTAAAAAGCGGTCCCCCGACGGTTTCTTCCCTTTGCTCCGTATTGGTCATAAGTCTTTCGATCTTCGGGTCTCGTGCTCCGAGGACTTCAACCCACACTCCTGGCATGCTCCCTGACACGTTTTGCGGAGGTATAGGTCGGGAAGCGAGCTCGTTGGAGGGAGAACTGTGGTGCGACCCAAAACGGTCCAAAAGATGGCCGAAGCTTCCAACGAGTGGCGAACGCTCGTCCGGTGTCAGAAACCACTGGAAATGCACTTGCAGCGAAGGAAACGGGCTGAGCTCGAGGACTTCCGGTGCTCGTCCCAAGAAAACGCGAGCGGGAGTGCCCCGGACTCAGTTTTCTCGTCCTGGGGTAAAAAGCGGTCCCCCGACGGTTTCTTCCCTTTGCTCCGTATTGGTCATAAGTCTTTCGATCTTCGGGTCTCGTGCTCCGAGGACTTCAACCCACACTCCTGGCATGCTCCCTGACGCGTTTTCCGGAGGTATAGGTCGGGAAGCGAGCTCGTTGGAGGGAGAACTGTGGTGCGACCCAAAACGGTCCAAAAGATGGCCGAAGCTTCCAACGAGTGGCGAACGCTCGTCCGGTGTCAGAAACCACTGGAAATGCACTTGCAGCGAAGGAAACGGGCTGAGCTCGAGGACTTACGGTGCTCGTCCCAAGAAAACGCGAGCAGGAATGCCCCGGACTCAGTTTTCTAGTCCTGGGGTAAAAAGCGGTCCCCCGACGGTTTCTTCCCTTTGCTCCGTATTGGTCATAAGTCTTTCGATCTTCGGGTCTCGTGCTCCGAGGACTTCAACCCACACTCCTGGCATGCTCCCTGACACGTTTTCCGGAGGTATAGGTCGGGAAGCGAGCTCGTTGGAGGGAGAACTGTGGTGCGACCCAAAACGGTCCAAAAGATTGCCGAAGCTTCCAACGAGTGGCGAACGCTCGTCCGGTGTCAGAAACCACTGGAAATGCACTTGCAGCGAAGGAAACGGGCTGAGCTCGAGGACTTCCGGTGCTCGTCCCAAGAAAACGCGAGCGGGAATGCCCCGGACTCAGTTTTCTCGTCCTGGGGTAAAAAGCGGTCCCCCGACGGTTTCTTCCCTTTGCTCCGTATTGGTCATAAGTCTTTCGATCTTCGGGTCTCGTGCCCCGAGGACTTCAACCCACACTCCTGGCATGCTCCCTGACACGTTTTGCGGAGGTATAGGTCGGGAAGCGAGCTCGTTGGAGGGAGAACTGTGGTGCGACCCAAAACGGTCCAAAAGATGGCCGAAGCTTCCAACGAGTGGCGAACGCTCGTCCGGTGTCAGAAACCACTGGAAATGCACTTGCAGCGAAGGAAACGGGCTGAGCTCGAGGACTTCCGGTGCTCGTCCCAAGAAAACGCGAGCGGGAATGCCCCGGACTCAGTTTTCTCGTCCTGGGGTAAAAAGCGGTCCCCCGACGGTTTCTTCCCTTTGCTCCGTATTGGTCATAAGTCTTTCGATCTTCGGGTCTCGTGCTCCGAGGACTTCAACCCACACTCCTGGCATGCTCCCTGACACGTTTTCCGGAGGTATAGGTCGGGAAGCGAGCTCGTTGGAGGGAGAACTGTGGTGCGACCCAAAACGGTCCAAAAGATGGCCGAAGCTTCCAACGAGTGGCGAACGCTCGTCCGGTGTCAGAAACCACTGGAAATGCACTTGCAGCGAAGGAAACGGGCTGAGCTCGAGGACTTCCGGTGCTCGTCCCAAGAAAACGCGAGCGGGAATGCCCCGGACTCAGATTTCTCGTCCTGGGGTAAAAAGCGGTCCCCCGACGATTTCTTCCCTTTGCTCCGTATTGGTCATAAGTCTTTCGATCTTCGGGTCTCGTGCTCCGAGGACTTCAACCCACACTCCTGGCATGCTCCCTGACGCGTTTTCCGGAGGTATAGGTCGGGAAGCGAGCTCGTTGGAGGGAGAACTGTGGTGCGACCCAAAACGGTCCAAAAGATGGCCGAAGCTTCCAACGAGTGGCGAACGCTCGTCCGGTGTCAGAAACCACTGGAAATGCACTTGCAGCGAAGGAAACGGGCTGAGCTCGAGGACTTCCGGTGCTCGTCCCAAGAAAACGCGAGCGGGAATGCCCCGGACTCAGTTTTCTCGTCCTGGGGTAAAAAGCGGTCCCCCGACAGTTTCTTCCCTTTGCTCCGTATTGGTCATAAGTCTTTCGATCTTCGGGTCTCGTGCTCCGAGGACTTCAACCCACACTTTTGGCATGCTCCCTGACACGTTTTGCGGAGGTATAGGTCGGGAAGCGAGCTCGTTGGAGGGAGAACTGTGGTGCGACCCAAAACGGTCCAAAAGATGGCCGAAGCTTCCAACGAGTGGCGAACGCTCGTCCGGTGTCAGAAACCACTGGAAATGCACTTGCAGCGAAGGAAACGGGCTGAGCTCGAGGACTTCCGGTGCTCGTCCCAAGAAAACGCGAGCGGGAGTGCCCCGGACTCAGTTTTCTCGTCCTGGGGTAAAAAGCGGTCCCCCGACGGTTTCTTCCCTTTGCTCCGTATTGGTCATAAGTCTTTCGATCTTCGGGTCTCGTGCTCCGAGGACTTCAACCCACACTCCTGGCATGCTCCCTGACACGTTTTCCGGAGGTATAGGTCGGGAAGCGAGCTCGTTGGAGGGAGAACTGTGGTGCGACCCAAAACGGTCCAAAAGATGGCCGAAGCTTCCAACGAGTGGCGAACGCTCGTCCGGTGTCAGAAACCACTGGAAATGCACTTGCAGCGAAGGAAACGGGCTGAGCTCGAGGACTTCCGGTGCTCGTCCCAAGAAAACGCGAGCGGGAATGCCCCGGACTCAGTTTTCTCGTCCTGGGGTAAAAAGCGGTCCCCCGACGGTTTCTTCCCTTTGCTCCGTATTGGTCATAAGTCTTTCGATCTTCGGGTCTCGTGCTCCGAGGACTTCAACCCACACTCCTGGCATGCTCCCTGACGCGTTTTCCGGAGGTATAGGTCGGGAAGCGAGCTCGTTGGAGGGAGAACTGTGGTGCGACCCAAAACGGTCCAAAAGATGGCCGAAGCTTCCAACGAGTGGCGAACGCTCGTCCGGTGTCAGAAACCACTGGAAATGCACTTGCAGCGAAGGAAACGGGCTGAGCTCGAGGACTTCCGGTGCTCGTCCCAAGAAAACGCGAGCGGGAATGCCCCGGACTCAGTTTTCTAGTCCTGGGGTAAAAAGCGGTCCCCCGACGGTTTCTTCCCTTTGCTCCGTATTGGTAGTAAGTCTTTCGATCTTCGGGTCTCGTGCTCCGAGGACTTCAACCCACACTCCTGGCATGCTCCCTAACACGTTTTCCAGAGGTATAGGTCGGGAAGCGAGCTCGTTGGAGGGAGAACTGTGGTGCGACCCAAAACGGTCCAAAAGATTGCCGAAGCTTCCAACGAGTGGCGAACGCTCGTCCGGTGTCAGAAACCACTGGAAATGCACTTGCAGCGAAGGAAACGGGCTGAGCTCGAGGACTTCCGGTGCTCGTCCCAAGAAAACGCGAGCGGGAATGCCCCGGACTCAGTTTTCTCGTCCTGGGGTAAAAAGCGGTCCCCCGACGGTTTCTTCCCTTTGCTCCGTATTGGTCATAAGTCTTTCGATCTTCGGGTCTCGTGCTCCGAGGACTTCAACCCACACTCCTGGCATGCTCCCTGACACGTTTTGCGGAGGTATAGGTCGGGAAGCGAGCTCGTTGGAGGGAGAACTGTGGTGCGACCCAAAACGGTCCAAAAGATGGCCGAAGCTTCCAACGAGTGGCGAACGCTCGTCCGGTGTCAGAAACCACTGGAAATGCACTTGCAGCGAAGGAAACGGGCTGAGCTCGAGGGCTTCCGGTGCTCGTCCCAAGAAAACGCGAGCGGGAGTGCCCCGGACTCAGTTTTCTCGTCCTGGGGTAAAAAGCGGTCCCCCGACGGTTTCTTCCCTTTGCTCCGTATTGGTCATAAGTCTTTCGATCTTCGGGTCTCGTGCTCCGAGGACTTCAACCCACACTCCTGGCATGCTCCCTGACGCGTTTTCCGGAGGTATAGGTCGGGAAGCGAGCTCGTTGGAGGGAGAACTGTGGTGCGACCCAAAACGGTCCAAAAGATGGCCGAAGCTTCCAACGAGTGGCGAACGCTCGTCCGGTGTCAGAAACCACTGGAAATGCACTTGCAGCGAAGGAAACGGGCTGAGCTCGAGGACTTCCGGTGCTCGTCCCAAGAAAACGCGAGCGGGAATGCCCCGGACTCAGTTTTCTCGTCCTGGGGTAAAAAGCGGTCCCCCGATGGTTTCTTCCCTTTGCTCCGTATTGGTCATAAGTCTTTCGATCTTCGGGTCTCGTGCTCCGAGGACTTCAACCCACACTCCTGGCATGCTCCCTGACGCGTTTTCCGGAGGTATAGGTCGGGAAGCGAGCTCGTTGGAGGGAGAACTGTGGTGCGACCCAAAACGGTCCAAAAGATGGCCGAAGCTTCCAACGAGTGGCGAACGCTCGTCCGGTGTCAGAAACCACTGGAAATGCACTTGCAGCGAAGGAAACGGGCTGAGCTCGAGGACTTCCGGTGCTCGTCCCAAGAAAACGCGAGCGGGAATGCCCCGGACTCAGTTTTCTCGTCCTGGGGTAAAAAGCGGTCCCCCGACGGTTTCTTCCCTTTGCTCCGTATTGGTCATAAGTCTTTCGATCTTCGGGTCTCGTGCCCCGAGGACTTCAACCCACACTCCTGGCATGCTCCCTGACACGTTTTGCGGAGGTATAGGTCGGGAAGCGAGCTCGTTGGAGGGAGAACTGTGGTGCGACCCAAAACGGTCCAAAAGATGGCCGAAGCTTCCAACGAGTGGCGAACGCTCGTCCGGTGTCAGAAACCACTGGAAATGCACTTGCAGCGAAGGAAACGGGCTGAGCTCGAGGACTTCCGGTGCTCGTCCCAAGAAAACGCGAGCGGGAATGCCCCGGACTCAGTTTTCTCGTCCTGGGGTAAAAAGCGTTCCCCCGACGGTTTCTTCCCTTTGCTCCGTATTGGTCATAAGTCTTTCGATCTTCGGGTCTCGTGCTCCGAGGACTTCAACCCACACTCCTGGCATGCTCCCTGACACGTTTTGCGGAGGTATAGGTCGGGAAGCGAGCTCGTTGGAGGGAGAACTGTGGTGCGACCCAAAACGGTCCAAAAGATGGCCGAAGCTTCCAACGAGTGGCGAACGCTCGTCCGGTGTCAGAAACCACTGGAAATGCACTTGCAGCGAAGGAAACGGGCTGAGGTCGAGGACTTCCGGTGCTCGTCCCAAGAAAACGCGAGCGGGAATGCCCCGGACTCAGTTTTCTCGTCCTGGGGTAAAAAGCGGTCCCCCGACGGTTTCTTCCCTTTGCTCCGTATTGGTCATAAGTCTTTCGATCTTCGGGTCTCGTGCTCCGAGGACTTCAACCCACACTCCTGGCATGCTCCCTGACGCGTTTTTCGGAGGTATAGGTCGGGAAGCGAGCTCGTTGGAGGGAGAACTGTGGTGCGACCCAAAACGGTCCAAAAGATGGCCGAAGCTTCCAACGAGTGGCGAACGCTCGTCCGGTGTCAGAAACCACTGGAAATGCACTTGCAGCGAAGGAAACGGGCTGAGCTCGAGGACTTCCGGTGCTCGTCCCAAGAAAACGCGAGCGGGAATGCCCCGGACTCAGTTTTCTCGTCCTGGGGTAAAAAGCGGTCCCCCGACGGTTTCTTCCCTTTGCTCCGTATTGGTCATAAGTCTTTCGATCTTCGGGTCTCGTGCTCCGAGGACTTCAACCCACACTCCTGGCATGCTCCCTGACACGTTTTCCGGAGGTATAGGTCGGGAAGCGAGCTCGTTGGAGGGAGAACTGTGGTGCGACCCAAAACGGTCCAAAAGATTGCCGAAGCTTCCAACGAGTGGCGAACGCTCGTCCGGTGTCAGAAACCACTGGAAATGCACTTGCAGCGAAGGAAACGGGCTGAGCTCGAGGACTTCCGGTGCTCGTCCCAAGAAAACGCGAGTGGGAATGCCCCGGACTCAGTTTTCTCGTCCTGGGGTAAAAAGCGGTCCCCCGACGGTTTCTTCCCTTTGCTCCGTATTGGTCATAAGTCTTTCGATCTTCGGGTCTCGTGCTCCGAGGACTTCAACCCACACTCCTGGCATGCTCCCTGACGCGTTTTCCGGAGGTATAGGTCGGGAAGCGAGCTCGTTGGAGGGAGAACTGTGGTGCGACCCAAAACGGTCCAAAAGATGGCCGAAGCTTCCAACGAGTGGCGAACGCTCGTCCGGTGTCAGAAACCACTGGAAATGCACTTGCAGCGAAGGAAATGGGCTGAGCTCGAGGACTTCCGGTGCTCGTCCCAAGAAAACGTGAGCGGGAATGCCCCGGACTCAGTTTTCTCGTCCTGGGATAAAAAGCGGTCCCCCGACGGTTTCTTTCCTTTGCCCCGTATTGGTCATAAGTCTTTCGATCTTCGGGTCTCGTGCTCCAAGGACTTCAACCCACACTCCTGGCATGCTCCCTGACACGTTTTCCGGAGGTATAGGTCGGGTAGCAACTCGTTGGAGGGAGAACTGTGGTGCGACCCAAAACGGTCCAAAAGATGGCCGAAGCTTCCAACGAGTGGCGAACGCTCGTCCGGTGTCAGAAACCACTGGAAATGCACTTGCAGCGAAGGAAACGGGCTGAGCTCGAGGACTTCCGGTGCTCGTCCCAAGAAAACGCGAGCGGGAATGCCCCGGACTCAGTTTTCTCGTCCTGCGGTAAAAAGCGGTCCCCCGACGGTTTCTTCCCTTTGCTCCGTATTGGTCATAAGTCTTTCGATCTTCGGGTCTCGTGCTCCGAGGACTTCAACCCACACTCCTGGCATGCTCCCTGACACGTTTTCCGGAGGTATAGGTCGGGAAGCGAGCTCGTTGGAGGGAGAACTGTGGTGCGACCCAAAACGGTCCAAAAGATGGCCGAAGCTTCCAACGAGTGGCGAACGCTCGTCCGGTGTCAGAAACCACTGGAAATGCACTTGCAGCGAAGGAAACGGGCTGAGCTCGAGGACTTCCGGTGCTCGTCCCAAGAAAACGCGAGCGGGAATGCCCCGGACTCAGTTTTCTCGTCCTGCGGTAAAAAGCGGTCCCCCGACGGTTTCTTCCCTTTGCTCCGTATTGGTCATAAGTCTTTCGATCTTCGGGTCTCGTGCTCCGAGGACTTCAACCCACACTCCTGGCATGCTCCCTGACCCGTTTTCCGGAGGTATAGGTCGGGAAGCGAGCTCGTTGGAGGGAGAACTGTGGTGCGACCCAAAACGGTCCAAAAGATGGCCGAAGCTTCCAACGAGTGGCGAACGCTCGTCCGGTGTCAGAAACCACTGGAAATGCACTTGCAGCGAAGGAAACGGGCTGAGCTCGAGGACTTCCGGTGCTCGTCCCAAGAAAACGCGAGCGGGAATGCCCCGGACTCAGTTTTCTCGTCCTGGGGTAAAAAGCGGTCCCCCGACGGTTTCTTCCCTTTGCTCCGTATTGGTCATAAGTCTTTCGATCTTCGGGTCTCGTGCTCCGAGGACTTCAACCCACACTCCTGGCATGCTCCCTGACACGTTTTTCGGAGGTATAGGTCGGGAAGCGAGCTCGTTGGAGGGAGAACTGTGGTGCGACCCAAAACGGTCCAAAAGATGGCCGAAGCTTCCAACGAGTGGCGAACGCTCGTCCGGTGTCAGAAACCACTGGAAATGCACTTGCAGCGAAGGAAACGGGCTGAGCTCGAGGACTTCCGGTGCTCGTCCCAAGAAAACGCGAGCGGGAATGCCCCGGACTCAGTTTTCTCGTCCTGCGGTAAAAAGCGGTCCCCCGACGGTTTCTTCCCTTTGCTCCGTATTGGTCATAAGTCTTTCGATCTTCGGGTCTCCTGCTCCGAGGACTTCAACCCACACTCCTGGCATGCTCCCTGACACGTTTTCCGGAGGTATAGGTCGGGAAGCGAGCTCGTTGGAGGGAGAACTGTGGTGCGACCCAAAACGGTCCAAAAGATGGCCGAAGCTTCCAACGAGTGGCGAACGCTCGTCCGGTGTCAGAAACCACTGGAAATGCACTTGCAGCGAAGGAAACGGGCTGAGCTCGAGGACTTCCGGTGCTCGTCCCAAGAAAACGCGAGTGGGAATGCCCCGGACTCAGTTTTCTCGTCCTGGGGTAAAAAGCGGTCCCCCCGACGGTTTCTTCCCTTTGCTCCGTATTGGTCATAAGTCTTTCGATCTTCGGGTCTCGTGCTCCGAGGACTTCAACCCACACTCCTGGCATGCTCCCTGACGCGTTTTCCGGAGGTATAGGTCGGGAAGCGAGCTCGTTGGAGGGAGAACTGTGGTGCGACCCAAAACGGTCCAAAAGATGGCCGAAGCTTCCAACGAGTGGCGAACGCTCGTCCGGTGTCAGAAACCACTGGAAATGCACTTGCAGCGAAGGAAATGGGCTGAGCTCGAGGACTTCCGGTGCTCGTCCCAAGAAAACGTGAGCGGGAATGCCCCGGACTCAGTTTTCTCGTCCTGGGGTAAAAAACGGTCCCCCGACGGTTTCTTCCCTTTGCCCCGTATTGGTCATAAGTCTTTCGATCTTCGGGTCTCGTGCTCCAAGGACTTCAACCCACACTCCTGGCATGCTCCCTGACACGTTTTCCGGAGGTATAGGTCGGGTAGCAACTCGTTGGAGGGAGAACTGTGGTGCGACCCAAAACGGTCCAAAAGATGGCCGAAGCTTCCAACGAGTGGCGAACGCTCGTCCGGTGTCAGAAACCACTGAAAATGCACTTGCAGCGAAGGAAACGGGCTGAGCTCGAGGACTTCCGGTGCTCGTCCCAAGAAAACACGAGCGGGAATGCCCCGGACTCAGTTTTCTCGTCCTGGGGTAAAAAGCGGTCCCCCGACGGTTTCTTCCCTTTGCTCCGTATTGGTCATAAGTCTTTCGATCTTCGGGTCTCGTGCTCCGAGGACTTCAACCCACACTCCTGGCATGCTCCCTGACACGTTTTCCGGAGGTATAGGTCGGGAAGCGAGCTCGTTGGAGGGAGAACTGTGGTGCGACCCAAAACGGTCCAAAAGATGGCCGAAGCTTCCAACGAGTGGCGAACGCTCGTCCGGTGTCAGAAACCACTGGAAATGCACTTGCAGCGAAGGAAACGGGCTGAGCTCGAGGACTTCCGGTGCTCGTCCCAAGAAAACGCGAGCGGGAATGCCCCGGACTCAGTTTTCTCGTCCTGGGGTAAAAAGCGGTCCCCCGACGGTTTCTTCCCTTTGCTCCGTATTGGTCATAAGTCTTTCGATCTTCGGGTCTCGTGCTCCGAGGACTTCAACCCACACTCCTGGCATGCTCCCTGACACGTTTTTCGGAGGTATAGGACGGGAAGCGAGCTCGTTGGAGGGAGAACTGTGGTGCGACCCAAAACGGTCCAAAAGATGGCCGAAGCTTCCAACGAGTCTCGAACGCTCGTCCGGTGTCAGAAACCACTGGAAATGCACTTGCAGCGAAGGAAACGGGCTGAGCTCGAGGACTTCCGGTGCTCGTCCCAAGAAAACACGAGCGGGAATGCCCCGGACTCAGTTTTCTCGTCCTGGGGTAAAAAGCGGTCCCCCGACGGTTTCTTCCCTTTGCTCCGTATTGGTCATAAGTCTTTCGATCTTCGGGTCTCGTGCTCCGAGGACTTCAACCCACACTCCTGGCATGCTCCCTGACACGTTTTTCGGAGGTATAGGTCGGGAAGCGAGCTCGTTGGAGGGAGAACTGTGGTGCGACCCAAAACGGTCCAAAAGATGGCCGAAGCTTCCAACGAGTGGCGAACGCTCGTCCGGTGTCAGAAACCACTGGAAATGCACTTGCAGCGAAGGAAACGGGCTGAGCTCGAGGACTTCCGGTGCTCGTCCCAAGAAAACGCGAGCGGGAATGCCCCGGACTCAGTTTTCTCGTCCTGGGGTAAAAAGCGGTCCCCCGACGGTTTCTTCCCTTTGCTCCGTATTGGTCATAAGTCTTTCGATCTTCGAGTCTCGTGCTCCGAGGACTTCAACCCACACTCCTGGCATGCTCCCTGACACGTTTTCCGGAGGTATAGGTCGGGAAGCGAGCTCGTTGGAGGGAGAACTGTGGTGCGAAAACGGTCCAAAAGATGGCCGAAGCTTCCAACGAGTGGCGAACGCTCGTCCGGTGTCAGAAACCACTGGAAATGCACTTGCAGCGAAGGAAACGGACTGAGCTCGAGGACTTCCGGTGCTCGTCCCAAGAAAACGCGAGCGGGAATGCCCCGGACTCAGTTTTCTCGTCCTGGGGTAAAAAGCGGTCCCCCGACGGTTTCTTCCCTTTGCTCCGTATTGGTCATAAGTCTTTCGATCTTCGGGTCTCGTGCTCCGAGGACTTCAACCCACACTCCTGGCATGCTCCCTGACACGTTTTTCGGAGGTATAGGTCGGGAAGCGAGCTCGTTGGAGGGAGAACTGTGGTGCGACCAAAAACGGTCCAAAAGATGGCCGAAGCTTCCAACGAGTGGCGAACGCTCGTCCGGTGTCAGAAACCACTGGAAATGCACTTGCAGCGAAGGAAACGGGCTGAGCTCGAGGACTTCCGGTGCTCGTCCCAAGAAAACGCGAGCGGGAATGCCCCGGACTCAGTTTTCTCGTCCTGGGGTAAAAAGCGGTCCCCCGACGGTTTCTTCCCTTTGCTCCGTATAAGTCATAAGTCTTTCGATCTTCGGGTCTCGTGCTCCGAGGACTTCAACCCACACTCCTGGCATGCTCCCTGACACGTTTTCCGGAGGTATAGGTCGGGAAGCGAGCTCGTTGGAGGGAGAACTGTGGTGCGACCCAAAACGGTCCAAAAGATGGCCGAAGCTTCCAACGAGTGGCGAACGCTCGTCCGGTGTCAGAAACCACTGGAAATGCACTTGCAGCGAAGGAAACGGGCTGAGCTCGAGGACTTCCGGTGCTCGTCCCAAGAAAACGCGAGCGGGAATGCCCCGGACTCAGTTTTCTCGTCCTGGGGTAAAAAGCGGTCCCCCCGACGGTTTCTTCCCTTTGCTCCGTATTGGTCATAAGTCTTTCGATCTTCGGGTCTCGTGCTCCGAGGACTTCAACCCACACTCCTGGCATGCTCCCTGACACGTTTTCCGGAGGTATAGGTCGGGAAGCGAGCTCGTTGGAGGGAGAACTGTGGTGCGACCCAAAACGGTCCAAAAGATGGCCGAAGCTTCCAACGAGTGGCGAACGCTCGTCCGGTGTCAGAAACCGCTGGAAATGCACTTGCAGCGAAGGAAACGGGCTGAGCTCGAGGACTTCCGGTGCTCGTCCCAAGAAAACGCGAGCGGGAATGCCCCGGACTCAGTTTTCTCGTCCTGGGGTAAAAAAGCGGTCCCCCGACGGTTTCTTCCCTTTGCTCCGTATTGGTCATAAGTCTTTCGATCTTCGGGTCTCGTGCTCCGAGGACTTCAACCCACACTCCTGGCATGCTCCCTGACACGTTTTCCGGAGGTATAGGTCGGGAAGCGAGCTCGTTGGAGGGAGAACTGTGGTGCGACCCAAAACGGTCCAAAAGATGGCCGAAGCTTCCAACGAGTGGCGAACGCTCGTCCGGTGTCAGAAACCGCTGGAAATGCACTTGCAGCGAAGGAAACGGGCTGAGCTCGAGGACTTCCGGTGCTCGTCCCAAGAAAACGCGAGCGGGAATGCCCCGGACTCAGTTTTCTCGTCCTGGGGTAAAAAGCGGTCCCCCGACGGTTTCTTCCCTTTGCTCCGTATTGGTCATAAGTCTTTCGATCTTCGGGTCTCGTGCTCCGAGGACTTCAACCCACACTCCTGGCATGCTCCCTGACACGTTTTCCGGAGGTATAGGTCGGGAAGCGAGCTCGTTGGAGGGAGAACTGTGGTGCGACCCAAAACGGTCCAAAAGATGGCCGAAGCTTCCAACGAGTGGCGAACGCTCGTCCGGTGTCAGAAACCACTGGAAATGCACTTGCAGCGAAGGAAACGGGCTGAGCTCGAGGACTTCCGGTGCTCGTCCCAAGAAAACGCGAGCGGGAATGCCCCGAACTCAGTTTTCTCGTCCTGGGGTAAAAAGCGGTCCCCCGACGGTTTCTTCCCTTTGCTCCGTATTGGTCATAAGTCTTTCGATCTTCGGGTCTCGTGCTCCGAGGACTTCAACCCACACTCCTGGCATGCTCCCTGACACGTTTTCCGGAGGTATAGGTCGGGAAGCGAGCTCGTTGGAGGGAGAACTGTGGTGCGACCCAAAACGGTCCAAAAGATGGCCGAAGCTTCCAACGAGTGGCGAACGCTCGTCCGGTGTCAGAAACCACTGGAAATGCACTTGCAGCGAAGGAAACGGGCTGAGCTCGAGGACTTCCGGTGCTCGTCCCAAGAAAACGCGAGCGGGAATGCCCCGGACTCAGTTTTCTCGTCCTGGGGTAAAAAGCGGTCCCCCGACGGTTTTCTTCCCTTTGCTCCGTATTGGTCATAAGTCTTTCGATCTTCGAGTCTCGTGCTCCGAGGACTTCAACCCACACTCCTGGCATGCTCCCTGACACGTTTTCCGGAGGTATAGGTCGGGAAGCGAGCTCGTTGGAGGGAGAACTGTGGTGCGACCCAAAAACGGTCCAAAAGATGGCCGAAGCTTCCAACGAGTGGCGAACGCTCGTCCGGTGTCAGAAACCGTTGGAAATGCACTTGCAGCGAAGGAAACGGGCTGAGCTCGAGGACTTCCGGTGCTCGTCCCAAGAAAACGCGAGCGGGAATGCCCCGGACTCAGTTTTCTCGTCCTGGGTAAAAAGCGGTCCCCCGACGGTTTCTTCCCTTTGCTCCGTATTGGTCATAAGTCTTTCGATCTTCGGGTCTCGTGCTCCGAGGACTTCAACCCACACTCCTGGCATGCTCCCTGACAACGTTTTCCGGAGGTATAGGTCGGGAAGCGAGCTCGTTGGAGGGAGAACTGTGGTGCGACCCAAAACGGTCCAAAAGATGGCCGAAGCTTCCAACGAGTGGCGAACGCTCGTCCGGTGTCAGAAACCACGGGAAATGCACTTGCAGCGAAGGAAACGGGCTGAGCTCGAGGACTTCCGGTGCTCGTCCCAAGAAAACGCGAGCGGGAATGCCCCGAACTCAGTTTTCTCGTCCTGGGGTAAAAAGCGGTCCCCCGACGGTTTCTTCCCTTTGCTCCGTATTGGTCATAAGTCTTTCGATCTTCGGGTCTCGTGCTCCGAGGACTTCAACCCACACTCCTGGCATGCTCCCTGACACGTTTTCCGGAGGTATAGGTCGGGAAGCGAGCTCGTTGGAGGGAGAACTGTGGTGCGACCCAAAACGGTCCAAAAGATGGCCGAAGCTTCCAACGAGTGGCGAACGCTCGTCCGGTGTCAGAAACCACTGGAAATGCACTTGCAGCGAAGGAAACGGGCTGAGCTCGAGGACTTCCGGTGCTCGTCCCAAGAAAACGCGAGCGGGAATGCCCCGGACTCAGTTTTCTCGTCCTGGGGTAAAAAGCGGTCCCCCGACGGTTTCTTCCCTTTGCTCCGTATTGGTCATAAGTCTTTCGATCTTCGGGTCTCGTGCTCCGAGGACTTCAACCCACACTCCTGGCATGCTCCCTGACACGTTTTCCGGAGGTATAGGTCGGGAAGCGAGCTCGTTGGAGGGAGAACTGTGGTGCGACCCAAAACGGTCCAAAAGATGGCCGAAGCTTCCAACGAGTGGCGAACGCTCGTCCGGTGTCAGAAACCACTGGAAATGCACTTGCAGCGAAGGAAACGGGCTGAGCTCGAGGACTTCCGGTGCTCGTCCCAAGAAAACGCGAGCGGGAATGCCCCGAACTCAGTTTTCTCGTCCTGGGGTAAAAAGCGGTCCCCCGACGGTTTCTTCCCTTTGCTCCGTATTGGTCATAAGTCTTTCGATCTTCGGGTCTCGTGCTCCGAGGACTTCAACCCACACTCCTGGCATGCTCCCTGACACGTTTTCCGGAGATATAGGTCGGGAAGCGAGCTCGTTGGAGGGAGAACTGTGGTGCGACCCAAAACGGTCCAAAAGATGGCCGAAGCTTCCAACGAGTGGCGAACGCTCGTCCGGTGTCAGAAACCACTGGAAATGCACTTGCAGCGAAGGAAACGGGCTGAGCTCGAGGACTTCCGGTGCTCGTCCCAAGAAAACGCGAGCGGGAATGCCCCGGACTCAGTTTTCTCGTCCTGGGGTAAAAAGCGGTCCCCCGACGGTTTCTTCCCTTTGCTCCGTATTGGTCATAAGTCTTTCGATCTTCGAGTCTCGTGCTCCGAGGACTTCAACCCACACTCCTGGCATGCTCCCTGACACGTTTTCCGGAGGTATAGGTCGGGAAGCGAGCTCGTTGGAGGGAGAACTGTGGTGCGACCCAAAACGGTCCAAAAGATGGCCGAAGCTTCCAACGAGTGGCGAACGCTCGTCCGGTGTCAGAAACCGTTGGAAATGCACTTGCAGCGAAGGAAACGGGCTGAGCTCGAGGACTTCCGGTGCTCGTCCCAAGAAAACGCGAGCGGGAATGCCCCGGACTCAGTTTTCTCGTCCTGGGTAAAAAGCGGTCCCCCGACGGTTTCTTCCCTTTGCTCCGTATTGGTCATAAGTCTTTCGATCTTCGGGTCTCGTGCTCCGAGGACTTCAACCCACACTCCTGGCATGCTCCCTGACACGTTTTCCGGAGGTATAGGTCGGGAAGCGAGCTCGTTGGAGGGAGAACTGTGGTGCGACCCAAAACGGTCCAAAAGATGGCCGAAGCTTCCAACGAGTGGCGAACGCTCGTCCGGTGTCAGAAACCACTGGAAATGCACTTGCAGCGAAGGAAACGGGCTGAGCTCGAGGACTTCCGGTGCTCGTCCCAAGAAAACGCGAGCGGGAATGCCCCGAACTCAGTTTTCTCGTCCTGGGGTAAAAAGCGGTCCCCCGACGGTTTCTTCCCTTTGCTCCGTATTGGTCATAAGTCTTTCGATCTTCGGGTCTCGTGCTCCGAGGACTTCAACCCACACTCCTGGCATGCTCCCTGACACGTTTTCCGGAGGTATAGGTCGGGAAGCGAGCTCGTTGGAGGGAGAACTGTGGTGCGACCCAAAACGGTCCAAAAGATGGCCGAAGCTTCCAACGAGTGGCGAACGCTCGTCCGGTGTCAGAAACCACTGGAAATGCACTTGCAGCGAAGGAAACGGGCTGAGCTCGAGGACTTCCGGTGCTCGTCCCAAGAAAACGCGAGCGGGAATGCCCCGGACTCAGTTTTCTCGTCCTGGGGTAAAAAGCGGTCCCCCGACGGTTTCTTCCCTTTGCTCCGTATTGGTCATAAGTCTTTCGATCTTCGAGTCTCGTGCTCCGAGGACTTCAACCCACACTCCTGGCATGCTCCCTGACACGTTTTCCGGAGGTATAGGTCGGGAAGCGAGCTCGTTGGAGGGAGAACTGTGGTGCGACCCAAAACGGTCCAAAAGATGGCCGAAGCTTCCAACGAGTGGCGAACGCTCGTCCGGTGTCAGAAACCGTTGGAAATGCACTTGCAGCGAAGGAAACGGGCTGAGCTCGAGGACTTCCGGTGCTCGTCCCAAGAAAACGCGAGCGGGAATGCCCCGGACTCAGTTTTCTCGTCCTGGGTAAAAAGCGGTCCCCCGACGGTTTCTTCCCTTTGGTCCGTATTGGTCATAAGTCTTTCGATCTTCGGGTCTCGTGCTCCGAGGACTTCAACCCACACTCCTGGCATGCTCCCTGACACGTTTTCCGGAGGTATAGGTCGGGAAGCGAGCTCGTTGGAGGGAGAACTGTGGTGCGACCCAAAACGGTCCAAAAGATGGCCGAAGCTTCCAACGAGTGGCGAACGCTCGTCCGGTGTCAGAAACCACGGGAAATGCACTTGCAGCGAAGGAAACGGGCTGAGCTCGAGGACTTCCGGTGCTCGTCCCAAGAAAACGCGAGCGGGAATGCCCCGAACTCAGTTTTCTCGTCCTGGGGTAAAAAGCGGTCCCCCGACGGTTTCTTCCCTTTGCTCCGTATTGGTCATAAGTCTTTCGATCTTCGGGTCTCGTGCTCCGAGGACTTCAACCCACACTCCTGGCATGCTCCCTGACACGTTTTCCGGAGGTATAGGTCGGGAAGCGAGCTCGTTGGAGGGAGAACTGTGGTGCGACCCAAAACGGTCCAAAAGATGGCCGAAGCTTCCAACGAGTGGCGAACGCTCGTCCGGTGTCAGAAACCACTGGAAATGCACTTGCAGCGAAGGAAACGGGCTGAGCTCGAGGACTTCCGGTGCTCGTCCCAAGAAAACGCGAGCGGGAATGCCCCGGACTCAGTTTTCTCGTCCTGGGGTAAAAAGCGGTCCCCCGACGGTTTCTTCCCTTTGCTCCGTATTGGTCATAAGTCTTTCGATCTTCGGGTCTCGTGCTCCGAGGACTTCAACCCACACTCCTGGCATGCTCCCTGACACGTTTTCCGGAGGTATAGGTCGGGAAGCGAGCTCGTTGGAGGGAGAACTGTGGTGCGACCCAAAACGGTCCAAAAGATGGCCGAAGCTTCCAACGAGTGGCGAACGCTCGTCCGGTGTCAGAAACCACTGGAAATGCACTTGCAGCGAAGGAAACGGGCTGAGCTCGAGGACTTCCGGTGCTCGTCCCAAGAAAACGCGAGCGGGAATGCCCCGAACTCAGTTTTCTCGTCCTGGGGTAAAAAGCGGTCCCCCGACGATTTCTTCCCTTTGCTCCGTATTGGTCATAAGTCTTTCGATCTTCGGGTCTCGTGCTCCGAGGACTTCAACCCACACTCCTGGCATGCTCCCTGACACGTTTTCCGGAGGTATAGGTCGGGAAGCGAGCTCGTTGGAGGGAGAACTGTGGTGCGACCCAAAACGGTCCAAAAGATGGCCGAAGCTTCCAACGAGTGGCGAACGCTCGTCCGGTGTCAGAAACCACTGGAAATGCACTTGCAGCGAAGGAAACGGGCTGAGCTCGAGGACTTCCGGTGCTCGTCCCAAGAAAACGCGAGCGGGAATGCCCCGGACTCAGTTTTCTCGTCCTGGGGTAAAAAGCGGTCCCCCCGACGGTTTCTTCCCTTTGCTCCGTATTGGTCATAAGTCTTTCGATCTTCGAGTCTCGTGCTCCGAGGACTTCAACCCACACTCCTGGCATGCTCCCTGACACGTTTTCCGGAGGTATAGGTCGGGAAGCGAGCTCGTTGGAGGGAGAACTGTGGTGCGACCCAAAACGGTCCAAAAGATGGCCGAAGCTTCCAACGAGTGGCGAACGCTCGTCCGGTGTCAGAAACCGTTGGAAATGCACTTGCAGCGAAGGAAACGGGCTGAGCTCGAGGACTTCCGGTGCTCGTCCCAAGAAAACGCGAGCGGGAATGCCCCGGACTCAGTTTTCTCGTCCTGGGTAAAAAGCGGTCCCCCGACGGTTTCTTCCCTTTGCTCCGTATTGGTCATAAGTCTTTCGATCTTCGGGTCTCGTGCTCCGAGGACTTCAACCCACACTCCTGGCATGCTCCCTGACACGTTTTCCGGAGGTATAGGTCGGGAAGCGAGCTCGTTGGAGGGAGAACTGTGGTGCGACCCAAAACGGTCCAAAAGATGGCCGAAGCTTCCAACGAGTGGCGAACGCTCGTCCGGTGTCAGAAACCACGGGAAATGCACTTGCAGCGAAGGAAACGGGCTGAGCTCGAGGACTTCCGGTGCTCGTCCCAAGAAAACGCGAGCGGGAATGCCCCGAACTCAGTTTTCTCGTCCTGGGGTAAAAAGCGGTCCCCCGACGGTTTCTTCCCTTTGCTCCGTATTGGTCATAAGTCTTTCGATCTTCGGGTCTCGTGCTCCGAGGACTTCAACCCACACTCCTGGCATGCTCCCTGACACGTTTTCCGGAGGTATAGGTCGGGAAGCGAGCTCGTTGGAGGGAGAACTGTGGTGCGACCCAAAACGGTCCAAAAGATGGCCGAAGCTTCCAACGAGTGGCGAACGCTCGTCCGGTGTCAGAAACCACTGGAAATGCACTTGCAGCGAAGGAAACGGGCTGAGCTCGAGGACTTCCGGTGCTCGTCCCAAGAAAACGCGAGCGGGAATGCCCCGGACTCAGTTTTCTCGTCCTGGGGTAAAAAGCGGTCCCCCGACGGTTTCTTCCCTTTGCTCCGTATTGGTCATAAGTCTTTCGATCTTCGGGTCTCGTGCTCCGAGGACTTCAACCCACACTCCTGGCATGCTCCCTGACACGTTTTCCGGAGGTATAGGTCGGGAAGCGAGCTCGTTGGAGGGAGAACTGTGGTGCGACCCAAAACGGTCCAAAAGATGGCCGAAGCTTCCAACGAGTGGCGAACGCTCGTCCGGTGTCAGAAACCGCTGGAAATGCACTTGCAGCGAAGGAAACGGGCTGAGCTCGAGGACTTCCGGTGCTCGTCCCAAGAAAACGCGAGCGGGAATGCCCCGGACTCAGTTTTCTCGTCCTGGGGTAAAAAGCGGTCCCCCGACGGTTTCTTCCCTTTGCTCCGTATTGGTCATAAGTCTTTCGATCTTCGGGTCTCGTGCTCCGAGGACTTCAACCCACACTCCTGGCATGCTCCCTGACACGTTTTCCGGAGGTATAGGTCGGGAAGCGAGCTCGTTGGAGGGAGAACTGTGGTGCGACCCAAAACGGTCCAAAAGATGGCCGAAGCTTCCAACGAGTGGCGAACGCTCGTCCGGTGTCAGAAACCGCTGGAAATGCACTTGCAGCGAAGGAAACGGGCTGAGCTCGAGGACTTCCGGTGCTCGTCCCAAGAAAACGCGAGTGGGAATGCCCCGGACTCAGTTTTCTCGTCCTGGGGTAAAAAGCGGTCCCCCGACGGTTTCTTCCCTTTGCTCCGTATTGGTCATAAGTCTTTCGATCTTCGGGTCTCGTGCTCCGAGGACTTCAACCCACACTCCTGGCATGCTCCCTGACACGTTTTCCGGAGGTATAGGTCGGGAAGCGAGCTCGTTGGAGGGAGAACTGTGGTGCGACCCAAAACGGTCCAAAAGATGGCCGAAGCTTCCAACGAGTGGCGAACGCTCGTCCGGTGTCAGAAACCACTGGAAATGCACTTGCAGCGAAGGAAACGGGCTGAGCTCGAGGACTTCCGGTGCTCGTCCCAAGAAAACGCGAGCGGGAATGCCCCGAACTCAGTTTTCTCGTCCTGGGGTAAAAAGCGGTCCCCCGACGGTTTCTTCCCTTTGCTCCGTATTGGTCATAAGTCTTTCGATCTTCGGGTCTCGTGCTCCGAGGACTTCAACCCACACTCCTGGCATGCTCCCTGACACGTTTTCCGGAGGTATAGGTCGGGAAGCGAGCTCGTTGGAGGGAGAACTGTGGTGCGACCCAAAACGGTCCAAAAGATGGTCGAAGCTTCCAACGAGTGGCGAACGCTCGTCCGGTGTCAGAAACCACTGGAAATGCACTTGCAGCGAAGGAAACGGGCTGAGCTCGAGGACTTCCGGTGCTCGTCCCAAGAAAACGCGAGCGGGAATGCCCCGGACTCAGTTTTCTCGTCCTGGGGTAAAAAGCGGTCCCCCGACGGTTTCTTCCCTTTGCTCCGTATTGGTCATAAGTCTTTCGATCTTCGGGTCTCGTGCTCCGAGGACTTCAACCCACACTCCTGGCATGCTCCCTGACACGTTTTCCGGAGGTATAGGTCGGGAAGCGAGCTCGTTGGAGGGAGAACTGTGGTGCGACCCAAAACGGTCCAAAAGATGGCCGAAGCTTCCAACGAGTGGCGAACGCTCGTCCGGTGTCAGAAACCACTGGAAATGCACTTGCAGCAAAGGAAACGGGCTGAGCTCGAGGACTTCCGGTGCTCGTCCCAAGAAAACGCGAGCGGGAATGCCCCGGACTCAGTTTTCTCGTCCTGGGGTAAAAAGCGGTCCCCCGACGGTTTCTTCCCTTTGCTCCGTATTGGTCATAAGTCTTTCGATCTTCGGGTCTCGTGCTCCGAGGACTTCAACCCACACTCCTGGCATGCTCCCAGACACGTTTTCCGGAGGTATAGGTCGGGAAGCGAGCTCGTTGGAGGGAGAACTGTGGTGCGACCCAAAACGGTCCAAAAGATGGCCGAAGCTTCCAACGAGTGGCGAACGCTCGTCCGGTGTCAGAAACCACTGGAAATGCACTTGCAGCGAAGGAAACGGGCTGAGCTCGAGGACTTCCGGTGCTCGTCCCAAGAAAACGCGAGCGGGAATGCCCCGGACTCAGTTTTCTCGTCCTGGGGTAAAAAGCGGTCCCCCGACGGTTTCTTCCCTTTGCTCCGTATTGGTCATAAGTCTTTCGATCTTCGGGTCTCGTGCTCCGAGGACTTCAACCCACACTCCTGGCATGCTCCCTGACACGTTTCCGGAGGTATAGGTCGGGAAGCGAGCTCGTTGGAGGGAGAACTGTGGTGCGACCCAAAACGGTCCAAAAGATGGCCGAAGCTTCCAACGAGTGGCGAACGCTCGTCCGGTGTCAGAAACCACTGGAAATGCACTTGCAGCGAAGGAAACGGGCTGAGCTCGAGGACTTCCGGTGCTCGTCCCAAGAAAACGCGAGCGGGAATGCCCCGGACTCAGTTTTCTCGTCCTGGGGTAAAAAGCGGTCCCCCGACGGTTTCTTCCCTTTGCTCCGTATTGGTCATAAGTCTTTCGATCTTCGGGTCTCGTGCTCCGAGGACTTCAACCCACACTCCTGGCATGCTCCCTGACGCGTTTTCCGGAGGTATAGGTCGGGAAGCGAGCTCGTTGGAGGGACAACTGTGGTGCGACCCAAAACGGTCCAAAAGATGGCCGAAGCTTCGAACGAGTGGCGAACGCTCGTCCGGTGTCAGAAACCACTGGAAATGCACTTGCAGCGAAGGAAACGGGCTGAGCTCGAGGACTTCCGGTGCTCGTCCCAAGAAAACGCGAGCGGGAATGCCCCGGACTCAGTTTTCTCGTCCTGGGGTAAAAAGCGGTCCCCCGACGGTTTCTTCCCTTTGCTCCGTATTGGTCATAAGTCTTTCGATCTTCGGGTCTCGTGCTCCGAGGACTTCAACCCACACTCTTGGCATGCTCCCTGACGCGTTTTCCGGAGGTATAGGTCGGGAAGCGAGCTCGTTGGAGGGAGAACTGTGGTGCGACCCAAAACGGTCCAAAAGATGGCCGAAGCTTCCAACGAGTGGCGAACGCTCGTCCGGTGTCAGAAACCACTGGAAATGCACTTGCAGCGAAGGAAACGGGCTGAGCTCGAGGACTTCCGGTGCTCGTCCCAAGAAAACGCGAGCGGGAATGCCCCGGACTCAGTTTTCTCGTCCTGGGGTAAAAAGCGGTCCCCCGACGGTTTCTTCCCTTTGCTCCGTATTGGTCATAAGTCTTTCGATCTTCGGGTCTCGTGCTCCGAGGACTTCAACCCACACTCCTGGCATGCTCCCTGACACGTTTTCCGGAGGTATAGGTCGGGAAGCGAGCTCGTTGGAGGGAGAACTGTGGTGCGACCCAAAACGGTCCAAAAGATGGCCGAAGCTTCCAACGAGTGGCGAACGCTCGTCCGGTGTCAGAAACCACTGGAAATGCACTTGCAGCGAAGGAAACGGGCTGAGCTCGAGGACTTCCGGTGCTCGTCCCAAGAAAACGCGAGCGGGAATGCCCCGGACTCAGTTTTCTCGTCCTGGGGTAAAAAGCGGTCCCCCAACGGTTTCTTCCCTTTGCTCCGTATTGGTCATAAGTCTTTCGATCTTCGGGTCTCGTGCTCCGAGGACTTCAACCCACACTCCTGGCATGCTCCCTGACACGTTTTCCGGAGGTATAGGTCGGGAAGCGAGCTCGTTGGAGGGAGAACTGTGGTGCGACCCAAAACGGTCCAAAAGATGGCCGAAGCTTCCAACGAGTGGCGAATGCTCGTCCGGTGTCAGAAACCACTGGAAATGCACTTGCAGCGAAGGAAACGGGCTGAGCTCGAGGACTTCCGGTGCTCGTCCCAAGAAAACGCGAGCGGGAATGCCCCGGACTCAGTTTTCTCGTCCTGGGGTAAAAAGCGGTCCCCCGACGGTTTCTTCCCTTTGCTCCGTATTGGTCATAAGTCTTTCGATCTTCGGGTCTCGTGCTCCGAGGACTTCAACCCACACTCCTGCCATGCTCCCTGACACGTTTTCCAGAGGTATAGGTCGGGAAGCGAGCTCGTTGGAGGGAGAACTGTGGTGCGACCCAAAACGGTCCAAAAGATGGCCGAAGCTTCCAACGAGTGGCGAACGCTCGTCCGGTGTCAGAAACCACTGGAAATGCACTTGCAGCGAAGGAAACGGGCTGAGCTCGAGGACTTCCGGTGCTCGTCCCAAGAAAACGCGAGCGGGAGTGCCCCGGACTCAGTTTTCTCGTCCTGGGGTAAAAAGCGGTCCCCCGACGGTTTCTTCCCTTTGCTCCGTATTGGTCATAAGTCTTTCGATCTTCGGGTCTCGTGCTCCGAGGACTTCAACCCACACTCCTGGCATGCTCCCTGACACGTTTTCCGGAGGTATAGGTCGGGAAGCGAGCTCGTTGGAGGGAGAACTGTGGTGCGACCCAAAACGGTCCAAAAGATGGCCGAAGCTTCCAACGAGTGGCGAACGCTCGTCCGGTGTCAGAAACCACTGGAAATGCACTTGCAGCGAAGGAAACGGGCTGAGCTCGAGGACTTCCGGTGCTCGTCCCAAGAAAACGCGAGCGGGAATGCCCCGGACTCAGTTTTCTCGTCCTGGGGTAAAAAGCGGTCCCCCGACGGTTTCTTCCCCTTGCTCCGTATTGGTCATAAGTCTTTCGATCTTCGGGTCTCGTGCTCCGAGGACTTCAACCCACACTCCTGGCATGCTCCCTGACACGTTTTCCGGAGGTATAGGTCGGGAAGCGAGCTCGTTGGAGGGAGAACTGTGGTGCGACCCAAAACGGTCCAAAAGATGGCCGAAGCTTCCAACGAGTGGCGAACGCTCGTCCGGTGTCAGAAACCACTGGAAATGCACTTGCAGCAAAGGAAACGGGCTGAGCTCGAGGACTTCCGGTGCTCGTCCCAAGAAAACGCGAGCGGGAATGCCCCGGACTCAGTTTTCTCGTCCTGGGGTAAAAAGCGGTCCCCCGACGGTTTCTTCCCTTTGCTCCGTATTGGTCATAAGTCTTTCGATCTTCGGGTCTCGTGCTCCGAGGACTTCAACCCACACTCTTGGCATGCTCCCTGACGCGTTTTCCGGAGGTATAGGTCGGGAAGCGAGCTCGTTGGAGGGAGAACTGTGGTGCGACCCAAAACGGTCCAAAAGATGGCCGAAGCTTCCAACGAGTGGCGAACGCTCGTCCGGTGTCAGAAACCACTGGAAATGCACTTGCAGCGAAGGAAACGGGCTGAGCTCGAGGACTTCCGGTGCTCGTCCCAAGAAAACGCGAGCGGGAATGCCCAGGACTCAGTTTTCTCGTCCTGGGGTAAAAAGCGGTCCCCCGACGGTTTCTTCCCTTTGCTCCGTATTGGTCATAAGTCTTTCGATCTTCGGGTCTCGTGCTCCGAGGACTTCAACCCACACTCCTGGCATGCTCCCTGACACGTTTTCCAGAGGTATAGGTCGGGAAGCGAGCTCGTTGGAGGGAGAACTGTGGTGCGACCCAAAACGGTCCAAAAGATGGCCGAAGCTTCCAACGAGTGGCGAACGCTCGTCCGGTGTCAGAAACCACTGGAAATGCACTTGCAGCGAAGGAAACGGGCTGAGCTCGAGGACTTCCGGTGCTCGTCCCAAGAAAACGCGAGCGGGAGTGCCCCGGACTCAGTTTTCTCGTCCTGGGGTAAAAAGCGGTCCCCCGACGGTTTCTTCCCTTTGCTCCGTATTGGTCATAAGTCTTTCGATCTTCGGGTCTCGTGCTCCGAGGACTTCAACCCACACTCCTGGCATGCTCCCTGACACGTTTTCCGGAGGTATAGGTCGGGAAGCGAGCTCGTTGGAGGGAGAACTGTGGTGCGACCCAAAACGGTCCAAAAGATGGCCGAAGCTTCCAACGAGTGGCGAACGCTCGTCCGGTGTCAGAAACCACTGGAAATGCACTTGCAGCGAAGGAAACGGGCTGAGCTCGAGGACTTCCGGTGCTCGTCCCAAGAAAACGCGAGCGGGAATGCCCCGGACTCAGTTTTCTCGTCCTGGGGTAAAAAGCGGTCCCCCGACGGTTTCTTCCCTTTGCTCCGTATTGGTCATAAGTCTTTCGATCTTCGGGTCTCGTGCTCCGAGGACTTCAACCCACACTCCTGGCATGCTCCCTGACACGTTTTCCAGAGGTATAGGTCGGGAAGCGAGCTCGTTGGAGGGAGAACTGTGGTGCGACCCAAAACGGTCCAAAAGATGGCCGAAGCTTCCAACGAGTGGCGAACGCTCGTCCGGTGTCAGAAACCACTGGAAATGCACTTGTAGCGAAGGAAACGGGCTGAGCTCGAGGACTTCCGGTGCTCGTCCCAAGAAAATGCGAGCGGGAATGCCCCGGACTCAGTTTTCTCGTCCTGGGGTAAAAAGCGGTCCCCCTACGGTTTCTTCCCCTTGCTCCGTATTGGTCATAAGTCTTTCGATCTTCGGGTCTCGTGCTCCGAGGACTTCAACCCACACTCCTGGCATGCTCCCTGACACGTTTTCCGGAGGTATAGGTCGGGAAGCGAGCTCGTTGGAGGGAGAACTGTGGTGCGACCCAAAACGGTCCAAAAGATGGCCGAAGCTTCCAACGAGTGGCGAACGCTCGTCCGGTGTCAGAAACCACTGGAAATGCACTTGCAGCGAAGGAAACGGGCTGAGCTCGAGGACTTCCGGTGCTCGTCCCAAGAAAACGCGAGCGGGAATGCCCCGGACTCAGTTTTCTCGTCCTGGGGTAAAAAGCGGTCCCCCTACGGTTTCTTCCCCTTGCTCCGTATTGGTCATAAGTCTTTCGATCTTCGGGTCTCGTGCTCCGAGGACTTCAACCCACACTCCTGGCATGCTCCCTGACACGTTTTCCGGAGGTATAGGTCGGGAAGCGAGCTCGTTGGAGGGAGAACTGTGGTGCGACCCAAAACGGTCCAAAAGATGGCCGAAGCTTCCAACGAGTGGCGAACGCTCGTCCGGTGTCAGAAACCACTGGAAATGCACTTGCAGCGAAGGAAACGGGCTGAGCTCGAGGACTTCCGGTGCTCGTCCCAAGAAAACGCGAGCGGGAATGCCCCGGACTCAGTTTTCTCGTCCTGGGGTAAAAAGCGGTCCCCCTACGGTTTCTTCCCCTTGCTCCGTATTGGTCATAAGTCTTTCGATCTTCGGGTCTCGTGCTCCGAGGACTTCAACCCACACTCCTGGCATGCTCCCTGACACGTTTTCCGGAGGTATAGGTCGGGAAGCGAGCTCGTTGGAGGGAGAACTGTGGTGCGACCCAAAACGGTCCAAAAGATGGCCGAGGCTTCCAACTAGTGGCGAACGCTCGTCCGGTGTCAGAAACCACTGGAAATGCACTTGCGGCGAAGGAAACGGGCTGAGCTCGAGGACTTCCGGTGCTCGTCCCAAGAAAACGCGAGCGGGAATGCCCCGGACTCAGTTTTCTCGTCCTGGGGTAAAAAGCGGTCCCCCGACGGTTTCTTCCCTTTGCTCCGTATTGGTCATAAGTCTTTCGATCTTCGGGTCTCGTGCTCCGAGGACTTCAACCCACACTCCTGGCATGCTCCCTGACACGTTTTCCGGAGGTATAGGTCGGGAAGCGAGCTCGTTGGAGGGAGAACTGTGGTGCGACCCAAAACGGTCCAAAAGATGGCCGAAGCTTCCAACGAGTGGCGAACGCTCGTCCGGTGTCAGAAACCACTGGAAATGCACTTGCGGCGAAGGAAACGGGCTGAGCTCGAGGACTTCCGGTGCTCGTCCCAAGAAAACGCGAGCGGGAATGCCCCGGACTCAGTTTTCTCGTCCTGGGGTAAAAAGCGGTCCCCCGACGGTTTCTTCCCTTTGCTCCGTATTGGTCATAAGTCTTTCGATCTTCGGGTCTCGTGCTCCGAGGACTTCAACCCACACTCCTGGCATGCTCCCTGACACGTTTTCCGGAGGTATAGGTCGGGAAGCGAGCTCGTTGGAGGGAGAACTGTGGTGCGACCCAAAACGGTCCAAAAGATGGCCGAAGCTTCCAACGAGTGGCGAACGCTCGTCCGGTGTCAGAAACCACTGGAAATGCACTTGCAGCGAAGGAAACGGGCTGAGCTCGAGGACTTCCGGTGCTCGTCCCAAGAAAACGCGAGCGGGAATGCCCCGGACTCAGTTTTCTCGTCCTGGGGTAAAAAGCGGTCCCCCGACGGTTTCTTCCCTTTGCTCCGTATTGGTCATAAGTCTTTCGATCTTCGGGTCTCGTGCTCCGAGGACTTCAAACCACACTCCTGGCATGCTCCCTGACATGTTTTCCGGAGGTATAGGTCGGGAAGCGAGCTCGTTGGAGGGAGAACTGTGGTGCGACCCAAAACGGTCCAAAAGATGGCTGAAGCTTCCAACGAGTGGCGAACGCTCGTCCGGTGTCAGAAACCACTGGAAATGCACTTGCAGCGAAGGAAACGGGCTGAGCTCGAGGACTTCCGGTGCTCGTCCCAAGAAAACGCGAGCGGGAATGCCCCGGACTCAGTTTTCTCGTCCTGGGGTAAAAAGCGGTCCCCCTACGGTTTCTTCCCCTTGCTCCGTATTGGTCATAAGTCTTTCGATCTTCGGGTCTCGTGCTCCGAGGACTTCAACCCACACTCCTGGCATGCTCCCTGACACGTTTTCCGGAGGTATAGGTCGGGAAGCGAGCTCGTTGGAGGGAGAACTGTGGTGCGACCCAAAACGGTCCAAAAGATGGCCGAGGCTTCCAACTAGTGGCGAACGCTCGTCCGGTGTCAGAAACCACTGGAAATGCACTTGCGGCGAAGGAAACGGGCTGAGCTCGAGGACTTCCGGTGCTCGTCCCAAGAAAACGCGAGCGGGAATGCCCCGGACTCAGTTTTCTCGTCCTGGGGTAAAAAGCGGTCCCCCGACGGTTTCTTCCCTTTGCTCCGTATTGGTCATAAGTCTTTCGATCTTCGGGTCTCGTGCTCCGAGGACTTCAACCCACACTCCTGGCATGCTCCCTGACACGTTTTCCGGAGGTATAGGTCGGGAAGCGGGCTCGTTGGAGGGAGAACTGTGGTGCGACCCAAAACGGTCCAAAAGATGGCCGAAGCTTCCAACGAGTGGCGAACGCTCGTCCGGTGTCAGAAACCACTGGAAATGCACTTGCAGCGAAGGAAACGGGCTGAGCTCGAGGACTTCCGGTGCTCGTCCCAAGAAAACGCGAGCGGGAATGCCCCGGACTCAGTTTTCTCGTCCTGGGGTAAAAAGCGGTCCCCCGACGGTTTCTTCCCTTTGCTCCGTATTGGTCATAAGTCTTTCGATCTTCGAGTCTCGTGCTCCGAGGACTTCAACCCACACTCCTGGCATGCTCCCTGACACGTTTTCCGGAGGTATAGGTCGGGAAGCGAGCTCGTTGGAGGGAGAACTGTGGTGCGACCCAAAACGGTCCAAAAGATGGCCGAAGCTTCCAACGAGTGGCGAACGCTCGTCCGGTGTCAGAAACCACTGGAAATGCACTTGCAGCGAAGGAAACGGGCTGAGCTCGAGGACTTCCGGTGCTCGTCCCAAGAAAACGCGAGCGGGAATGCCCCGGACTCAGTTTTCTCGTCCTGGGGTAAAAAGCGGTCCCCCGACGGTTTCTTCCCTTTGCTCCGTATTGGTCATAAGTCTTTCGATCTTCGGGTCTCGTGCTCCGAGGACTTCAAACCACACTCCTGGCATGCTCCCTGACACGTTTTCCGGAGGTATAGGTCGGGAAGCGAGCTCGTTGGAGGGAGAACTGTGGTGCGACCCAAAACGGTCCAAAAGATGGCCGAAGCTTCCAACGAGTGGCGAACGCTCGTCCGGTGTCAGAAACCACTGGAAATGCACTTGCAGCGAAGGAAACGGGCTGAGCTCGAGGACTTCCGGTGCTCGTCCCAAGAAAACGCGAGCGGGAATGCCCCGGACTCAGTTTTCTCGTCCTGGGGTAAAAAGCGGTCCCCCGACGGTTTCTTCCCTTTGCTCCGTATTGGTCATAAGTCTTTCGATCTTCGGGTCTCGTGCTCCGAGGACTTCAACCCACACTCCTGGCATGCTCCCTGACACGTTTTCCAGAGGTATAGGTCGGGAAGCGAGCTCGTTGGAGGGAGAACTGTGGTGCGACCCAAAACGGTCCAAAAGATGGCCGAAGCTTCCAACGAGTGGCGAACGCTCGTCCGGTGTCAGAAACCACTGGAAATGCACTTGCAGCGAAGGAAACGGGCTGAGCTCGAGGACTTCCGGTGCTCGTCCCAAGAAAACGCGAGCGGGAATGCCCCGGACTCAGTTTTCTCGTCCTGGGGTAAAAAGCGGTCCCCCGACGGTTTCTTCCCTTTGCTCCGTATTGGTCATAAGTCTTTCGATCTTCGGGTCTTGTGCTCCGAGGACTTCAACCCACACTCCTGGCATGCTCCCTGACACGTTTTCCGGAGGTATAGGTCGGGAAGCGAGCTCGTTGGAGGGAGAACTGTGGTGCGACCCAAAACGGTCCAAAAGATGGCCGAGGCTTCCAACTAGTGGCGAACGCTCGTCCGGTGTCAGAAACCACTGGAAATGCACTTGCGGCGAAGGAAACGGGCTGAGCTCGAGGACTTCCGGTGCTCGTCCCAAGAAAACGCGAGCGGGAATGCCCCGGACTCAGTTTTCTCGTCCTGGGGTAAAAAGCGGTCCCCCGACGGTTTCTTCCCTTTGCTCCGTATTGGTCATAAGTCTTTCGATCTTCGGGTCTCGTGCTCCGAGGACTTCAACCCACACTCCTGGCATGCTCCCTGACACGTTTTCCGGAGGTATAGGTCGGGAAGCGGGCTCGTTGGAGGGAGAACTGTGGTGCGACCCAAAACGGTCCAAAAGATGGCCGAAGCTTCCAACGAGTGGCGAACGCTCGTCCGGTGTCAGAAACCACTGGAAATGCACTTGCGGCGAAGGAAACGGGCTGAGCTCGAGGACTTCCGGTGCTCGTCCCAAGAAAACGCGAGCGGGAATGCCCCGGACTCAGTTTTCTCGTCCTGGGGTAAAAAGCGGTCCCCCGACGGTTTGTTCCCTTTGCTCCGTATTGGTCATAAGTCTTTCGATCTTCGGGTCTCGTGCTCCGAGGACTTCAACCCACACTCCTGGCATGCTCCCTGACACGTTTTCCGGAGGTATAGGTCGGGAAGCGAGCTCGTTGGAGGGAGAACTGTGGTGCGACCCAAAACGGTCCAAAAGATGGTCGAAGCTTCCAACGGGTGGCGAACGCTCGTCCGGTGTCAGAAACCACTGGAAATGCACTTGCAGCGAAGGAAACGGGCTGAGCTCGAGGACTTCCGGTGCTCGTCCCAAGAAAACGCGAGCGGGAATGCCCCGGACTCAGTTTTCTCGTCCTGGGGTAAAAAGCGGTCCCCCGACGGTTTCTTCCCTTTGCTCCGTATTGGTCATAAGTCTTTCGATCTTCGGGTCTCGTGCTCCGAGGACTTCAACCCACACTCCTGGCATGCTCCCTGACACGTTTTCCGGAGGTATAGGTCGGGAAGCGAGCTCGTTGGAGGGAGAACTGTGGTGCGACCCAAAACGGTCCAAAAGATGGCCGAAGCTTCCAACGAGTGGCGAACGCTCGTCCGGTGTCAGAAACCACTGCAAATGCACTTGCGGCGAAGGAAACGGGCTGAGCTCGAGGACTTCCGGTGCTCGTCCCAAGAAAACGCGAGCGGGAATGCCCCGGACTCAGTTTTCTCGTCCTGGGGTAAAAAGCGGTCCCCCGACGGTTTCTTCCCTTTGCTCCGTATTGGTCATAAGTCTTTCGATCTTCGGGTCTCGTGCTCCGAGGACTTCAACCCACACTCCTGGCATGCTCCCTGACACGTTTTCCGGAGGTATAGGTCGGGAAGCGAGCTCGTTGGAGGGAGAACTGTGGTGCGACCCAAAACGGTCCAAAAGATGGCCGAAGCTTCCAACGAGTGGCGAACGCTCGTCCGGTGTCAGAAACCACTGGAAATGCACTTGCGGCGAAGGAAACGGGATGAGCTCGAGGACTTCCGGTGCTCGTCCCAAGAAAACGCGAGCGGGAATGCCCCGGACTCAGTTTTCTCGTCCTGGGGTAAAAAGCGGTCCCCCGACGGTTTCTTCCCTTTGCTCCGTATTGGTCATAAGTCTTTCGATCTTCGGGTCTCGTGCTCCGAGGACTTCAACCCACACTCCTGGCATGCTCCCTGACACGTTTTCCGGAGGTATAGGTCGGGAAGCGAGCTCGTTGGAGGGAGAACTGTGGTGCGACCCAAAACGGTCCAAAAGATGGCCGAAGCTTCCAACGAGTGGCGAACGCTCGTCCGGTGTCAGAAACCACTGGAAATGCACTTGCGGCGAAGGAAACGGGCTGAGCTCGAGGACTTCCGGTGCTCGTCCCAAGAAAACGCGAGCGGGAATGCCCCGGACTCAGTTTTCTCGTCCTGGGGTAAAAAGCGGTCCCCCGACGGTTTCTTCCCTTTGCTCCGTATTGGTCATAAGTCTTTCGATCTTCGGGTCTCGTGCTCCGAGGACTTCAACCCACACTCCTGGCATGCTCCCTGACACGTTTTCCGGAGGTATAGGTCGGGAAGCGAGCTCGTTGGAGGGAGAACTGTGGTGCGACCCAAAACGGTCCAAAAGATGGCCGAAGCTTCCAACGGGTGGCGAACGCTCGTCCGGTGTCAGAAACCACTGGAAATGCACTTGCAGCGAAGGAAACGGGCTGAGCTCGAGGACTTCCGGTGCTCGTCCCAAGAAAACGCGAGCGGGAATGCCCCGGACTCAGTTTTCTCGTCCTGGGGTAAAAAGCGGTCCCCCGACGGTTTCTTCCCTTTGCTCCGTATTGGTCATAAGTCTTTCGATCTTCGGGTCTCGTGCTCCGAGGACTTCAACCCACACTCCTGGCATGCTCCCTGACACGTTTTCCGGAGGTATAGGTCGGGAAGCGAGCTCGTTGGAGGGAGAACTGTGGTGCGACCCAAAACGGTCCAAAAGATGGCCGAAGCTTCCAACGAGTGGCGAACGCTCGTCCGGTGTCAGAAACCACTGCAAATGCACTTGCGGCGAAGGAAACGGGCTGAGCTCGAGGACTTCCGGTGCTCGTCCCAAGAAAACGCGAGCGGGAATGCCCCGGACTCAGTTTTCTCGTCCTGGGGTAAAAAGCGGTCCCCCGACGGTTTCTTCCCTTTGCTCCGTATTGGTCATAAGTCTTTCGATCTTCGGGTCTCGTGCTCCGAGGACTTCAACCCACACTCCTGGCATGCTCCCTGACACGTTTTCCGGAGGTATAGGTCGGGAAGCGAGCTCGTTGGAGGGAGAACTGTGGTGCGACCCAAAACGGTCCAAAAGATGGCCGAAGCTTCCAACGGGTGGCGAACGCTCGTCCGGTGTCAGAAACCACTGGAAATGCACTTGCGGCGAAGGAAACGGGCTGAGCTCGAGGACTTCCGGTGCTCGTCCCAAGAAAACGCGAGCGGGAATGCCCCGGACTCAGTTTTCTCGTCCTGGGGTAAAAAGCGGTCCCCCGACGGTTTCTTCCCTTTGCTCCGTATTGGTCATAAGTCTTTCGATCTTCGGGTCTCGTGCTCCGAGGACTTCAACCCACACTCCTGGCATGCTCCCTGACACGTTTTCCGGAGGTATAGGTCGGGAAGCGAGCTCGTTGGAGGGAGAACTGTGGTGCGACCCAAAACGGTCCAAAAGATGGCCGAAGCTTCCAACGGGTGGCGAACGCTCGTCCGGTGTCAGAAACCACTGGAAATGCACTTGCAGCGAAGGAAACAGGCTGAGCTCGAGGACTTCCGGTGCTCGTCCCAAGAAAACGCGAGCGGGAATGCCCCGGACTCAGTTTTCTCGTCCTGGGGTAAAAAGCGGTCCCCCGACGGTTTCTTCCCTTTGCTCCGTATTGGTCATAAGTCTTTCGATCTTCGGGTCTCGTGCTCCGAGGACTTCAACCCACACTCCTGGCATGCTCCCTGACACGTTTTCCGGAGGTATAGGTCGGGAAGCGAGCTCGTTGGAGGGAGAACTGTGGTGCGACCCAAAACGGTCCAAAAGATGGCCGAAGCTTCCAACGAGTGGCGAACGCTCGTCCGGTGTCAGAAACCACTGCAAATGCACTTGCGGCGAAGGAAACGGGCTGAGCTCGAGGACTTCCGGTGCTCGTCCCAAGAAAACGCGAGCGGGAATGCCCCGGACTCAGTTTTCTCGTCCTGGGGTAAAAAGCGGTCCCCCGACGGTTTCTTCCCTTTGCTCCGTATTGGTCATAAGTCTTTCGATCTTCGGGTCTCGTGCTCCGAGGACTTCAACCCACACTCCTGGCATGCTCCCTGACACGTTTTCCGGAGGTATAGGTCGGGAAGCGAGCTCGTTGGAGGGAGAACTGTGGTGCGACCCAAAACGGTCCAAAAGATGGCCGAAGCTTCCAACGAGTGGCGAACGCTCGTCCGGTGTCAGAAACCACTGCAAATGCACTTGCGGCGAAGGAAACGGGCTGAGCTCGAGGACTTCCGGTGCTCGTCCCAAGAAAACGCGAGCGGGAATGCCCCGGACTCAGTTTTCTCGTCCTGGGGTAAAAAGCGGTCCCCCGACGGTTTCTTCCCTTTGCTCCGTATTGGTCATAAGTCTTTCGATCTTCGGGTCTCGTGCTTCGAGGACTTCAACCCACACTCCTGGCATGCTCCCTGACACGTTTTCCGGAGGTATAGGTCGGGAAGCGAGCTCGTTGGAGGGAGAACTGTGGTGCGACCCAAAACGGTCCAAAAGATGGCCGAAGCTTCCAACGAGTGGCGAACGCTCGTCCGGTGTCAGAAACCACTGCAAATGCACTTGCGGCGAAGGAAACGGGCTGAGCTCGAGGACTTCCGGTGCTCGTCCCAAGAAAACGCGAGCGGGAATGCCCCGGACTCAGTTTTCTCGTCCTGGGGTAAAAAGCGGTCCCCCGACGGTTTCTTCCCTTTGCTCCGTATTGGTCATAAGTCTTTCGATCTTCGGGTCTCGTGCTTCGAGGACTTCAACCCACACTCCTGGCATGCTCCCTGACACGTTTTCCGGAGGTATAGGTCGGGAAGCGAGCTCGTTGGAGGGAGAACTGTGGTGCGACCCAAAACGGTCCAAAAGATGGCCGAAGCTTCCAACGAGTGGCGAACGCTCGTCCGGTGTCAGAAACCACTGGAAATGCACTTGCGGCGAAGGAAACGGGCTGAGCTCGAGGACTTCCGGTGCTCGTCCCAAGAAAACGCGAGCGGGAATGCCCCGGACTCAGTTTTCTCGTCCTGGGGTAAAAAGCGGTCCCCCGACGGTTTCTTCCCTTTGCTCCGTATTGGTCATAAGTCTTTCGATCTTCGGGTCTCGTGCTCCGAGGACTTCAACCCACACTCCTGGCATGCTCCCTGACACGTTTTCCGGAGGTATAGGTCGGGAAGCGAGCTCGTTGGAGGGAGAACTGTGGTGCGACCCAAAACGGTCCAAAAGATGGCCGAAGCTTCCAACGAGTGGCGAACGCTCGTCCGGTGTCAGAAACCACTGGAAATGCACTTGCGGCGAAGGAAACGGGCTGAGCTCGAGGACTTCCGGTGCTCGTCCCAAGAAAACGCGAGCGGGAATGCCCCGGACTCAGTTTTCTCGTCCTGGGGTAAAAAGCGGTCCCCCGACGGTTTCTTCCCTTTGCTCCGTATTGGTCATAAGTCTTTCGATCTTCGGGTCTCGTGCTTCGAGGACTTCAACCCACACTCCTGGCATGCTCCCTGACACGTTTTCCGGAGGTATAGGTCGGGAAGCGAGCTCGTTGGAGGGAGAACTGTGGTGCGACCCAAAACGGTCCAAAAGATGGCCGAAGCTTCCAACGAGTGGCGAACGCTCGTCCGGTGTCAGAAACCACTGCAAATGCACTTGCGGCGAAGGAAACGGGCTGAGCTCGAGGACTTCCGGTGCTCGTCCCAAGAAAACGCGAGCGGGAATGCCCCGGACTCAGTTTTCTCGTCCTGGGGTAAGAAGCGGTCCCCCGACGGTTTCTTCCCTTTGCTCCGTATTGGTCATAAGTCTTTCGATCTTCGGGTCTCGTGCTCCGAGGACTTCAACCCACACTCCTGGCATGCTCCCTGACACGTTTTCCGGAGGTATAGGTCGGGAAGCGAGCTCGTTGGAGGGAGAACTGTGGTGCGACCCAAAACGGTCCAAAAGATGGCCGAAGCTTCCAACGAGTGGCGAACGCTCGTCCGGTGTCAGAAACCACTGGAAATGCACTTGCGGCGAAGGAAACGGGCTGAGCTCGAGGACTTCCGGTGCTCGTCCCAAGAAAACGCGAGCGGGAATACCCCGGACTCAGTTTTCTCGTCCTGGGGTAAAAAGCGGTCCCCCGACGGTTTGTTCCCTTTGCTCCGTATTGGTCATAAGTCTTTCGATCTTCGGGTCTCGTGCTCCGAGGACTTCAACCCACACTCCTGGCATGCTCCCTGACACGTTTTCCGGAGGTATAGGTCGGGAAGCGAGCTCGTTGGAGGGAGAACTGTGGTGCGACCCAAAACGGTCCAAAAGATGGCCGAAGCTTCCAACGGGTGGCGAACGCTCGTCCGGTGTCAGAAACCACTGGAAATGCACTTGCAGCGAAGGAAACGGGCTGAGCTCGAGGACTTCCGGTGCTCGTCCCAAGAAAACGCGAGCGGGAATGCCCCGGACTCAGTTTTCTCGTCCTGGGGTAAAAAGCGGTCCCCCGACGGTTTCTTCCCTTTGCTCCGTATTGGTCATAAGTCTTTCGATCTTCGGGTCTCGTGCTCCGAGGACTTCAACCCACACTCCTGGCATGCTCCCTGACACGTTTTCCGGAGGTATAGGTCGGGAAGCGAGCTCGTTGGAGGGAGAACTGTGGTGCGACCCAAAACGGTCCAAAAGATGGCCGAAGCTTCCAACGAGTGGCGAACGCTCGTCCGGTGTCAGAAACCACTGCAAATGCACTTGCGGCGAAGGAAACGGGCTGAGCTCGAGGACTTCCGGTGCTCGTCCCAAGAAAACGCGAGCGGGAATGCCCCGGACTCAGTTTTCTCGTCCTGGGGTAAAAAGCGGTCCCCCGACGGTTTCTTCCCTTTGCTCCGTATTGGTCATAAGTCTTTCGATCTTCGGGTCTCGTGCTCCGAGGACTTCAACCCACACTCCTGGCATGCTCCCTGACACGTTTTCCGGAGGTATAGGTCGGGAAGCGAGCTCGTTGGAGGGAGAACTGTGGTGCGACCCAAAACGGTCCAAAAGATGGCCGAAGCTTCCAACGAGTGGCGAACGCTCGTCCGGTGTCAGAAACCACTGGAAATGCACTTGCGGCGAAGGAAACGGGCTGAGCTCGAGGACTTCCGGTGCTCGTCCCAAGAAAACGCGAGCGGGAATGCCCCGGACTCAGTTTTCTCGTCCTGGGGTAAAAAGCGGTCCCCCGACGGTTTCTTCCCTTTGCTCCGTATTGGTCATAAGTCTTTCGATCTTCGGGTCTCGTGCTCCAAGGACTTCAACCCACACTCCTGGCATGCTCCCTGACACGTTTTCCGGAGGTATAGGTCGGGAAGCGAGCTCGTTGGAGGGAGAACTGTGGTGCGACCCAAAACGGTCCAAAAGATGGCCGAAGCTTCCAACGAGTGGCGAACGCTCGTCCGGTGTCAGAAACCACTGAAAATGCACTTGCGGCGAAGGAAACGGGCTGAGCTCGAGGACTTCCGGTGCTCGTCCCAAGAAAACGCGAGCGGGAATGCCCCGGACTCAGTTTTCTCGTCCTGGGGTAAAAAGCGGTCCCCCGACGGTTTCTTCCCTTTGCTCCGTATTGGTCATAAGTCTTTCGATCTTCGGGTCTCGTGCTCCGAGGACTTCAACCCACACTCCTGGCATGCTCCCTGACACGTTTTCCGGAGGTATAGGTCGGGAAGCGAGCTCGTTGGAGGGAGAACTGTGGTGCGACCCAAAACGGTCCAAAAGATGGCCGAAGCTTCCAACGAGTGGCGAACGCTCGTCCGGTGTCAGAAACCACTGGAAATGCACTTGCGGCGAAGGAAACGGGCTGAGCTCGAGGACTTCCGGTGCTCGTCCCAAGAAAACGCGAGCGGGAATACCCCGGACTCAGTTTTCTCGTCCTGGGGTAAAAAGCGGTCCCCCGACGGTTTGTTCCCTTTGCTCCGTATTGGTCATAAGTCTTTCGATCTTCGGGTCTCGTGCTCCGAGGACTTCAACCCACACTCCTGGCATGCTCCCTGACACGTTTTCCGGAGGTATAGGTCGGGAAGCGAGCTCGTTGGAGGGAGAACTGTGGTGCGACCCAAAACGGTCCAAAAGATGGCCGAAGCTTCCAACGGGTGGCGAACGCTCGTCCGGTGTCAGAAACCACTGGAAATGCACTTGCAGCGAAGGAAACGGGCTGAGCTCGAGGACTTCCGGTGCTCGTCCCAAGAAAACGCGAGCGGGAATGCCCCGGACTCAGTTTTCTCGTCCTGGGGTAAAAAGCGGTCCCCCGACGGTTTCTTCCCTTTGCTCCGTATTGGTCATAAGTCTTTCGATCTTCGGGTCTCGTGCTCCGAGGACTTCAACCCACACTCCTGGCATGCTCCCTGACACGTTTTCCGGAGGTATAGGTCGGGAAGCGAGCTCGTTGGAGGGAGAACTGTGGTGCGACCCAAAACGGTCCAAAAGATGGCCGAAGCTTCCAACGAGTGGCGAACGCTCGTCCGGTGTCAGAAACCACTGCAAATGCACTTGCGGCGAAGGAAACGGGCTGAGCTCGAGGACTTCCGGTGCTCGTCCCAAGAAAACGCGAGCGGGAATGCCCCGGACTCAGTTTTCTCGTCCTGGGGTAAAAAGCGGTCCCCCGACGGTTTCTTCCCTTTGCTCCGTATTGGTCATAAGTCTTTCGATCTTCGGGTCTCGTGCTCCGAGGACTTCAACCCACACTCCTGGCATGCTCCCTGACACGTTTTCCGGAGGTATAGGTCGGGAAGCGAGCTCGTTGGAGGGAGAACTGTGGTGCGACCCAAAACGGTCCAAAAGATGGCCGAAGCTTCCAACGAGTGGCGAACGCTCGTCCGGTGTCAGAAACCACTGGAAATGCACTTGCGGCGAAGGAAACGGGCTGAGCTCGAGGACTTCCGGTGCTCGTCCCAAGAAAACGCGAGCGGGAATGCCCCGGACTCAGTTTTCTCGTCCTGGGGTAAAAAGCGGTCCCCCGACGGTTTCTTCCCTTTGCTCCGTATTGGTCATAAGTCTTTCGATCTTCGGGTCTCGTGCTCCAAGGACTTCAACCCACACTCCTGGCATGCTCCCTGACACGTTTTCCGGAGGTATAGGTCGGGAAGCGAGCTCGTTGGAGGGAGAACTGTGGTGCGACCCAAAACGGTCCAAAAGATGGCCGAAGCTTCCAACGAGTGGCGAACGCTCGTCCGGTGTCAGAAACCACTGAAAATGCACTTGCGGCGAAGGAAACGGGCTGAGCTCGAGGACTTCCGGTGCTCGTCCCAAGAAAACGCGAGCGGGAATGCCCCGGACTCAGTTTTCTCGTCCTGGGGTAAAAAGCGGTCCCCCGACGGTTTCTTCCCTTTGCTCCGTATTGGTCATAAGTCTTTCGATCTTCGGGTCTCGTGCTCCGAGGACTTCAACCCACACTCCTGGCATGCTCCCTGACACGTTTTCCGGAGGTATAGGTCGGGAAGCGAGCTCGTTGGAGGGAGAACTGTGGTGCGACCCAAAACGGTCCAAAAGATGGCCGAAGCTTCCAACGAGTGGCGAACGCTCGTCCGGTGTCAGAAACCACTGGAAATGCACTTGCGGCGAAGGAAACGGGCTGAGCTCGAGGACTTCCGGTGCTCGTCCCAAGAAAACGCGAGCGGGAATGCCCCGGACTCAGTTTTCTCGTCCTGGGGTAAAAAGCGGTCCCCCGACGGTTTCTTCCCTTTGCTCCGTATTGGTCATAAGTCTTTCGATCTTCGGGTCTCGTGCTCCGAGGACTTCAACCCACACTCCTGGCATGCTCCCTGACACGTTTTCCGGAGGGATAGGTCGGGAAGCGAGCTCGTTGGAGGGAGAACTGTGGTGCGACCCAAAACGGTCCAAAAGATGGCCGAAGCTTCCAACGGGTGGCGAACGCTCGTCCGGTGTCAGAAACCACTGGAAATGCACTTGCAGCGAAGGAAACGGGCTGAGCTCGAGGACTTCCGGTGCTCGTCCCAAGAAAACGCGAGCGGGAATGCCCCGGACTCAGTTTTCTCGTCCTGGGGTAAAAAGCGGTCCCCCGACGGTTTCTTCCCTTTGCTCCGTATTGGTCATAAGTCTTTCGATCTTCGGGTCTCGTGCTTCGAGGACTTCAACCCACACTCCTGGCATGCTCCCTGACACGTTTTCCGGAGGTATAGGTCGGGAAGCGAGCTCGTTGGAGGGAGAACTGTGGTGCGACCCAAAACGGTCCAAAAGATGGCCGAAGCTTCCAACGAGTGGCGAACGCTCGTCCGGTGTCAGAAACCACTGGAAATGCACTTGCGGCGAAGGAGACGGGCTGAGCTCGAGGACTTCCGGTGCTCGTCCCAAGAAAACGCGAGCGGGAATGCCCCGGACTCAGTTTTCTCGTCCTGGGGTAAAAAGCGGTCCCCCGACGGTTTCTTCCCTTTGCTCCGTATTGGTCATAAGTCTTTCGATCTTCGGGTCTCGTGCTCCGAGGACTTCAACCCACACTCCTGGCATGCTCCCTGACACGTTTTCCGGAGGTATAGGTCGGGAAGCGAGCTCGTTGGAGGGAGAACTGTGGTGCGACCCAAAACGGTCCAAAAGATGGCCGAAGCTTCCAACGAGTGGCGAACGCTCGTCCGGTGTCAGAAACCACTGGAAATGCACTTGCGGCGAAGGAGACGGGCTGAGCTCGAGGACTTCCGGTGCTCGTCCCAAGAAAACGCGAGCGGGAATGCCCCGGACTCAGTTTTCTCGTCCTGGGGTAAAAAGCGGTCCCCCGACGGTTTCTTCCCTTTGCTCCGTATTGGTCATAAGTCTTTCGATCTTCGGGTCTCGTGCTCCGAGGACTTCAACCCACACTCCTGGCATGCTCCCTGACACGTTTTTCGGAGGTATAGGTCGGGAAGCGAGCTCGTTGGAGGGAGAACTGTGGTGCGACCCAAAACGGTCCAAAAGATGGCCGAAGCTTCCAACGAGTGGCGAACGCTCGTCCGGTGTCAGAAACCACTGGAAATGCACTTGCGGCGAAGGAAACGGGCTGAGCTCGAGGACTTCCGGTGCTCGTCCCAAGAAAACGCGAGCGGGAATGCCCCGGACTCAGTTTTCTCGTCCTGGGGTAAAAAGCGGTCCCCCGACGGTTTCTTCCCTTTGCTCCGTATTGGTCATAAGTCTTTCGATCTTCGGGTCTCGTGCTCCGAGGACTTCAACCCACACTCCTGGCATGCTCCCTGACACGTTTTCCGGAGGTATAGGTCGGGAAGCGAGCTCGTTGGAGGGAGAACTGTGGTGCGACCCAAAACGGTCCAAAAGATGGCCGAAGCTTCCAACGGGTGGCGAACGCTCGTCCGGTGTCAGAAACCACTGGAAATGCACTTGCAACAAAGGAAACGGGCTGAGCTCGAGGACTTCCGGTGCTCGTCCCAAGAAAACGCGAGCGGGAATGCCCCGGACTCAGTTTTCTCGTCCTGGGGTAAAAAGCGGTCCCCCGACGGTTTCTTCCCTTTGCTCCGTATTGGTCATAAGTCTTTCGATCTTCGGGTCTCGTGCTCCGAGGACTTCAACCCACACTCCTGGCATGCTCCCTGACACGTTTTCCGGAGGTATAGGTCGGGAAGCGAGCTCGTTGGAGGGAGAACTGTGGTGCGACCCAAAACGGTCCAAAAGATGGCCGAAGCTTCCAACGAGTGGCGAACGCTCGTCCGGTGTCAGAAACCACTGGAAATGCACTTGCGGCGAAGGAAACGGGCTGAGCTCGAGGACTTCCGGTGCTCGTCCCAAGAAAACGCGAGCGGGAATGCCCCGGACTCAGTTTTCTCGTCCTGGGGTAAAAAGCGGTCCCCCGACGGTTTCTTCCCTTTGCTCCGTATTGGTCATAAGTCTTTCGATCTTCGGGTCTCGTGCTCCGAGGACTTCAACCCACACTCCTGGCATGCTCCCTGACACGTTTTCCGGAGGTATAGGTCGGGAAGCGAGCTCGTTGGAGGGAGAACTGTGGTGCGACCCAAAACGGTCCAAAAGATGGCCGAAGCTTCCAACGGGTGGCGAACGCTCGTCCGGTGTCAGAAACCACTGGAAATGCACTTGCAACAAAGGAAACGGGCTGAGCTCGAGGACTTCCGGTGCTCGTCCCAAGAAAACGCGAGCGGGAATGCCCCGGACTCAGTTTTCTCGTCCTGGGGTAAAAAGCGGTCCCCCGACGGTTTCTTCCCTTTGCTCCGTATTGGTCATAAGTCTTTCGATCTTCGGGTCTCGTGCTCCGAGGACTTCAACCCACACTCCTGGCATGCTCCCTGACACGTTTTCCGGAGGTATAGGTCGGGAAGCGAGCTCGTTGGAGGGAGAACTGTGGTGCGACCCAAAACGGTCCAAAAGATGGCCGAAGCTTCCAACGAGTGGCGAACGCTCGTCCGGTGTCAGAAACCACTGGAAATGCACTTGCGGCGAAGGAAACGGGCTGAGCTCGAGGACTTCCGGTGCTCGTCCCAAGAAAACGCGAGCGGGAATGCCCCGGACTCAGTTTTCTCGTCCTGGGGTAAAAAGCGGTCCCCCCGACGGTTTGTTCCCTTTGCTCCGTATTGGTCATAAGTCTTTCGATCTTCGGGTCTCGTGCTCCGAGGACTTCAACCCACACTCCTGGCATGCTCCCTGACACGTTTTCCGGAGGTATAGGTCGGGAAGCGAGCTCGTTGGAGGGAGAACTGTGGTGCGACCCAAAACGGTCCAAAAGATGGCCGAAGCTTCCAACGAGTGGCGAACGCTCGTCCGGTGTCAGAAACCACTGGAAATGCACTTGCGGCGAAGGAAACGGGCTGAGCTCGAGGACTTCCGGTGCTCGTCCCAAGAAAACGCGAGCGGGAATGCCCCGGACTCAGTTTTCTCGTCCTGGGGTAAAAAGCGGTCCCCCCGACGGTTTCTTCCCTTTGCTCCGTATTGGTCATAAGTCTTTCGATCTTCGGGTCTCGTGCTCCGAGGACTTCAACCCACACTCCTGGCATGCTCCCTAACACGTTTTCCGGAGGTATAGGTCGGGAAGCGAGCTCGTTGGAGGGAGAACTGTGGTGCGACCCAAAACGGTCCAAAAGATGGCCGAAGCTTCCAACGGGTGGCGAACGCTCGTCCGGTGTCAGAAACCACTGGAAATGCACTTGCGGCGAAGGAAACGGGCTGAGCTCGAGGACTTCCGGTGCTCGTCCCAAGAAAACGCGAGCGGGAATGCCCCGGACTCAGTTTTCTCGTCCTGGGGTAAAAAGCGGTCCCCCGACGGTTTGTTCCCTTTGCTCCGTATTGGTCATAAGTCTTTCGATCTTCGGGTCTCGTGCTCCGAGGACTTCAACCCACACTCCTGGCATGCTCCCTGACACGTTTTCCGGAGGTATAGGTCGGGAAGCGAGCTCGTTGGAGGGAGAACTGTGGTGCGACCCAAAACGGTCCAAAAGATGGCCGAAGCTTCCAACGAGTGGCGAACGCTCGTCCGGTGTCAGAAACCACTGGAAATGCACTTGCGGCGAAGGAAACGGGCTGAGCTCGAGGACTTCCGGTGCTCGTCCCAAGAAAACGCGAGCGGGAATGCCCCGGACTCAGTTTTCTCGTCCTGGGGTAAAAAGCGGTCCCCCGACGGTTTCTTCCCTTTGCTCCGTATTGGTCATAAGTCTTTCGATCTTCGGGTCTCGTGCTCCGAGGACTTCAACCCACACTCCTGGCATGCTCCCTAACACGTTTTCCGGAGGTATAGGTCGGGAAGCGAGCTCGTTGGAGGGAGAACTGTGGTGCGACCCAAAACGGTCCAAAAGATGGCCGAAGCTTCCAACGGGTGGCGAACGCTCGTCCGGTGTCAGAAACCACTGGAAATGCACTTGCAGCGAAGGAAACGGGCTGAGCTCGAGGACTTCCGGTGCTCGTCCCAAGAAAACGCGAGCGGGAATGCCCCGGACTCAGTTTTCTCGTCCTGGGGTAAAAAGCGGTCCCCCGACGGTTTCTTCCCTTTGCTCCGTATTGGTCATAAGTCTTTCGATCTTCGGGTCTCGTGCTCCGAGGACTTCAACCCACACTCCTGGCATGCTTCCTGACACGTTTTCCGGAGGTATAGGTCGGGAAGCGAGCTCGTTGGAGGGAGAACTGTGGTGCGACCCAAAACGGTCCAAAAGATGGCCGAAGCTTCCAACGGGTGGCGAACGCTCGTCCGGTGTCAGAAACCACTGGAAATGCACTTGCAGCGAAGGAAACGGGCTGAGCTCGAGGACTTCCGGTGCTCGTCCCAAGAAAACGCGAGCGGGAATGCCCCGGACTCAGTTTTCTCGTCCTGGGGTAAAAAGCGGTCCCCCGACGGTTTCTTCCCTTTGCTCCGTATTGGTCATAAGTCTTTCGATCTTCGGGTCTCGTGCTTCGAGGACTTCAACCCACACTCCTGGCATGCTCCCTGACACGTTTTCCGGAGGTATAGGTCGGGAAGCGAGCTCGTTGGAGGGAGAACTGTGGTGCGACCCAAAACGGTCCAAAAGATGGCCGAAGCTTCCAACGAGTGGCGAACGCTCGTCCGGTGTCAGAAACCACTGGAAATGCACTTGCGGCGAAGGAAACGGGCTGAGCTCGAGGACTTCCGGTGCTCGTCCCAAGAAAACGCGAGCGGGAATGCCCCGGACTCAGTTTTCTCGTCCTGGGGTAAAAAGCGGTCCCCCGACGGTTTCTTCCCTTTGCTCCGTATTGGTCATAAGTCTTTCGATCTTCGGGTCTCGTGCTCCGAGGACTTCAACCCACACTCCTGGCATGCTCCCTGACACGTTTTCCGGAGGTATAGGTCGGGAAGCGAGCTCGTTAGAGGGAGAACTGTGGTGCGACCCAAAACGGTCCAAAAGATGGCCGAAGCTTCCAACGAGTGGCGAACGCTCGTCCGGTGTCAGAAACCACTGGAAATGCACTTGCGGCGAAGGAAACGGGCTGAGCTCGAGGACTTCCGGTGCTCGTCCCAAGAAAACGCGAGCGGGAATGCCCCGGACTCAGTTTTCTCGTCCTGGGGTAAAAAGCGGTCCCCCGACGGTTTCTTCCCTTTGCTCCGTATTGGTCATAAGTCTTTCGATCTTCGGGTCTCATGCTCCGAGGACTTCAACCCACACTCCTGGCATGCTCCCTGACACGTTTTCCGGAGGTATAGGTCGGGAAGCGAGCTCGTTGGAGGGAGAACTGTGGTGCGACCCAAAACGGTCCAAAAGATGGCCGAAGCTTCCAACGAGTGGCGAACGCTCGTCCGGTGTCAGAAACCACTGGAAATGCACTTGCGGCGAAGGAAACGGGCTGAGCTCGAGGACTTCCGGTGCTCGTCCCCAAGAAAACGCGAGCGGGAATACCCCGGACTCAGTTTTCTCGTCCTGGGGTAAAAAGCGGTCCCCCGACGGTTTGTTCCCTTTGCTCCGTATTGGTCATAAGTCTTTCGATCTTCGGGTCTCGTGCTCCGAGGACTTCAACCCACACTCCTGGCATGCTCCCTGACACGTTTTCCGGAGGTATAGGTCGGGAAGCGAGCTCGTTGGAGGGAGAACTGTGGTGCGACCCAAAACGGTCCAAAAGATGGCCGAAGCTTCCAACGAGTGGCGAACGCTCGTCCGGTGTCAGAAACCACTGGAAATGCACTTGCGGCGAAGGAAACGGGCTGAGCTCGAGGACTTCCGGTGCTCGTCCCAAGAAAACGCGAGCGGGAATGCCCCGGACTCAGTTTTCTCGTCCTGGGGTAAAAAGCGGTCCCCCGACGGTTTCTTCCCTTTGCTCCGTATTGGTCATAAGTCTTTCGATCTTCGGGTCTCGTGCTCCGAGGACTTCAACCCACACTCCTGGCATGCTCCCTGACACGTTTTCCGGAGGTATAGGTCGGGAAGCGAGCTCGTTGGAGGGAGAACTGTGGTGCGACCCAAAACGGTCCAAAAGATGGCCGAAGCTTCCAACGGGTGGCGAACGCTCGTCCGGTGTCAGAAACCACTGGAAATGCACTTGCAGCGAAGGAAACGGGCTGAGCTCGAGGACTTCCGGTGCTCGTCCCAAGAAAACGCGAGCGGGAATGCCCCGGACTCAGTTTTCTCGTCCTGGGGTAAAAAGCGGTCCCCCGACGGTTTCTTCCCTTTGCTCCGTATTGGTCATAAGTCTTTCGATCTTCGGGTCTCGTGCTTCGAGGACTTCAACCCACACTCCTGGCATGCTCCCTGACACGTTTTCCGGAGGTATAGGTCGGGAAGCGAGCTCGTTGGAGGGAGAACTGTGGTGCGACCCAAAACGGTCCAAAAGATGGCCGAAGCTTCCAACGAGTGGCGAACGCTCGTCCGGTGTCAGAAACCACTGGAAATGCACTTGCGGCGAAGGAAACGGGCTGAGCTCGAGGACTTCCGGTGCTCGTCCCAAGAAAACGCGAGCGGGAATGCCCCGGACTCAGTTTTCTCGTCCTGGGGTAAAAAGCGGTCCCCCGACGGTTTCTTCCCTTTGCTCCGTATTGGTCATAAGTCTTTCGATCTTCGGGTCTCGTGCTCCGAGGACTTAAACCCACACTCCTGGCATGCTCCCTGACACGTTTTCCGGAGGTATAGGTCGGGAAGCGAGCTCGTTGGAGGGAGAACTGTGGTGCGACCCAAAACGGTCCAAAAGATGGCCGAAGCTTCCAACGAGTGGCGAACGCTCGTCCGGTGTCAGAAACCACTGGAAATGCACTTGCAGCGAAGGAAACGGGCTGAGCTCGAGGACTTCCGGTGCTCGTCCCAAGAAAACGCGAGCGGGAATGCCCCGGACTCAGTTTTCTCGTCCTGGGGTAAAAAGCGGTCCCCCGACGGTTTCTTCCCTTTGCTCCGTATTGGTCATAAGTCTTTCGATCTTCGGGTCTCGTGCTCCGAGGACTTCAACCCACACTCCTGGCATGCTCCCTGACACGTTTTCCGGAGGTATAGGTCGGGAAGCGAGCTCGTTGGAGGGAGAACTGTGGTGCGACCCAAAACGGTCCAAAAGATGGCCGAAGCTTCCAACGGGTGGCGAACGCTCGTCCGGTGTCAGAAACCACTGGAAATGCACTTGCAGCAAAGGAAACGGGCTGAGCTCGAGGACTTCCGGTGCTCGTCCCAAGAAAACGCGAGCGGGAATGCCCCGGACTCAGTTTTCTCGTCCTGGGGTAAAAAGCGGTCCCCCGACGGTTTCTTCCCTTTGCTCCGTATTGGTCATAAGTCTTTCGATCTTCGGGTCTCGTGCTCCGAGGACTTCAACCCACACTCCTGGCATGCTCCCTGACACGTTTTCCGGAGGTATAGGTCGGGAAGCGAGCTCGTTGGAGGGAGAACTGTGGTGCGACCCAAAACGGTCCAAAAGATGGCCGAAGCTTCCAACGAGTGGCGAACGCTCGTCCGGTGTCAGAAACCACTGGAAATGCACTTGCGGCGAAGGAAACGGGCTGAGCTCGAGGACTTCCGGTGCTCGTCCCAAGAAAACGCGAGCGGGAATGCCCCGGACTCAGTTTTCTCGTCCTGGGGTAAAAAGCGGTCCCCCGACGGTTTGTTCCCTTTGCTCCGTATTGGTCATAAGTCTTTCGATCTTCGGGTCTCGTGCTCCGAGGACTTCAACCCACACTCCTGGCATGCTCCCTGACACGTTTTCCGGAGGTATAGGTCGGGAAGCGAGCTCGTTGGAGGGAGAACTGTGGTGCGACCCAAAACGGTCCAAAAGATGGCCGAAGCTTCCAACGAGTGGCGAACGCTCGTCCGGTGTCAGAAACCACTGGAAATGCACTTGCGGCGAAGGAAACGGGCTGAGCTCGAGGACTTCCGGTGCTCGTCCCAAGAAAACGCGAGCGGGAATGCCCCGGACTCAGTTTTCTCGTCCTGGGGTAAAAAGCGGTCCCCCGACGGTTTCTTCCCTTTGCTCCGTATTGGTCATAAGTCTTTCGATCTTCGGGTCTCGTGCTCCGAGGACTTCAACCCACACTCCTGGCATGCTCCCTAACACGTTTTCCGGAGGTATAGGTCGGGAAGCGAGCTCGTTGGAGGGAGAACTGTGGTGCAACCCAAAACGGTCCAAAAGATGGCCGAAGCTTCCAACGGGTGGCGAACGCTCGTCCGGTGTCAGAAACCACTGGAAATGCACTTGCAGCGAAGGAAACGGGCTGAGCTCGAGGACTTCCGGTGCTCGTCCCAAGAAACGCGAGCGGGAATGCCCCGGACTCAGTTTTCTCGTCCTGGGGTAAAAAGCGGTCCCCCGACGGTTTCTTCCCTTTGCTCCGTATTGGTCATAAGTCTTTCGATCTTCGGGTCTCGTGTTCGAGGACTTCAACCCACACTCCTGGCATGCTCCCTGACACGTTTTCCGGAGGTATAGGTCGGGAAGCGAGCTCGTTGGAGGGAGAACTGTGGTGCGACCCAAAACGGTCCAAAAGATGGCCGAAGCTTCCAACGAGTGGCGAACGCTCGTCCGGTGTCAGAAACCACTGGAAATGCACTTGCGGCGAAGGAAACGGGCTGAGCTCGAGGACTTCCGGTGCTCGTCCCAAGAAAACGCGAGCGGGAATGCCCCGGACTCAGTTTTCTCGTCCTGGGGTAAAAAGCGGTCCCCCGACGGTTTCTTCCCTTTGCTCCGTATTGGTCATAAGTCTTTCGATCTTCGGGTCTCATGCTCCGAGGACTTCAACCCACACTCCTGGCATGCTCCCTGACACGTTTTCCGGAGGTATAGGTCGGGAAGCGAGCTCGTTGGAGGGAGAACTGTGGTGCGACCCAAAACGGTCCAAAAGATGGCCGAAGCTTCCAACGAGTGGCGAACGCTCGTCCGGTGTCAGAAACCACTGGAAATGCACTTGCGGCGAAGGAAACGGGCTGAGCTCGAGGACTTCCGGTGCTCGTCCCAAGAAAACGCGAGCGGGAATACCCCGGACTCAGTTTTCTCGTCCTGGGGTAAAAAGCGGTCCCCCGACGGTTTGTTCCCTTTGCTCCGTATTGGTCATAAGTCTTTCGATCTTCGGGTCTCGTGCTCCGAGGACTTCAACCCACACTCCTGGCATGCTCCCTGACACGTTTTCCGGAGGTATAGGTCGGGAAGCGAGCTCGTTGGAGGGAGAACTGTGGTGCGACCCAAAACGGTCCAAAAGATGGCCGAAGCTTCCAACGGGTGGCGAACGCTCGTCCGGTGTCAGAAACCACTGCAAATGCACTTGCAGCGAAGGAAACGGGCTGAGCTCGAGGACTTCCGGTGCTCGTCCCAAGAAAACGCGAGCGGGAATGCCCCGGACTCAGTTTTCTCGTCCTGGGGTAAAAAGCGGTCCCCCGACGGTTTCTTCCCTTTGCTCCGTATTGGTCATAAGTCTTTCGATCTTCGGGTCTCGTGCTCCGAGGACTTCAACCCACACTCCTGGCATGCTCCCTGACACGTTTTCCGGAGGTATAGGTCGGGAAGCGAGCTCGTTGGAGGGAGAACTGTGGTGCGACCCAAAACGGTCCAAAAGATGGCCGAAGCTTCCAACGAGTGGCGAACGCTCGTCCGGTGTCAGAAACCACTGGAAATGCACTTGCGGCGAAAGAAACGGGCTGAGCTCGAGGACTTCCGGTGCTCGTCCCAAGAAAACGCGAGCGGGAATACCCCGGACTCAGTTTTCTCGTCCTGGGGTAAAAAGCGGTCCCCCGACGGTTTGTTCCCTTTGCTCCGTATTGGTCATAAGTCTTTCGATCTTCGGGTCTCGTGCTCCGAGGACTTCAACCCACACTCCTGGCATGCTCCCTGACACGTTTTCCGGAGGTATAGGTCGGGAAGCGAGCTCGTTGGAGGGAGAACTGTGGTGCGACCCAAAACGGTCCAAAAGATGGCCGAAGCTTCCAACGGGTGGCGAACGCTCGTCCGGTGTCAGAAACCACTGGAAATGCACTTGCAGCGAAGGAAACGGGCTGAGCTCGAGGACTTCCGGTGCTCGTCCCAAGAAAACGCGAGCGGGAATGCCCCGGACTCAGTTTTCTCGTCCTGGGGTAAAAAGCGGTCCCCCGACGGTTTCTTCCCTTTGCTCCGTATTGGTCATAAGTCTTTCGATCTTCGGGTCTCGTGCTCCGAGGACTTCAACCCACACTCCTGGCATGCTCCCTGACACGTTTTCCGGAGGTATAGGTCGGGAAGCGAGCTCGTTGGAGGGAGAACTGTGGTGCGACCCAAAACGGTCCAAAAGATGGCCGAAGCTTCCAACGAGTGGCGAACGCTCGTCCGGTGTCAGAAACCACTGGAAATGCACTTGCGGCGAAGGAAACGGGCTGAGCTCGAGGACTTCCGGTTCTCGTCCCAAGAAAACGCGAGCGGGAATGCCCCGGACTCAGTTTTCTCGTCCTGGGGTAAAAAGCGGTCCCCCGACGGTTTGTTCCCTTTGCTCCGTATTGGTCATAAGTCTTTCGATCTTCGGGTCTCGTGCTCCGAGGACTTCAACCCACACTCCTGGCATGCTCCCTGACACGTTTTCCGGAGGTATAGGTCGGGAAGCGAGCTCGTTGGAGGGAGAACTGTGGTGCGACCCAAAACGGTCCAAAAGATGGCCGAAGCTTCCAACGAGTGGCGAACGCTCGTCCGGTGTCAGAAACCACTGGAAATGCACTTGCGGCGAAGGAAACGGGCTGAGCTCGAGGACTTCCGGTGCTCGTCCCAAGAAAACGCGAGCGGGAATGCCCCGGACTCAGTTTTCTCGTCCTGGGGTAAAAAGCGGTCCCCCGACGGTTTCTTCCCTTTGCTCCGTATTGGTCATAAGTCTTTCGATCTTCGGGTCTCGTGCTCCGAGGACTTCAACCCACACTCCTGGCATGCTCCCTGACACGTTTTCCGGAGGTATAGGTCGGGAAGCGAGCTCGTTGGAGGGAGAACTGTAGTGCGACCCAAAACGGTCCAAAAGATGGCCGAAGCTTCCAACGGGTGGCGAACGCTCGTCCGGTGTCAGAAACCACTGGAAATGCACTTGCGGCGAAGGAAACGGGCTGAGCTCGAGGACTTCCGGTGCTTGTCCCAAGAAAACGCGAGCGGGAATGCCCCGGACTCAGTTTTCTCGTCCTGGGGTAAAAAGCGGTCCCCCGACGGTTTCTTCCCTTTGCTCCGTATTGGTCATAAGTCTTTCGATCTTCGGGTCTCGTGCTCCGAGGACTTCAACCCACACTCCTGGCATGCTCCCTAACACATTTTCCGGAGGTATAGGTCGGGAAGCGAGCTCGTTGGAGGGAGAACTGTGGTGCGACCCAAAACGGTCCAAAAGATGGCCGAAGCTTCCAACGGGTGGCGAACGCTCGTCCGGTGTCAGAAACCACTGGAAATGCACTTGCAGCGAAGGAAACGGGCTGAGCTCGAGGACTTCCGGTGCTCGTCCCAAGAAAACGCGAGCGGGAATGCCCCGGACTCAGTTTTCTCGTCCTGGGGTAAAAAGCGGTCCCCCGACGGTTTCTTCCCTTTGCTCCGTATTGGTCATAAGTCTTTCGATCTTCGGGTCTCGTGCTTCGAGGACTTCAACCCACACTCCTGGCATGCTCCCTGACACATTTTCCGGAGGTATAGGTCGGGAAGCGAGCTCGTTGGAGGGAGAACTGTGGTGCGACCCAAAACGGTCCAAAAGATGGCCGAAGCTTCCAACGAGTGGCGAACGCTCGTCCGGTGTCAGAAACCACTGCAAATGCACTTGCGGCGAAGGAAACGGGCTGAGCTCGAGGACTTCCGGTGCTCGTCCCAAGAAAACGCGAGCGGGAATGCCCCGGACTCAGTTTTCTCGTCCTGGGGTAAAAAGCGGTCCCCCGACGGTTTCTTCCCTTTGCTCCGTATTGGTCATAAGTCTTTCGATCTTCGGGTCTCGTGCTCCGAGGACTTCAAGCCACACTCCTGGCATGCTCCCTGACACGTTTTCCGGAGGTATAGGTCGGGAAGCGAGCTCGTTGGAGGGAGAACTGTGGTGCGACCCAAAACGGTCCAAAAGATGGCCGAAGCTTCCAACGAGTGGCGAACGCTCGTCCGGTGTCAGAAACCACTGGAAATGCACTTGCGGCGAAGGAAACGGGCTGAGCTCGAGGACTTCCGGTGCTCGTCCCAAGAAAACGCGAGCGGGAATGCCCCGGACTCAGTTTTCTCGTCCTGGGTAAAAAGCGGTCCCCCGACGGTTTCTTCCCTTTGCTCCGTATTGGTCATAAGTCTTTCGATCTTCGGGTCTCGTGCTCCGAGGACTTCAACCCACACTCCTGGCATGCTCCCTGACACGTTTTCCGGAGGTATAGGTCGGGAAGCGAGCTCGTTGGAGGGAGAACTGTGGTGCGACCCAAAATGGTCCAAAAGATGGCCGAAGCTTCCAACGGGTGGCGAACGCTCGTCCGGTGTCAGAAACCACTGGAAATGCACTTGCAGCGAAGGAAACGGGCTGAGCTCGAGGACTTCCGGTGCTCGTCCCAAGAAAACGCGAGCGGGAATGCCCCGGACTCAGTTTTCTCGTCCTGGGGTAAAAAGCGGTCCCCCGACGGTTTCTTCCCTTTGCTCCGTATTGGTCATAAGTCTTTCGATCTTCGGGTCTCGTGCTCCGAGGACTTCAACCCACACTCCTGGCATGCTCCCTGACACGTTTTCCGGAGGTATAGGTCGGGAAGCGAGCTCGTTGGAGGGAGAACTGTGGTGCGACCCAAAACGGTCCAAAAGATGGCTGAAGCTTCCAACGAGTGGCGAACGCTCGTCCGGTGTCAGAAACCACTGGAAATGCACTTGCGGCGAAGGAAACGGGCTGAGCTCGAGGACTTCCGGTGCTCGTCCCAAGAAAACGCGAGCGGGAATGCCCCGGACTCAGTTTTCTCGTCCTGGGTAAAAAGCGGTCCCCCGACGGTTTCTTCCCTTTGCTCCGTATTGGTCATAAGTCTTTCGATCTTCGGGTCTCGTGCTCCGAGGACTTCAACCCACACTCCTGGCATGCTCCCTGACACGTTTTCCGGAGGTATAGGTCGGGAAGCGAGCTCGTTGGAGGGAGAACTGTGGTGCGACCCAAAACGGTCCAAATAATGGCCGAAGCTTCCAACGAGTGGCGAACGCTCGTCCGGTGTCAGAAACCACTGCAAATGCACTTGCGGCGAAGGAAACGGGCTGAGCTCGAGGACTTCCGGTGCTCGTCCCAAGAAAACGCGAGCGGGAATGCCCCGGACTCAGTTTTCTCGTCCTGGGGTAAAAAGCGGTCCCCCGACGGTTTCTTCCCTTTGCTCCGTATTGGTCATAAGTCTTTCGATCTTCGGGTCTCGTGCTCCGAGGACTTCAACCCACACTCCTGGCATGCTCCCTGACACGTTTTCCGGAGGTATAGGTCGGGAAGCGAGCTCGTTGGAGGGAGAACTGTGGTGCGACCCAAAACGGTCCAAAAGATGGCCGAAGCTTCCAACGAGTGGCGAACGCTCGTCCGGTGTCAGAAACCACTGGAAATGCACTTGCGGCGAAGGAAACGGGCTGAGCTCGAGGACTTCCGGTGCTCGTCCCAAGAAAACGCGAGCGGGAATGCCCCGGACTCAGTTTTCTCGTCCTGGGGTAAAAAGCGGTCCCCCGACGGTTTCTTCCCTTTGCTCCGTATTGGTCATAAGTCTTTCGATCTTCGGGTCTCGTGCTCCGAGGACTTCAACCCACACTCCTGGCATGCTCCCTGACACGTTTTCCGGAGGTATAGGTCGGGAAGCGAGCTCGTTGGAGGGAGAACTGTGGTGCGACCCAAAACGGTCCAAAAGATGGCCGAAGCTTCCAACGAGTGGCGAACGCTCGTCCGGTGTCAGAAACCACTGGAAATGCACTTGCAGCGAAGGAAACGGGCTGAGCTCGAGGACTTCCGGTGCTCGTCCCAAGAAAACGCGAGCGGGAATGCCCCGAACTCAGTTTTCTCGTCCTGGGGTAAAAAGCGGTCCCCCGACGGTTTCTTCCCTTTGCTCCGTATTGGTCATAAGTCTTTCGATCTTTGGGTCTCGTGCTCCGAGGACTTCAACCCACACTCCTGGCATGCTCCCTGACACGTTTTCCGGAGGTATAGGTCGGGAAGCGAGCTCGTTGGAGGGAGAACTGTGGTGCGACCCAAAACGGTCCAAAAGATGGCCGAAGCTTCCAACGAGTGGCGAACGCTCGTCCGGTGTCAGAAACCACTGGAAATGCACTTGCGGCGAAGGAAACGGGCTGAGCTCGAGGACTTCCGGTGCTCGTCCCAAGAAAACGCGAGCGGGAATGCCCCGGACTCAGTTTTCTCGTCCTGGGGTAAAAAGCGGTCCCCCGACGGTTTCTTCCCTTTGCTCCGTATTGGTCATAAGTCTTTCGATCTTCGGGTCTCGTGCTCCGAGGACTTCAACCCACACTCCTGGCATGCTCCCTGACACGTTTTCCGGAGGTATAGGTCGGGAAGCGAGCTCGTTGGAGGGAGAACTGTGGTGCGACCCAAAACGGTCCAAAAGATGGCCGAAGCTTCCAACGGGTGGCGAACGCTCGTCCGGTGTCAGAAACCACTGGAAATGCACTTGCAGCGAAGGAAACGGGATGAGCTCGAGGACTTCCGGTGCTCGTCCCAAGAAAACGCGAGCGGGAATGCCCCGGACTCAGTTTTCTCGTCCGGGGGTAAAAAGCGGTCCCCCGACGGTTTCTTCCCTTTGCTCCGTATTGGTCATAAGTCTTTCGATCTTCGGGTCTCGTGCTCCGAGGACTTCAACCCACACTCCTGGCATGCTCCCTGACACGTTTTCCGGAGGTATAGGTCGGGAAGCGAGCTCGTTGGAGGGAGAACTGTGGTGCGACCCAAAACGGTCCAAAAGATGGCCGAAGCTTCCAACGAGTGGCGAACGCTCGTCCGGTGTCAGAAACCACTGGAAATGCACTTGCGGCGAAGGAAACGGGCTGAGCTCGAGGACTTCCGGTGCTCGTCCCAAGAAAACGCGAGCGGGAATGCCCCGGACTCAGTTTTCTCGTCCTGGGGTAAAAAGCGGTCCCCCGACGGTTTCTTCCCTTTGCTCCGTATTGGTCATAAGTCTTTCGATCTTCGGGTCTCGTGCTCCGAGGACTTCAACCCACACTCCTGGCATGCTCCCTGACACGTTTTCCGGAGGTATAGGTCGGGAAGCGAGCTCGTTGGAGGGAGAACTGTGGTGCGACCCAAAACGGTCCAAAAGATGGCCGAAGCTTCCAACGAGTGGCGAACGCTCGTCCGGTGTCAGAAACCACTGGAAATGCACTTGCAGCGAAGGAAACGGGCTGAGCTCGAGGACTTCCGGTGCTCGTCCCAAGAAAACGCGAGCGGGAATGCCCCGGACTCATTTTTCTCGTCCTGGGGTAAAAAGCGGTCCCCCGACGGTTTCTTCCCTTTGCTCCGTATTGGTCATAAGTCTTTCCATCTTCAGGTCTCGTGCTCCGAGGACTTCAACCCACACTCCTGGCATGCTCCCTGACACGTTTTCCGGAGGTATAGGTCGGGAAGCGAGCTCGTTGGAGGGAGAACTGTGGTGCGACCCAAAACGGTCCAAAAGATGGCCGAAGCTTCCAACGAGTGGCGAACGCTCGTCCGGTGTCAGAAACCACTGGAAATGCACTTGCAGCGAAGGAAACGGGCTGAGCTCGAGGACTTCCGGTGCTCGTCCCAAGAAAACGCGAGCGGGAATGCCCCGGACTCAGTTTTCTCGTCCTGGGGTAAAAAGCGGTCCCCCGACGGTTTCTTCCCTTTGCTCCGTATTGGTCATAAGTCTTTCGATCTTCGGGTCTCGTGCTCCGAGGACTTCAACCCACACTCCTGGCATGCTCCCTGACACGTTTTCCGGAGGTATAGGTCGGGAAGCGAGCTCGTTGGAGGGAGAACTGTGGTGCGACCCAAAACGGTCCAAAAGATGGCCGAAGCTTCCAACGAGTGGCGAACGCTCGTCCGGTGTCAGAAACCACTGGAAATGCACTTGCAGCGAAGGAAACGGGCTGAGCTCGAGGACTTCCGGTGCTCGTCCCAAGAAAACGCGAGCGGGAATGCCCCGGACTCAGTTTTCTCGTCCTGGGGTAAAAAGCGGTCCCCCGACGGTTTCTTCCCTTTGCTCCGTATTGGTCATAAGTCTTTCGATCTTCGGGTCTCGTGCTCCGAGGACTTCAACCCACACTCCTGGCATGCTCCCTGACACGTTTTCCGGAGGTATAGGTCGGGAAGCGAGCTCGTTGGAGGGAGAACTGTGGTGCGACCCAAAACGGTCCAAAAGATGGCCGAAGCTTCCAACGAGTGGCGAACGCTCGTCCGGTGTCAGAAACCACTGGAAATGCACTTGCAGCGAAGGAAACGGGCTGAGCTCGAGGACTTCCGGTGCTCGTCCCAAGAAAACGCGAGCGGGAATGCCCCGGACTCAGTTTTCTCCTCCTGGGGTAAAAAGCGGTCCCCCGACGGTTTCTTCCCTTTGCTCCGTATTGGTCATAAGTCTTTCGATCTTCGGGTCTCGTGCTCCGAGGACTTCAACCCACACTCCTGGCATGCTCCCTGACACGTTTTCCGGAGGTATAGGTCGGGAAGCGAGCTCGTTGGAGGGAGAACTGTGGTGCGACCCAAAACGGTCCAAAAGATGGCCGAAGCTTCCAACGAGTGGCGAACGCTCGTCCGGTGTCAGAAACCACTGGAAATGCACTTGCAGCGAAGGAAACGGGCTGAGCTCGAGGACTTCCGGTGCTCGTCCCAAGAAAACGCGAGCGGGAATGCCCCGGACTCAGTTTTCTCGTCCTGGGGTAAAAAGCGGTCCCCCGACGGTTTCTTCCCTTTGCTCCGTATTGGTCATAAGTCTTTCGATCTTCGGGTCTCGTGCTCCGAGGACTTCAACCCACACTCCTGGCATGCTCCCTGACACGTTTTCCGGAGGTATAGGTCGGGAAGCGAGCTCGTTGGAGGGAGAACTGTGGTGCGACCCAAAACGGTCCAAAAGATGGCCGAAGCTTCCAACGAGTGGCGAACGCTCGTCCGGTGTCAGAAACCACTGGAAATGCACTTGCAGCGAAGGAAACGGGCTGAGCTCGAGGACTTCCGGTGCTCGTCCCAAGAAAACGCGAGCGGGAATGCCCCGGACTCAGTTTTCTCGTCCTGGGGTAAAAAGCGGTCCCCCGACGGTTTCTTCCCTTTGCTCCGTATTGGTCATAAGTCTTTCGATCTTCGGGTCTCGTGCTCCGAGGACTTCAACCCACACTCCTGGCATGCTCCCTGACACGTTTTCCGGAGGTATAGGTCGGGAAGCGAGCTCGTTGGAGGGAGAACTGTGGTGCGACCCAAAACGGTCCAAAAGATGGCCGAAGCTTCCAACGAGTGGCGAACGCTCGTCCGGTGTCAGAAACCACTGGAAATGCACTTGCAGCGAAGGAAACGGGCTGAGCTCGAGGACTTCCGGTGCTCGTCCCAAGAAAACGCGAGCGGGAATGCCCCGGACTCAGTTTTCTCCTCCTGGGGTAAAAAGCGGTCCCCCGACGGTTTCTTCCCTTTGCTCCGTATTGGTCATAAGTCTTTCGATCTTCGGGTCTCGTGCTCCGAGGACTTCAACCCACACTCCTGGCATGCTCCCTGACACGTTTTCCGGAGGTATAGGTCGGGAAGCGAGCTCGTTGGAGGGAGAACTGTGGTGCGACCCAAAACGGTCCAAAAGATGGCCGAAGCTTCCAACGAGTGGCGAACGCTCGTCCGGTGTCAGAAACCACTGGAAATGCACTTGCAGCGAAGGAAACGGGCTGAGCTCGAGGACTTCCGGTGCTCGTCCCAAGAAAACGCGAGCGGGAATGCCCCGGACTCAGTTTTCTCGTCCTGGGGTAAAAAGCGGTCCCCCGACGGTTTCTTCCCTTTGCTCCGTATTGGTCATAAGTCTTTCGATCTTCGGGTCTCGTGCTCCGAGGACTTCAACCCACACTCCTGGCATGCTCCCTGACACGTTTTCCGGAGGTATAGGTCGGGAAGCGAGCTCGTTGGAGGGAGAACTGTGGTGCGACCCAAAACGGTCCAAAAGATGGCCGAAGCTTCCAACGAGTGGCGAACGCTCGTCCGGTGTCAGAAACCACTGGAAATGCACTTGCAGCGAAGGAAACGGGCTGAGCTCGAGGACTTCCGGTGCTCGTCCCAAGAAAACGCGAGCGGGAATGCCCCGGACTCAGTTTTCTCGTCCTGGGGTAAAAAGCGGTCCCCCGACGGTTTCTTCCCTTTGCTCCGTATTGGTCATAAGTCTTTCGATCTTCGGGTCTCGTGCTCCGAGGACTTCAACCCACACTCCTGGCATGCTCCCTGACACGTTTTCTGGAGGTATAGGTCGGGAAGCGAGCTCGTTGGAGGGAGAACTGTGGTGCGACCCAAAACGGTCCAAAAGATGGCCGAAGCTTCCAACGAGTGGCGAACGCTCGTCCGGTGTCAGAAACCACTGGAAATGCACTTGCAGCGAAGGAAACGGGCTGAGCTCGAGGACTTCCGGTGCTCGTCCCAAGAAAACGCGAGCGGGAATGCCCCGGACTCAGTTTTCTCGTCCTGGGGTAAAAAGCGGTCCCCCGACGGTTTCTTCCCTTTGCTCCGTATTGGTCATAAGTCTTTCGATCTTCGGGTCTCGTGCTCCGAGGACTTCAACCCACACTCCTGGCATGCTCCCTGACACGTTTTCCGGAGGTATAGGTCGGGAAGCGAGCTCGTTGGAGGGAGAACTGTGGTGCGACCCAAAACGGTCCAAAAGATGGCCGAAGCTTCCAACGAGTGGCGAACGCTCGTCCGGTGTCAGAAACCACTGGAAATGCACTTGCAGCGAAGGAAACGGGCTGAGCTCGAGGACTTCCGGTGCTCGTCCCAAGAAAACGCGAGCGGGAATGCCCCGGACTCAGTTTTCTCGTCCTGGGGTAAAAAGCGGTCCCCCGACGGTTTCTTCCCTTTGCTCCGTATTGGTCATAAGTCTTTCGATCTTCGGGTCTCGTGCTCCGAGGACTTCAACCCACACTCCTGGCATGCTCCCTGACACGTTTTCCGGAGGTATAGGTCGGGAAGCGAGCTCGTTGGAGGGAGAACTGTGGTGCGACCCAAAACGGTCCAAAAGATGGCCGAAGCTTCCAACGAGTGGCGAACGCTCGTCCGGCGTCAGAAACCACTGGAAATGCACTTGCAGCGAAGGAAACGGGCTGAGCTCGAGGACTTCCGGTGCTCGTCCCAAGAAAACGCGAGCGGGAATGCCCCGGACTCAGTTTTCTCGTCCTGGGGTAAAAAGCGGTCCCCCGACGGTTTCTTCCCTTTGCTCCGTATTGGTCATAAGTCTTTCGATCTTCGGGTCTCGTGCTCCGAGGACTTCAACCCACACTCCTGGCATGCTCCCTGACACGTTTTCCGGAGGTATAGGTCGGGAAGCGAGCTCGTTGGAGGGAGAACTGTGGTGCGACCCAAAACGGTCCAAAAGATGGCCGAAGCTTCAAACGAGTGGCGAACGCTCGTCCGGTGTCAGAAACCACTGGAAATGCACTTGCAGCGAAGGAAACGGGCGGAGCTCGAGGACTTCCGGTGCTCCTCCCAAGAACACGCGAGCGGGAATGCCCCGGACTCAGTTTTCTCGTCCTGGGGTAAAAAGCGGTCCCCCGACGGTTTCTTCCCTTTGCTCCGTATTGGTCATAAGTCTTTCGATCTTCGGGTCTCGTGCTCCGAGGACTTCAACCCACACTCCTGGCATGCTCCCTGACACGTTTTCCGGAGGTATAGGTCGGGAAGCGAGCTTGTTGGAGGGAGAACTGTGGTGCGACCCAAAACGGTCCAAAAGATGGCCGAAGCTTCAAACGAGTGGCGAACGCTCGTCCGGTGTCAGAAACCACTGCAAATGCACTTGCGGCGAAGGAAACGGGCTGAGCTCGAGGACTTCCGGTGCTCGTCCCAAGAAAACGCGAGCGGGAATGCCCTGGACTCAGTTTTCTCGTCCTGGGGTAAAAAGCGGTCCCCCGACGGTTTCTTCCCTTTGCTCCGTATTGGTCATAAGTCTTTCGATCTTCGGGTCTCGTGCTCCGAGGACTTCAACCCACACTCCTGGCATGCTCCCTGACACGTTTTCCGGAGGTATAGGTCGGGAAGCGAGCTCGTTGGAGGGAGAACTGTGGTGCGACCCAAAACGGTCCAAAAGATGGCCGAAGCTTCCAACGAGTGGCGAACGCTCGTCCGGTGTCAGAAACCACTGGAAATGCACTTGCAGCGAAGGAAACGGGCTGAGCTCGAGGACTTCCGATGCTCGTCCCAAGAAAACGCGAGCGGGAATGCCCCGGACTCAGTTTTCTCGTCCTGGGGTAAAAAGCGGTCCCCCGACGGTTTCTTCCCTTTGCTCCGTATTGGTCATAACTCTTTCGATCTTCGAGTCTCGTGCTCCGAGGACTTCAACCCACACTCCCGGCATGCTCCCTGACACGTTTTCCGGAGGTATATGTCGGGAAGCGAGCTCGTTGGAGGGAGAACTGTGGTGCGACCCAAAACGATCCAAAAGATGGCCGAAGCTTCCAACGAGTGGCGAACGCTCGTCCGGTGTCAGAAACCACTGGAAATGCACTTGCAGCGAAGGAAACGGGCTGAGCTCGAGGACTTCCGGTGCTCGTCCCAAGAAAACGCGAGCGGGAATGCCCCGGACTCAGTTTTCTCGTCCTGGGGTAAAAAGCGGTCCCCCGACGGTTTCTTCCCTTTGCTCCGTATTGGTCATAAGTCTTTCGATCTTCGGGTCTCGTGCTCCGAGGACTTTAACCCACACTCCTGGCATGCTCCCTGACACGTTTTCCGGAGGTATAGGTCGGGAAGCGAGCTCGTTGGAGGGAGAACTGTGGTGCGACCCAAAACGGTCCAAAAGATGGCCGAAGCTTCCAACGAGTGGCGAACGCTCGTCCGGTGTCAGAAACCACTGGAAATGCACTTGCAGCGAAGGAAACGGGCTGAGCTCGAGGACTTCCGGTGCTCGTCCCAAGAAAACGCGAGCGGGAATGCCCCGGACTCAGTTTTCTCGTCCTGGGGTAAAAAGCGGTCCCCCGACGGTTTCTTCCCTTTGCTCCGTATTGGTCATAAGTCTTTCGATCTTCGGGTCTCGTGCTCCGAGGACTTCAACCCACACTCCTGGCATGCTCCCTGACACGTTTTCCGGAGGTATAGGTCGGGAAGCGAGCTCGTTGGAGGGAGAACTGTGGTGCGACCCAAAACGGTCCAAAAGATGGCCGAAGATTCCAACGAGTGGCGAACGCTCGTCCGGCGTCAGAAACCACTGGAAATGCACTTGCAGCGAAGGAAACGGGCTGAGCTCGAGGACTTCCGGTGCTCATCCCAAGAAAACGCGAGCGGGAATGCCCCGGACTCAGTTTTCTCGTCCTGGGGTAAAAAGCGGTCCCCCGACGGTTTCTTCCCTTTGCTCCGTATTGGTCATAAGTCTTTCGATCTTCGGGTCTCGTGCTCCGAGGACTTCAACCCACACTCCCGGCATGCTCCCTGACACGTTTTCCGGAGGTATAGGTCGGGAAGCGAGCTCGTTGGAGGGAGAACTGTGGTGCGACCCAAAACGGTCCAAAAGATGGCCGAAGCTTCAAACGAGTGGCGAACGCTCGTCCGGTGTCAGAAACCACTGGAAATGCACTTGCAGCGAAGGAAACGGGCGGAGCTCGAGGACTTCCGGTGCTCGTCCCAAGAACACGCGAGCGGGAATGCCCCGGACTCAGTTTTCTCGTCCTGGGGTAAAAAGCGGTCCCCCGACGGTTTCTTCCCTTTGCTCCGTATTGGTCATAAGTCTTTCGATCTTCGGGTCTCGTGCTCCGAGGACTTCAACCCACACTCCCGGCATGCTCCCTGACACGTTTTCCGGAGGTATAGGTCGGGAAGCGAGCTCGTTGGAGGGAGAACTGTGGTGCGACCCAAAACGGTCCAAAAGATGGCCGAAGCTTCCAACGAGTGGCGAACGCTCGTCCGGCGTCAGAAACCACTGGAAATGCACTTGCAGCGAAGGAAACGGGCTGAGCTCGAGGACTTCCGGTGCTCGTCCCAAGAAAACGCGAGCGGGAATGCCCCGGACTCAGTTTTCTCGTCCTGGGGTAAAAAGCAGTCCCCCGACGGTTTCTTCCCTTTGCTCCGTATTGGTCATAAGTCTTTCGATCTTCGGGTCTCGTGCTCCGAGGACTTCAACCCACACTCCTGGCATGCTCCCTGACACGTTTTCCGGAGGTATAGGTCGGGAAGCGAGCTCGTTGGAGGGAGAACTGTGGTGCGACCCAAAACGGTCCAAAAGATGGCCGAAGCTTCCAACGAGTGGCGAACGCTCGTCCGGTGTCAGAAACCACTGGAAATGCACTTGCAGCGAAGGAAACGGGCTGAGCTCGAGGACTTCCGGTGCTCGTCCCAAGAAAACGCGAGCGGGAATGCCCCGGACTCAGTTTTCTCGTCCTGGGGTAAAAAGCGGTCCCCCGACGGTTTCTTCACTTTGCTCCGTATTGGTCATAAGTCTTTCGATCTTCGGGTCTCGTGCTCCGAGGACTTCAACCCACACTCCTGGCATGCTCCCTGACACGTTTTCCGGAGGTATAGGTCGGGAAGCGAGCTCGTTGGAGGGAGAACTGTGGTGCGACCCAAAACGGTCCAAAAGATGGCCGAAGCTTCCAACGAGTGGCGAACGCTCGTCCGGTGTCAGAAACCACTGGAAATGCACTTGCAGCGAAGGAAACGGGCTGAGCTCGAGGACTTCTGGTGCTCGTCCCAAGAAAACGCGAGCGGGAATGCCCCGGACTCAGTTTTCTCGTCCTGGGGTAAAAAGCGGTCCCCCGACGGTTTCTTCCCTTTGCTCCGTATTGGTCATAAGTCTTTCGATCTTCGGGTCTCGTGCTCCGAGGACTTCAACCCACACTCCTGGCATGCTCCCTGACACGTTTTTCGGAGGTATAGGTCGGGAAGCGAGCTCGTTGGAGGGAGAACTGTGGTGCGACCCAAAACGGTCCAAAAGATGGCCGAAGCTTCCAACGAGTGGGGAACACTCGTCCGGTGTCAGAAACCACTGGAAATGCACTTGCAGCGAAGGAAACGGGCTGAGCTCGAGGACTTCCGGTGCTCGTCCCAAGAAAACGCGAGCGGGAATGCCCCGGACTCAGTTTTCTCGTCCTGGGGTAAAAAGCGGTCCCCCGACGGTTTCTTCCCTTTGCTCCGTATTGGTCATAAGTCTTTCGATCTTCGGGTCTCGTGCTCCGAGGACTTCAACCCACACTCCTGGCATGCTCCCTGACACGTTTTCCGGAGGTATAGGTCGGGAAGCGAGCTCGTTGGAGGGAGAACTGTGGTGCGACCCAAAACGGTCCAAAAGATGGCCGAAGCTTCCAACGAGTGGCGAACGCTCGTCCGGTGTCAGAAACCACTGGAAATGCACTTGCAGCGAAGGAAACGGGCTGAGCTCGAGGACTTCCGGTGCTCGTCCCAAGAAAACGCGAGCGGGAATGCCCCGGACTCAGTTTTCTCGTCCTGGGGTAAAAAGCGGTCCCCCGACGGTTTCTTCACTTTGCTCCGTATTGGTCATAAGTCTTTCGATCTTCGGGTCTCGTGCTCCGAGGACTTCAACCCACACTCCTGGCATGCTCCCTGACACGTTTTCCGGAGGTATAGGTCGGGAAGCGAGCTCGTTGGAGGGAGAACTGTGGTGCGACCCAAAACGGTCCAAAAGATGGCCGAAGCTTCCAACGAGTGGCGAACCCTCGTCCGGTGTCAGAAACCACTGGAAATGCACTTGCAGCGAAGGAAACGGGCTGAGCTCGAGGACTTCTGGTGCTCGTCCCAAGAAAACGCGAGCGGGAATGCCCCGGACTCAGTTTTCTCGTCCTGGGGTAAAAAGCGGTCCCCCGACGGTTTCTTCCCTTTGCTCCGTATTGGTCATAAGTCTTTCGATCTTCGGGTCTCGTGCTCCGAGGACTTCAACCCACACTCCTGGCATGCTCCCTGACACGTTTTTCGGAGGTATAGGTCGGGAAGCGAGCTCGTTGGAGGGAGAACTGTGGTGCGACCCAAAACGGTCCAAAAGATGGCCGAAGCTTCCAACGAGTGGGGAACACTCGTCCGGTGTCAGAAACCACTGGAAATGCACTTGCAGCGAAGGAAACGGGCTGAGCTCGAGGACTTCCGGTGCTCGTCCCAAGAAAACGCGAGCGGGAATGCCCCGGACTCAGTTTTCTCGTCCTGGGGTAAAAAGCGGTCCCCCGACGGTTTCTTCCCTTTGCTCCGTATTGGTCATAAGTCTTTCGATCTTCGGGTCTCGTGCTCCGAGGACTTCAACCCACACTCCTGGCATGCTCCCTGACACGTTTTCCGGAGGTATAGGTCGGGAAGCGAGCTCGTTGGAGGGAGAACTGTGGTGCGACCCAAAACGGTCCAAAAGATGGCCGAAGCTTCCAACGAGTCGCGAACGCTCGTCCGGTGTCAGAAACCACTGGAAATGCACTTGCAGCGAAGGAAACGGGCTGAGCTCGAGGACTTCCGGTGCTCGTCCCAAGAAAACGCGAGCGGGAATGCCCCGGACTCAGTTTTCTCGTCCTGGGGTAAAAAGCGGTCCCCCGACGGTTTCTTCCCTTTGCTCCGTATTGGTCATAAGTCTTTCGATCTTCGGGTCTCGTGCTCCGAGGACTTCAACCCACACTCCTGGCATGCTCCCTGACACGTTTTCCGGAGGTATAGGTCGGGAAGCGAGCTCGTTGGAGGGAGAACTGTGGTGCGACCCAAAACGGTCCAAAAGATGGCCGAAGCTTCCAACGAGTGGCGAACGCTCGTCCGGTGTCAGAAACCACTGGAAATGCACTTACAGCGAAGGAAACGGGCTGAGCTCGAGGACTTCCGGTGCTCGTCCCAAGAAAACGCGAGCGGGAATGCCCCGGACTCAGTTTTCTCGTCCTGGGGTAAAAAGCGGTCCCCCGACGGTTTCTTCCCTTTGCTCCGTATTGGTCATAAGTCTTTCGATCTTCGGGTCTCGTGCTCCGAGGACTTCAACCCACACTCCTGGCATGCTCCCTGACACGTTTTCCGGAGGTATAGGTCGGGAAGCGAGCTCGTTGGAGGGAGAACTGTGGTGCGACCCAAAACGGTCCAAAAGATGGCCGAAGCTTCCAACGAGTGGCGAACGCTCGTCCGGTGTCAGAAACCACTGGAAATGCACTTGCAGCGAAGGAAACGGGCTGAGCTCGAGGACTTCCGGTGCTCGTCCCAAGAAAACGCGAGCGGGAATGCCCCGGACTCAGTTTTCTCGTCCTGGGGTAAAAAGCGGTCCCCCGACGGTTTCTTCCCTTTGCTCCGTATTGGTCATAAGTCTTTCGATCTTCGGGTCTCGTGCTCCTAGGACTTCAACCCACACTCCTGGCATGCTCCCTGACACGTTTTCCGGAGGTATAGGTCGGGAAGCGAGCTCGTTGGAGGGAGAACTGTGGTGCGACCCAAAACGGTCCAAAAGATGGCCGAAGCTTCCAACGAGTGGCGAACGCTCGTCCGGTGTCAGAAACCACTGGAAATGCACTTGCAGCGAAGGAAACGGGCTGAGCTCGTGGACTTCCGGTGCTCGTCCCAAGAAAACGCGAGCGGGAATGCCCCGGACTCAGTTTTCTCGTCCTGGGGTAAAAAGCGGTCCCCCGACGGTTTCTTCCCTTTGCTCCGTATTGGTCATAACTCTTTCGATCTTCGGGTCTCGTGCTCCGAGGACTTCAACCCACACTCCTGGCATGCTCCCTGACACGTTTTCCGGAGGTATAGGTCGGGAAGCGAGCTCGTTGGAGGGAGAACTGTGGTGCGACCCAAAACGGTCCAAAAGATGGCCGAAGCTTCCAACGAGTGGCGAACGCTCGTCCGGTGTCAGAAACCACTGGAAATGCACTTGCAGCGAAGGAAACGGGCTGAGCTCGAGGACTTCCGGTGCTCGTCCCAAGAAAACGCGAGCGGGAATGCCCCGGACTCAGTTTTCTCGTCCTGGGGTAAAAAGCGGTCCCCCGACGGTTTCTTCCCTTTGCTCCGTATTGGTCATAAGTCTTTCGATCTTCGGGTCTCGTGCTCCGAGGACTTCAACCCACACTCCTGGCATGCTCCCTGACACGTTTTCCGGAGGTATAGGTCGGGAAGCGAGCTCGTTGGAGGGAGAACTGTGGTGCGACCCAAAACGGTCCAAAAGATGGCCGAAGCTTCCAACGAGTGGGGAACGCTCGTCCGGTGTCAGAAACAACTGGAAATGCACTTGCAGCGAAGGAAACGGGCTGAGCTCGAGGACTTCCGGTGCTCGTCCCAAGAAAACGCGAGCGGGAATGCCCCGGACTCAGTTTTCTCGTCCTGGGGTAAAAAGCGGTCCCCCGACGGTTTCTTCCCTTTGCTCCGTATTGGTCATAAGTCTTTCGATCTTCGGGTCTCGTGCTCCGAGGACTTCAACCCACACTCCTGGCATGCTCCCTGACACGTTTTCCGGAGGTATAGGTCGGGAAGCGAGCTCGTTGGAGGGAGAACTGTGGTGCGACCCAAAACGGTCCAAAAGATGGCCGAAGCTTCCAACGAGTGGGGAACGCTCGTCCGGTGTCAGAAACCACTGGAAATGCACTTGCAGCGAAGGAAACGGGCTGAGCTCGAGGACTTCCGGTGCTCGTCTTAAGAAAACGCGAGCGGGAATGCCCCGGACTCAGTTTTCTCGTCCTGGGGTAAAAAGCGGTCCCCCGACGGTTTCTTCCCTTTGCTCCGTATTGGTCATAAGTCTTTCGATCTTCGGGTCTCGTGCTCCGAGGACTTCAACCCACACTCCTGGCATGCTCCCTGACACGTTTTCCGGAGGTATAGGTCGGGAAGCGAGCTCGTTGGAGGGAGAACTGTGGTGCGACCCAAAACGGTCCAAAAGATGGCCGAAGCTTCCAACGAGTGGCGAACGCTCGTCCGGTGTCAGAAACCACTGGAAATGCACTTACAGCGAAGGAAACGGGCTGAGCTCGAGGACTTCCGGTGCTCGTCCCAAGAAAACGCGAGCGGGAATGCCCCGGACTCAGTTTTCTCGTCCTGGGGTAAAAAGCGGTCCCCCGACGGTTTCTTCCCTTTGCTCCGTATTGGTCATAAGTCTTTCGATCTTCGGGTCTCGTGCTCCGAGGACTTCAACCCACACTCCTGGCATGCTCCCTGACACGTTTTCCGGAGGTATAGGTCGGGAAGCGAGCTCGTTGGAGGGAGAACTGTGGTGCGACCCAAAACGGTCCAAAAGATGGCCGAAGCTTCCAACGAGTGGCGAACGCTCGTCCGGTGTCAGAAACCACTGGAAATGCACTTGCAGCGAAGGAAACGGGCTGAGCTCGAGGACTTCCGGTGCTCGTCCCAAGAAAACGCGAGCGGGAATGCCCCGGACTCAGTTTTCTCGTCCTGGGGTAAAAAGCGGTCCCCCGACGGTTTCTTCCCTTTGCTCCGTATTGGTCATAAGTCTTTCGATCTTCGGGTCTCGTGCTCCGAGGACTTCAACCCACACTCCTGGCATGCTCCCTGACACGTTTTCCGGAGGTATAGGTCGGGAAGCGAGCTCGTTGGAGGGAGAACTGTGGTGCGACCCAAAACGGTCCAAAAGATGGCCGAAGCTTCCAACGAGTGGCGAACGCTCGTCCGGTGTCAGAAACCACTGAAAATGCACTTGCAGCGAAGGAAACGGGCTGAGCTCGTGGACTTCCGGTGCTCGTCCCAAGAAAACACGAGCGGGAATGCCCCGGACTCAGTTTTCTCGTCCTGGGGTAAAAAGCGGTCCCCCGACGGTTTCTTCCCTTTGCTCCGTATTGGTCATAACTCTTTCGATCTTCGGGTCTCGTGCTCCGAGGACTTCAACCCACACTCCTGGCATGCTCCCTGACACGTTTTCCGGAGGTATAGGTCGGGAAGCGAGCTCGTTGGAGGGAGAACTGTGGTGCGACCCAAAACGGTCCAAAAGATGGCCGAAGCTTCCAACGAGTGGCGAACGCTCGTCCGGTGTCAGAAACCACTGGAAATGCACTTGCAGCGAAGGAAACGGGCTGAGCTCGAGGACTTCCGGTGCTCGTCCCAAGAAAACGCGAGCGGGAATGCCCCGGACTCAGTTTTCTCGTCCTGGGGTAAAAAGCGGTCCCCGACGGTTTCTTCCCTTTGCTCCGTATTGGTCATAAGTCTTTCGATCTTCGGGTCTCGTGCTCCGAGGACTTCAACCCACACTCCTGGCATGCTCCCTGACACGTTTTCCGGAGGTATAGGTCGGGAAGCGAGCTCGTTGGAGGGAGAACTGTGGTGCGACCCAAAACGGTCCAAAAGATGGCCGAAGCTTCCAACGAGTGGCGAACGCTCGTCCGGTGTCAGAAACCACTGGAAATGCACTTGCAGCGAAGGAAACGGGCTGAGCTCGAGGACTTCCGGTGCTCGTCCCAAGAAAACGCGAGCGGGAATGCCCCGGACTCAGTTTTCTCGTCCTGGGGTAAAAAGCGGTCCCCCGACGGTTTCTTCCCTTTGCTCCGTATTGGTCATAAGTCTTTCGATCTTCGGGTCTCGTGCTCCGAGGACTTCAACCCACACTCCTGGCATGCTCCCTGACACGTTTTTCGGAGGTATAGGTCGGGAAGCGAGCTCGTTGGAGGGAGAACTGTGGTGCGACCCAAAACGGTCCAAAAGATGGCCGAAGCTTCCAACGAGTGGCGAACGCTCGTCCGGTGTCAGAAACCACTGGAAATGCACTTGCAGCGAAGGAAACGGGCTGAGCTCGTGGACTTCCGGTGCTCGTCCCAAGAAAACGCGAGCGGGAATGCCCCGGACTCAGTTTTCTCGTCCTGGGGTAAAAAGCGGTCCCCCGACGGTTTCTTCCCTTTGCTCCGTATTGGTCATAACTCTTTCGATCTTCGGGTCTCGTGCTCCGAGGACTTCAACCCACACTCCTGGCATGCTCCCTGACACGTTTTTCGGAGGTATAGGTCGGGAAGCGAGCTCGTTGGAGGGAGAACTGTGGTGCGACCCAAAACGGTCCAAAAGATGGCCGAAGCTTCCAACGAGTGGCGAACGCTCGTCCGGTGTCAGAAACCACTGGAAATGCACTTGCAGCGAAGGAAACAGGCTGAGCTCGAGGACTTCCGGTGCTCGTCCCAAGAAAACGCGAGCGGGAATGCCCCGGACTCAGTTTTCTCGTCCTGGGGTAAAAAGCGGTCCCCCGACGGTTTCTTCCCTTTGCTCCGTATTGGTCATAAGTCTTTCGATCTTCGGGTCTCGTGCTCCGAGGACTTCAACCCACACTCCTGGCATGCTCCCTGACACGTTTTCCGGAGGTATAGGTCGGGAAGCGAGCTCGTTGGAGGGAGAACTGTGGTGCGACCCAAAAGGGTCCAAAAGATGGCCGAAGCTTCCAACGAGTGGCGAACGCTCGTCCGGTGTCAGAAACCACTGGAAATGCACTTGCAGCGAAGGAAACGGGCTGAGCTCGAGGACTTCCGGTGCTCGTCCCAAGAAAACGCGAGCGGGAATGCCCCGGACTCAGTTTTCTCGTCCTGGGGTAAAAAGCGGTCCCCCGACGGTTTCTTCCCTTTGCTCCGTATTGGTCATAAGTCTTTCGATCTTCGGGTCTCGTGCTCCGAGGACTTCAACCCACACTCCTGCCATGCTCCCTGACACATTTTTCGGAGGTATAGGTCGGGAAGCGAGCTCGTTGGAGGGAGAACTGTGGTGCGACCCAAAACGGTCCAAAAAATGGCCGAAGCTTCCAACGAGTGGCGAACGCTCGTCCGGTGTCAGAAACCACTGGAAATGCACTTGCAGCGAAGGAAACGGGCTGAGCTCGAGGACTTCCGGTGCTCGGCCCAAGAAAACGCGAGCGGGAATGCCCCGGACTCAGTTTTCTCGTCCTCGGGTAAAAAGCGGTCCCCCGACGGTTTCTTCCCTTTGCTCCGTATTGGTCATAAGTCTTTCGATCTTCGGGTCTCGTGCTCCGAGACTTCAACCCACACTCCTGGCATGCTCCCTGACACGTTTTCCGGAGGTATAGGTCGGGAAGCGAGCTCGTTGGAGGGAGAACTGTTGTGCGACCCAAAACGGTCCAAAAGATGGCCGAAGCTTCCAACGAGTGGCGAACGCTCGTCCGGTGTCAGAAACCACTGGAAATGCACTTGCAGCGAAGGAAACGGGCTGAGCTCGAGGACTTCCGGTGCTCGTCCCAAGAAAACGCGAGCGGGAATGCCCCGGACTCAGTTTTCTCGTCCTGGGGTAAAAAGCGGTCCCCCGACGGTTTCTTCCCTTTGCTCCGTATTGGTCATAAGTCTTTCGATCTTCGGGTCTCGTGCTCCGAGGACTTCAACCCACACTCCTGGCATGCTCCCTGACACGTTTTCCGGAGGTATAGGTCGGGAAGCGAGCTCGTTGGAGGGAGAACTGTGGTGCGACCCAAAACGGTCGAAAAGATGGCCGAAGCTTCCAACGAGTGGCGAACGCTCGTCCGGTGTCAGAAACCACTGGAAATGCACTTGCAGCGAAGGAAACGGGCTGAGCTCGAGGACTTCCGGTGCTCGTCCCAAGAAAACGCGAGTGGGAATGCCCCGGACTCAGTTTTCTCGTCCTGGGGTAAAAAGCGGTCCCCCGACAGTTTCTTCCCTTTGCTCCGTATTGGTCATAAGTCTTTCGATCTTCGGGTCTCGTGCTCCGAGGACTTCAACCCACACTCCTGGCATGCTCCCTGACACGTTTTTCGGAGGTATAGGTCGGGAAGCGAGCTCGTTGGAGGGAGAACTGTGGTGCGACCCAAAACGGTCCAAAAGATGGCCGAAGCTTCCAACGAGTCGCGAACGCTCGTCCGGTGTCAGAAACCACTGGAAATGCACTTGCAGCGAAGGAAACGGGCTGAGCTCGAGGACTTCCGGTGCTCGTCCCAAGAAAACGCGAGCGGGAATGCCCCGGACTCAGTTTTCTCGTCCTGGGGTAAAAAGCGGTCCCCCGAAGGTTTCTTCCATTTGCTCCGTATTGGTCATAACTCTTTCGATCTTCGGGTCTCGTGCTCCGAGGACTTCAACCCACACTCCTGCCATGCTCCCTGACACGTTTTCCGGAGGTATAGGTCGGGAAGCGAGCTCGTTGGAGGGAGAACTGTGGTGCGACCCAAAACGGTCCAAAAGATGGCCGAAGCTTCCAACGAGAGGCGAACGCTCGTCCGGTGTCAGAAACCACTGGAAATGCACTTGCAGCGAAGGAAACGGGCTGAGCTCGAGGACTTCCGGTGCTCGTCCCAAGAAAACGCGAGCGGGAATGCCCCGGACTCAGTTTTCTCGTCCTGGGGTAAAAAGCGGTCCCCCGACGGTTTCTTCCCTTTGCTCCGTATTGGTCATAAGTCTTTCGATCTTCGGGTCTCGTGCTCCGAGGACTTCAACCCACACTCCTGGCATGCTCCCTGACACGTTTTTCGGAGGTATAGGTCGGGAAGCGAGCTCGTTGGAGGGAGAACTGTGGTGCGACCCAAAACGGTCCAAAAGATGGCCGAAGCTTCCAACGAGTGGCGAACGCTCGTCCGGTGTCAGAAACCACTGGAAATGCACTTGCAGCGAAGGAAACGGGCTGAGCTCGAGGACTTCCGGTGCTCGTCCCAAGAAAACGCGAGCGGGAATGCCCCGGACTCAGTTTTCTCGTCCTGGGGTAAAAAGCGGTCCCCCGACGATTTCTTCCCTTTGCTCCGTATTGGTCATAAGTCTTTCGATCTTCGGGTCTCGTGCTCCGAGGACTTCAACCCACACTCCTGGCATGCTCCCTGACACGTTTTCCGGAGGTATAGGTCGGGAAGCGAGCTCGTTGGAGGGAGAACTGTGGTGCGACCCAAAACGGTCCAAAAGATGGCCGAAGCTTCCAACGAGTCGCGAACGCTCGTCCGGTGTCAGAAACCACTGGAAATGCACTTGCAGCGAAGGAAACGGGCTGAGCTCGAGGACTTCCGGTGCTCGTCCCAAGAAAACGCGAGCGGGAATGCCCCGGACTCAGTTTTCTCGTCCTGGGGTAAAAAGCGGTCCCCCGAAGGTTTCTTCCATTTGCTCCGTATTGGTCATAACTCTTTCGATCTTCGGGTCTCGTGCTCCGAGGACTTCAACCCACACTCCTGCCATGCTCCCTGACACGTTTTCCGGAGGTATAGGTCGGGAAGCGAGCTCGTTGGAGGGAGAACTGTGGTGCGACCCAAAACGGTCCAAAAGATGGCCGAAGCTTCCAACGAGAGGCGAACGCTCGTCCGGTGTCAGAAACCACTGGAAATGCACTTGCAGCGAAGGAAACGGGCTGAGCTCGAGGACTTCCGGTGCTCGTCCCAAGAAAACGCGAGCGGGAATGCCCCGGACTCAGTTTTCTCGTCCTGGGGTAAAAAGCGGTCCCCCGACGGTTTCTTCCCTTTGCTCCGTATTGGTCATAAGTCTTTCGATCTTCGGGTCTCGTGCTCCGAGGACTTCAACCCACACTCCTGGCATGCTCCCTGACACGTTTTTCGGAGGTATAGGTCGGGAAGCGAGCTCGTTGGAGGGAGAACTGTGGTGCGACCCAAAACGGTCCAAAAGATGGCCGAAGCTTCCAACGAGTGGCGAACGCTCGTCCGGTGTCAGAAACCACTGGAAATGCACTTGCAGCGAAGGAAACGGGCTGAGCTCGAGGACTTCCGGTGCTCGTCCCAAGAAAACGCGAGCGGGAATGCCCCGGACTCAGTTTTCTCGTCCTGGGGTAAAAAGCGGTCCCCCGACGATTTCTTCCCTTTGCTCCGTATTGGTCATAAGTCTTTCGATCTTCGGGTCTCGTGCTCCGAGGACTTCAACCCACACTCCTGGCATGCTCCCTGACACGTTTTCCGGAGGTATAGGTCGGGAAGCGAGCTCGTTGGAGGGAGAACTGTGGTGCGACCCAAAACGGTCCAAAAGATGGCCGAAGCTTCCAACGAGTGGCGAACGCTCGTCCGGTGTCAGAAAACACTGGAAATGCACTTGCAGCGAAGGAAACGGGCTGAGCTCGAGGACTTCCGGTGCTCGTCCCAAGAAAACGCGAGCGGGAATGCCCCGGACTCAGTTTTCTCGTCCTGGGGTAAAAAGCGGTCCCCCGACGGTTTCTTCCCTTTGCTCCGTATTGGTCATAAGTCTTTCGATCTTCGGGTCTCGTGCTCCGAGGACTTCAACCCACACTCCTGGCATGCTCCCTGACACGTTTTTCGGAGGTATAGGTCGGGAAGCGAGCTCGTTGGAGGGAGAACTGTGGTGCGACCCAAAACGGTCCAAAAGATGGCCGAAGCTTCCAACGAGTGGCGAACGCTCGTCCGGTGTCAGAAACCACTGGAAATGCACTTGCAGCGAAGGAAACGGGCTGAGCTCGAGGACTTCCGGTGCTCGGCCCAAGAAAACGCGAGCGGGAATGCCCCGGACTCAGTTTTCTCGTCCTGGGGTAAAAAGCGGTCCCCCGACGGTTTCTTCCCTTTGCTCCGTATTGGTCATAAGTCTTTCGATCTTCGGGTCTCGTGCTCCGAGACTTCAACCCACACTCCTGGCATGCTCCCTGACACGTTTTCCGGAGGTATAGGTCGGGAAGCGAGCTCGTTGGAGGGAGAACTGTGGTGCGACCCAAAACGGTCCAAAAGATGGCCGAAGCTTCCAACGAGTCGCGAACGCTCGTCCGGTGTCAGAAACCACTGGAAATGCACTTGCAGCGAAGGAAACGGGCTGAGCTCGAGGACTTCCGGTGCTCGTCCCAAGAAAACGCGAGCGGGAATGCCCCGGACTCAGTTTTCTCGTCCTGGGGTAAAAAGCGGTCCCCCGACGGTTTCTTCCCTTTGCTCCGTATTGGTCATAAGTCTTTCGATCTTCGGGTCTCGTGCTCCGAGGACTTCAACCCACACTCCTGGCATGCTCCCTGACACGTTTTCTGGAGGTATAGGTCGGGAAGCGAGCTCGTTGGAGGGAGAACTGTGGTGCGACCCAAAACGGTCCAAAATATGGCCGAAGCTTCCAACGAGTGGCGAACGCTCGTCCGGTGTCAGAAACCACTGGAAATGCACTTGCAGCGAAGGAAACGGGCTGAGCTCGAGGACTTCCGGTGCTCGTCCCAAGAAAACGCGAGCGGGAATGCCCCGGACTCAGTTTTCTCGTCCTGGGGTAAAAAGCGGTCCCCCGACGGTTTCTTCCCTTTGCTCCGTATTGGTCATAAGTCTTTCGATCTTCGGGTCTCGTGCTCCGAGGACTTCAACCCACACTCCTGGCATGCTCCCTGACACGTTTTTCGGAGGTATAGGTCGGGAAGCGAGCTCGTTGGAGGGAGAACTGTGGTGCGACCCAAAACGGTCCAAAAGATGGCCGAAGCTTCCAACGAGTGGCGAACGCTCGTCCGGTGTCAGAAACCACTGGAAATGCACTTGCAGCGAAGGAAACGGGCTGAGCTCGAGGACTTCCGGTGCTCGGCCCAAGAAAACGCGAGCGGGAATGCCCCGGACTCAGTTTTCTCGTCCTGGGGTAAAAAGCGGTCCCCCGACGGTTTCTTCCCTTTGCTCCGTATTGGTCATAAGTCTTTCGATCTTCGGGTCTCGTGCTCCGAGACTTCAACCCACACTCCTGGCATGCTCCCTGACACGTTTTCCGGAGGTATAGGTCGGGAAGCGAGCTCGTTGGAGGGAGAACTGTGGTGCGACCCAAAACGGTCCAAAAGATGGCCGAAGCTTCCAACGAGTCGCGAACGCTCGTCCGGTGTCAGAAACCACTGGAAATGCACTTGCAGCGAAGGAAACGGGCTGAGCTCGAGGACTTCCGGTGCTCGTCCCAAGAAAACGCGAGCGGGAATGCCCCGGACTCAGTTTTCTCGTCCTGGGGTAAAAAGCGGTCCCCCGACGGTTTCTTCCCTTTGCTCCGTATTGGTCATAAGTCTTTCGATCTTCGGGTCTCGTGCTCCGAGGACTTCAACCCACACTCCTGGCATGCTCCCTGACACGTTTTCTGGAGGTATAGGTCGGGAAGCGAGCTCGTTGGAGGGAGAACTGTGGTGCGACCCAAAACGGTCCAAAATATGGCCGAAGCTTCCAACGAGTGGCGAACGCTCGTCCGGTGTCAGAAACCACTGGAAATGCACTTGCAGCGAAGGAAACGGGCTGAGCTCGAGGACTTCCGGTGCTCGTCCCAAGAAAACGCGAGCGGGAATGCCCCGGACTCAGTTTTCTCGTCCTGGGGTAAAAAGCGGTCCCCCGACGGTTTCTTCCCTTTGCTCCGTATTGGTCATAAGTCTTTCGATCTTCGGGTCTCGTGCTCCGAGGACTTCAACCCACACTCCTGGCATGCTCCCTGACACGTTTTCCGGAGGTATAGGTCGGGAAGCGAGCTCGTTGGAGGGAGAACTGTGGTGCGACCCAAAACGGTCCAAAAGATGGCCGAAGCTTCCAACGAGTGGCGAACGCTCGTCCGGTGTCAGAAACCACTGGAAATGCACTTGCAGCGAAGGAAACGGGCTGAGCTCGAGGACTTCCGGTGCTCGTCCCAAGAAAACGCGAGCGGGAATGCCCCGGACTCAGTTTTCTCGTCCTGGGGTAAAAAGCGGTCCCCCGACGGTTTCTTCCCTTTGCTCCGTATTGGTCTTAAGTCTTTCGATCTTCGGGTCTCGTGCTCCGAGGACTTCAAACCACACTCCTGGCATGCTCCCTGACACGTTTTCCGGAGGTATAGGTCGGGAAGCGAGCTCGTTGGAGGGAGAACTGTGGTGCGACCCAAAACGGTCCAAAAGATGGCCGAAGCTTCCAACGAGTGGCGAACGCTCGTCCGGTGTCAGAAACCACTGGAAATGCACTTGCAGCGAAGGAAACGGGCTGAGCTCGAGGACTTCCGGTGCTCGTCCTAAGAAAACGCGAGCGGGAATGCCCCGGACTCAGTTTTCTCGTCCTGGGGTAAAAAGCGGTCCCCCGACGGTTTCTTCCCTTTGCTCCGTATTGGTCATAAGTCTTGCGATCTTCGGGTCTCGTGCTCCGAGGACTTCAACCCACACTCCTGGCATGCTCCCTGACACGTTTTCCAGAGGTATAGGTCGGGAAGCGAGCTCGTTGGAGGGAGAACTGTGGTGCGACCCAAAACGATCCAAAAGATGGCCGAAGCTTCCAACGAGTGGCGAACGCTCGTCCGGTGTCAGAAACCACTGGAAATGCACTTGAAGCGAAGGAAACGGGCTGAGCTCGAGGACTTCCGGTGCTCGTCCCAAGAAAACGCGAGCGGGAATGCCCCGGACTCAGTTTTCTCGTCCTGGGGTAAAAAGCGGTCCCCCGACGGTTTCTTCCCTTTGCTCCGTATTGGTCATAAGTCTTTCGATCTTCGGGTCTCGTGCTCCGAGGACTTCAACCCACACTCCTGGCATGCTCCCTGACACGTTTTCCGGAGGTATAGGTCGGGAAGCGAGCTCGTTGGAGGGAGAACTGTGGTGCGACCCAAAATGGTCCAAAAGATGGCCGAAGCTTCCAACGAGTGGCGAACGCTCGTCCGGTGTCAGAAACCACTGGAAGTGCACTTGCAGCGAAGGAAACGGGCTGAGCTCGAGGACTTCCGGTGCTCGTCCCAAGAAAACGCGAGCGGGAATGCCCCGGACTCAGTTTTCTCGTCCTGGGGTAAAAAGCGGTCCCCCGACGGTTTCTTCCCTTTGCTCCGTATTGGTCATAAGTCTTTCGATCTTCGGGTCTCGTGCTCCGAGGACTTCAACCCACACTCCTGGCATGCTCCCTGACACGTTTTCCGGAGGTATAGATCGGGAAGCGAGCTCGTTGGAGGGAGAACTGTGGTGCGACCCAAAACGGTCCAAAAGATCGCCGAAGCTTCCAACGAGTGGCGAACGCTCGTCCGGTGTCAGAAACCACTGGAAATGCACTTGCAGCGAAGGAAACGGGCTGAGCTCGAGGACTTCCGGTGCTCGTCCCAAGAAAACGCGAGCGGGAATGCCCCGGACTCAGTTTTCTCGTCCTGGGGTAAAAAGCGGTCCCCCGACGGTTTCTTCCCTTTGCTCCGTATTGGTCATAAGTCTTTCGATCTTCGGGTCTCGTGCTCCGAGGACTTCAACCCACACTCCTGGCATGCTCCCTGACACGTTTTCCGGAGGTATAGGTCGGGAAGCGAGCTCGTTGGAGGGAGAACTGTGGTGCGACCCAAAACGGTCCAAAAGATGGCCGAAGCTTCCAACGAGTGGCGAACGCTCGTCCGGTGTCAGAAACCACTGGAAATGCACTTGCAGCGAAGGAAACGGGCTGAGCTCGAGGACTTCCAGTGCTCGTCCCAAGAAAACGCGAGCGGGAATGCCCCGAACTCAGTTTTCTCGTCCTGGGGTAAAAAGCGGTCCCCCGACGGTTTCTTCCCTTTGCTCCGTATTGGTCATAAGTCTTTCGATCTTCGGGTCTCTGCTCCGAGGACTTCAACCCACACTCCTGGCATGCTCCCTGACACGTTTTTCGGAGGTATAGGTCGGGAAGCGAGCTCGTTGGAGGGAGAACTGTGGTGCGACCCAAAACGGTCCAAAAGATGGCCGAAGCTTCCAACGAGTGGCGAACGCTCGTCCGGTGTCAGAAACCACTGGAAATGCACTTGCAGCGAAGGAAACGGGCTGAGCTCGAGGACTTCCGGTGCTCGTCCCAAGAAAACGCGAGCGGGAATGCCCCGGACTCAGTTTTCTCGTCCTGGGGTAAAAAGCGGTCCCCCGACGGTTTCTTCCCTTTGCTCCGTATTGGTCATAAGTCTTTCGATCTTCGGGTCTCGTGCTCCGAGGACTTCAACCCACACTCCTGGCATTCTCCCTGACACGTTTTTTGGAGGTATAGGTCGGGAAGCGAGCTCGTTGGAGGGAGAACTGTGGTGCGACCCAAAACGGTCCAAAAGATGGCCGAAGCTTCCAACGAGTGGCGAACGCTCGTCCGGTGTCAGAAACCACTGGAAATGCACTTCCAGCGAAGGAAACGGGCTGAGCTCGAGGACTTCCGGTGCTCGTCCCAAGAAAACGCGAGCGGGAATGCCCCGGACTCAGTTTTCTCGTCCTGGGGTAAAAAGCGGTCCCCCGACGGTTTCTTCCCTTTGCTCCGTATTGGTCATAAGTCTTTCGATCTTCGGGTCTCGTGCTCCGAGACTTCAACCCACACTCCTGGCATGCTCCCTGACACGTTTTCCGGAGGTATAGGTCGGGAAGCGAGCTCGTTGGAGGGAGAACTGTGGTGCGACCCAAAACGGTCCAAAAGATGGCCGAAGCTTCCAACGAGTGGCGAACGCTCGTCCGGTGTCAGAAACCACTGGAAATGCACTTGCAGCGAAGGAAACGGGCTGAGCTCGAGGACTTCCGGTGCTCGTCCCAAGAAAACGCGAGCGGGAATGCCCCGGACTCAGTTTTCTCGTCCTGGGGTAAAAAGCGGTCCCCCGACGATTTCTTCCCTTTGCTCCGTATTGGTCATAAGTCTTTCGATCTTCGGGTCTCGTGCTCCGAGGACTTCAACCCACACTCCTGGCATGCTCCCTGACACGTTTTCCGGAGGTATAGGTCGGGAAGCGAGCTCGTTGGAGGGAGAACTGTGGTGCGACCCAAAACGGTCCAAAAGATGGCCGAAGCTTCCAACGAGTGGCGAACGCTCGTCCGGTGTCAGAAAACACTGGAAATGCACTTGCAGCGAAGGAAACGGGCTGAGCTCGAGGACTTCCGGTGCTCGTCCCAAGAAAACGCGAGCGGGAATGCCCCGGACTCAGTTTTCTCGTCCTGGGGTAAAAAGCGGTCCCCCGACGGTTTCTTCCCTTTGCTCCGTATTGGTCATAAGTCTTTCGATCTTCGGGTCTCGTGCTCCGAGGACTTCAACCCACACTCCTGGCATGCTCCCTGACACGTTTTTCGGAGGTATAGGTCGGGAAGCGAGCTCGTTGGAGGGAGAACTGTGGTGCGACCCAAAACGGTCCAAAAGATGGCCGAAGCTTCCAACGAGTGGCGAACGCTCGTCCGGTGTCAGAAACCACTGGAAATGCACTTGCAGCGAAGGAAACGGGCTGAGCTCGAGGACTTCCGGTGCTCGGCCCAAGAAAACGCGAGCGGGAATGCCCCGGACTCAGTTTTCTCGTCCTGGGGTAAAAAGCGGTCCCCCGACGGTTCTTCCCTTTGCTCCGTATTGGTCATAAGTCTTTCGATCTTCGGGTCTCGTGCTCCGAGACTTCAACCCACACTCCTGGCATGCTCCCTGACACGTTTTCCGGAGGTATAGGTCGGGAAGCGAGCTCGTTGGAGGGAGAACTGTGGTGCGACCCAAAACGGTCCAAAAGATGGCCGAAGCTTCCAACGAGTGGCGAACGCTCGTCCGGTGTCAGAAACCACTGGAAATGCACTTGCAGCGAAGGAAACGGGCTGAGCTCGAGGACTTCCGGTGCTCGTCCCAAGAAAACGCGAGCGGGAATGCCCCGGACTCAGTTTTCTCGTCCTGGGGTAAAAAGCGGTCCCCCGACGGTTTCTTCCCTTTGCTCCGTATTGGTCTTAAGTCTTTCGATCTTCGGGTCTCGTGCTCCGAGGACTTCAAACCACACTCCTGGCATGCTCCCTGACACGTTTTCCGGAGGTATAGGTCGGGAAGCGAGCTCGTTGGAGGGAGAACTGTGGTGCGACCCAAAACGGTCCAAAAGATGGCCGAAGCTTCCAACGAGTGGCGAACGCTCGTCCGGTGTCAGAAACCACTGGAAATGCACTTGCAGCGAAGGAAACGGGCTGAGCTCGAGGACTTCCGGTGCTCGTCCCAAGAAAACGCGAGCGGGAATGCCCCGGACTCAGTTTTCTCGTCCTGGGGTAAAAAGCGGTCCCCCGACGGTTTCTTCCCTTTGCTCCGTATTGGTCATCAGTCTTGCGATCTTCGGGTCTCGTGCTCCGAGGACTTCAACCCACACTCCTGGCATGCTCCCTGACACGTTTTCCAGAGGTATAGGTCGGGAAGCGAGCTCGTTGGAGGGAGAACTGTGGTGCGACCCAAAACGATCCAAAAGATGGCCGAAGCTTCCAACGAGTGGCGAACGCTCGTCCGGTGTCAGAAACCACTGGAAATGCACTTGAAGCGAAGGAAACGGGCTGAGCTCGAGGACTTCCGGTGCTCGTCCCAAGAAAACGCGAGCGGGAATGCCCCGGACTCAGTTTTCTCGTCCTGGGGTAAAAAGCGGTCCCCCGACGGTTTCTTCCCTTTGCTCCGTATTGGTCATAAGTCTTTCGATCTTCGGGTCTCGTGCTCCGAGGACTTCAACCCACACTCCTGGCATGCTCCCTGACACGTTTTCCGGAGGTATAGGTCGGGAAGCGAGCTCGTTGGAGGGAGAACTGTGGTGCGACCCAAAATGGTCCAAAAGATGGCCGAAGCTTCCAACGAGTGGCGAACGCTCGTCCGGTGTCAGAAACCACTGGAAATGCACTTGCAGCGAAGGAAACGGGCTGAGCTCGAGGACTTCCGGTGCTCGTCCCAAGAAAACGCGAGCGGGAATGCCCCGGACTCAGTTTTCTCGTCCTGGGGTAAAAAGCGGTCCCCCGACGGTTTCTTCCCTTTGCTCCGTATTGGTCATAAGTCTTTCGATCTTCGGGTCTCGTGCTCCGAGGACTTCAACCCACACTCCTGGCATGCTCCCTGACACGTTTTCCGGAGGTATAGATCGGGAAGCGAGCTCGTTGGAGGGAGAACTGTGGTGCGACCCAAAACGGTCCAAAAGATCGCCGAAGCTTCCAACGAGTGGCGAACGCTCGTCCGGTGTCAGAAACCACTGGAAATGCACTTGCAGCGAAGGAAACGGGCTGAGCTCGAGGACTTCCGGTGCTCGTCCCAAGAAAACGCGAGCGGGAATGCTCCGGACTCAGTTTTCTCGTCCTGGGGTAAAAAGCGGTCCCCCGACGGTTTCTTCCCTTTGCTCCGTATTGGTCATAAGTCTTTCGATCTTCGGGTCTCGTGCTCCGAGGACTTCAACCCACACTCCTGGCATGCTCCCTGACACGTTTTCCGGAGGTATAGGTCGGGAAGCGAGCTCGTTGGAGGGAGAACTGTGGTGCGACCCAAAACGGTCCAAAAGATGGCCGAAGCTTCCAACGAGTGGCGAACGCTCGTCCGGTGTCAGAAACCACTGGAAATGCACTTGCAGCGAAGGAAACGGGCTGAGCTCGAGGACTTCCGGTGCTCGTCCCAAGAAAACGCGAGCGGGAATGCCCCGAACTCAGTTTTCTCGTCCTGGGGTAAAAAGCGGTCCCCCGACGGTTTCTTCCCTTTGCTCCGTATTGGTCATAAGTCTTTCGATCTTCGGGTCTCTGCTCCGAGGACTTCAACCCACACTCCTGGCATGCTCCCTGACACGTTTTTCGGAGGTATAGGTCGGGAAGCGAGCTCGTTGGAGGGAGAACTGTGGTGCGACCCAAAACGGTCCAAAAGATGGCCGAAGCTTCCAACGAGTGGCGAACGCTCGTCCGGTGTCAGAAACCACTGGAAATGCACTTGCAGCGAAGGAAACGGGCTGAGCTCGAGGACTTCCGGTGCTCGTCCCAAGAAAACGCGAGCGGGAATGCCCCGGACTCAGTTTTCTCGTCCTGGGGTAAAAAGCGGTCCCCCGACGGTTTCTTCCCTTTGCTCCGTATTGGTCATAAGTCTTTCGATCTTCGGGTCTCGTGCTCCGAGGACTTCAACCCACACTCCTGGCATTCTCCCTGACACGTTTTTTGGAGGTATAGGTCGGGAAGCGAGCTCGTTGGAGGGAGAACTGTGGTGCGACCCAAAACGGTCCAAAAGATGGCCGAAGCTTCCAACGAGTGGCGAACGCTCGTCCGGTGTCAGAAACCACTGGAAATGCACTTCCAGCGAAGGAAACGGGCTGAGCTCGAGGACTTCCGGTGCTCGTCCCAAGAAAACGCGAGCGGGAATGGCCCGGACTCAGTTTTCTCGTCCTGGGGTAAAAAGCGGTCCCCCGACGGTTTCTTCCCTTTGCGCCGTATTGGTCATAAGTCTTTCGATCTTCGGGTCTCGTGCTCCGAGGACTTCAACCCACACTCCTGGCATGCTCCCTGACACGTTTTCCGGAGGTATAGGTCGGGAAGCGAGCTCGTTGAAGGGAGAACTGTGGTGCGACCCCAAAGGGTCCAAAAGATGGCCGAAGCTTCCAACGAGTCGCGAACGCTCGTCCGGTGTCAGAAACCACTGGAAATGCACTTGCAGCGAAGGAAACGGGCTGAGCTCGAGGACTTCCGGTGCTCGTCCCAAGAAAACGCGAGCGGGAATGCCCCGGACTCAGTTTTCTCGTCCTGGGGTAAAAAGCGGTCCCCCGACGGTTTCTTCCCTTTGCTCCGTATTGGTCATAAGTCTTTCGATCTTCGGGTCTCGTGCTCCGAGGACTTCAACCCACACTCCTGGCATGCGCCCTGACACGTTTTCCGGAGGTATAGGTCGGGAAGCGAGCTCGTTGGAGGGAGAACTGTGGTGCGACCCAAAACGGTCCAAAAGATCGCCGAAGCTTCCAACGAGTGGCGAACGCTCGTCCGGTGTCAGAAACCACTGGAAATGCACTTGCAGCGAAGGAAACGGGCTGAGCTCGAGGACTTCCGGTGCTCGTCCCAAGAAAACGCGAGCGGGAATGCCCCGGACTCAGTTTTCTCGTCCTGGGGTAAAAAGCGGTCCCCCGACGGTTTCTTCCCTTTGCTCCGTATTGGTCATAAGTCTTTCGATCTTCGGGTCTCGTGCTCCGAGGACTTCAACCCACACTCCTGGCATGCTCCCTGACACGTTTTCCGGAGGTATAGGTCGGGAAGCGAGCTCGTTGGAGGGATAACTGTGGTGCGACGCAAAACGGTCCAAAAGATGGCCGAAGCTTCCAACGAGTGGCGAACGCTCGTCCGGTGTCAGAAACCACTGGAAATGCACTTGCAGCGAAGGAAACGGGCTGAGCTCGAGGACTTCCGGTGCTCGTCCCAAGAAAACGCGAGCGGGAATGCCCCGAACTCAGTTTTCTCGTCCTGGGGTAAAAAGCGGTCCCCCGACGGTTTCTTCCCTTTGCTCCGTATTGGTCATAAGTCTTTCGATCTTCGGGTCTCGTGCTCCGAGGACTTCAACCCACACTCCTGGCATGCTCCCTAACACGTTTTCCGGAGGTATAGGTCGGGAAGCGAGCTCGTTGGAGGGAGAACTGTGGTGCGACCCAAAAGGGTCCAAAAGATGGCCGAAGCTTCCAACGAGTCGCGAACGCTCGTCCGGTGTCAGAAACCACTGGAAATGCACTTGCAGCGAAGGAAACGGGCTGAGCTCGAGGACTTCCGGTGCTCGTCCCAAGAAAACGCGAGCGGGAATGCCCCGGACTCAGTTTTCTCGTCCTGGGGTAAAAAGCGGTCCCCCGACGGTTTCTTCCCTTTGCTCCGTATTGGTCATAAGTCTTTCGATCTTCGGGTCTCGTGCTCCGAGGACTTCAACCCACACTCCTGGCATGCTCCCTGACACGTTTTCCGGAGGTATAGGTCGGGAAGCGAGCTCGTTGGAGGGAGAACTGTGGTGCGACCCAAAACGGTCCAAAAGATGGCCGAAGCTTCCAACGAGTGGCGAACGCTCGTCCGGTGTCAGAAACCACTGGAAATGCACTTGCAGCGAAGGAAACGGGCTGAGCTCGAGGACTTCCGGTGCTCGTCCCAAGAAAACGCGAGCGGGAATGCCCCGGACTCAGTTTTCTCGTCCTGGGGTAAAAAGCGGTCCCCCGACGGTTTCTTCCCTTTGCTCCGTATTGGTCATAAGTCTTTCGATCTTCGGGTCTCGTGCTCCGAGGACTTCAACCCACACTCCTGGCATGCTCCCTGACACGTTTTCCGGAGGTATAGGTCGGGAAGCGAGCTCGTTGGAGGGAGAACTGTGGTGCGACCCAAAACGGTCCAAAAGATGGCCGAAGCTTCCAACGAGTGGCGAACGCTCGTCCGGTGTCAGAAACCACTGGAAATGCACTTGCAGCGAAGGAAACGGGCTGAGCTCGAGGACTTCCGGTGCTCGTCCCAAGAAAACGCGAGCGGGAATGCCCCGGACTCAGTTTTCTCGTCCTGGGGTAAAAAGCGGTCCCCCGACGGTTTCTTCCCTTTGCTCCGTATTGGTCATAAGTCTTTCGATCTTCGGGTCTCGTGCTCCGAGGACTTCAACCCACACTCCTGGCATGCTCCCTGACACGTTTTCCGGAGGTATAGGTCGGGAAGCGAGCTCGTTGGAGGGAGAACTGTGGTGCGACCCAAAACGGTCCAAAAGATGGCCGAAGCTTCCAACGAGTGGCGAACGCTCGTCCGGTGTCAGAAACCACTGGAAATGCACTTGCAGCGAAGGAAACGGGCTGAGCTCGAGGGCTTCCGGTGCTCGTCCCAAGAAAACGCGAGCGGGAATGCCCCGGACTCAGTTTTCTCGTCCTGGGGTAAAAAGCGGTCCCCCGACGGTTTCTTCCCTTTGCTCCGTATTGGTCATAAGTCTTTCGATCTTCGGGTCTCGTGCTCCGAGGACTTCAACCCACACTCCTGGCATGCTCCCTGACACGTTTTCTGGAGGTATAGGTCGGGAAGCGAGCTCGTTGGAGGGAGAACTGTGGTGCGACCCAAAACGGTCCAAAATATGGCCGAAGCTTCCAACGAGTGGCGAACGCTTGTCCGGTGTCAGAAACCACTGGAAATGCACTTGCAGCGAAGGAAACGGGCTGAGCTCGAGGACTTCCGGTGCTCGTCCCAAGAAAACGCGAGCGGGAATGCCCCGGACTCAGTTTTCTCGTCCTGGGGTAAAAAGCGGTCCCCCGACGGTTTCTTCCCTTTGCTCCGTATTGGTCATAAGTCTTTCGATCTTCGGGTCTCGTGCTCCGAGGACTTCAACCCACACTCCTGGCATGCTCCCTGACACGTTTTCCGGAGGTATAGGTCGGGAAGCGAGCTCGTTGGAGGGAGAACTGTGGTGCGACCCAAAACGGTCCAAAAGATGGCCGAAGCTTCCAACGAGTGGCGAACGCTCGTCCGGTGTCAGAAACCACTGGAAATGCACTTGCAGCGAAGGAAACGGGCTGAGCTCGAGGACTTCCGGTGCTCGTCCCAAGAAAACGCGAGCGGGAATGCCCCGGACTCAGTTTTCTCGTCCTGGGGTAAAAAGCGGTCCCCCGACGGTTTCTTCCCTTTGCTCCGTATTGGTCATAAGTCTTTCGATCTTCGGGTCTCGTGCTCCGAGGACTTCAACCCACACTCCTGGCATGCTCCCTGACACGTTTTCCGGAGGTATAGGTCGGGAAGCGAGCTCGTTGGAGGGAGAACTGTGGTGCGACCCAAAACGGTCCAAAAGATGGCCGAAGCTTCCAACGAGTGGCGAACGCTCGTCCGGTGTCAGAAACCACTGGAAATGCACTTGCAGCGAAGGAAACGGGCTGAGCTCGAGGACTTCTGGTGCTCGTCCCAAGAAAACGCGAGCGGGAATGCCCCGGACTCAATTTTCTCGTCTTGGGGTAAAAAGCGGTCCCCCGACGGTTTCTTCCCTTTGCTCCGTATTGGTCATAAGTCTTTCGATCTTCTTGTCTCGTGCTCCGAGGACTTCAACCCACACTCCTGGCATGCTCCCTGACACGTTTTCCGGAGGTATAGGTCGGGAAGCGAGCTCGTTGGAGGGAGAACTGTGGTGCGACCCAAAACGGTCCAAAAGATGGCCGAAGCTTCCAACGAGTGGCGAACGCTCGTCCGGTGTCAGAAACCACTGGAAATGCACTTGCAGCGAAGGAAACGGGCTGAGCTCGAGGACTTCCGGTGCTCGTCCCAAAAAAACGCGAGCGGGAATGCCCCGGACTCAGTTTTCTCGTCCTGGGGTAAAAAGCGGTCCCCCGACGGTTTCTTCCCTTTGCTCCGTATTGGTCATAAGTCTTTCGATCTTCGGGTCTCGTGCTCCGAGGACTTCAACCCACACTCCTGGCATGCTCCCTGACACGTTTTCCGGAGGTATAGGTCGGGAAGCGAGCTCGTTGGAGGGAGAACTGTGGTGCGACCCAAAACGGTCCAAAAGATGGCCGAAGCTTCCAACGAGTGGCGAACGCTCGTCCGGTGTCAGAAACCACTGGAAATGCACTTGCAGCGAAGGAAACGGGCTGAGCTCGAGGACTTCCGGTGCTCGTCCCAAGAAAACGCGAGCGGGAATGCCCCGGACTCAGTTTTCTCGTCCTGGGGTAAAAAGCGGTCCCCCGACGGTTTCTTCCCTTTGCTCCGTATTGGTCATAAGTCTTTCGATCTTCGGGTCTCGTGCTCCGAGGACTTCAACCCACACTCCTGGCATGCTCCCTGACACGTTTTTCGGAGGTATAGGTCGGGAAGCGAGCTCGTTGGAGGGAGAACTGTGGTGCGACCCAAAACGGTCCAAAAGATGGCCGAAGCTTCCAACGAGTGGCGAACGCTCGTCCGCTGTCAGAAACCACTGGAAATGCACTTGCAGCGAAGGAAACGGGCTGAGCTCGAGGACTTCCGGTGCTCGTCCCAAGAAAACGCGAGCGGGAATGCCCCGGACTCAGTTTTCTCGTCCTGGGGTAAAAAGCGGTCCCCCGACGGTTTCTTCCCTTTGCTCCGTATTGGTCATAAGTCTTTCGATCTTCGGGTCTCGTGCTCCGAGGACTTCAACCCACACTCCTGGCATGCTCCCTGACACGTTTTCCGGAGGTATAGGTCGGGAAGCGAGCTCGTTGAAGGGAGAACTGTGGTGCGACCCAAAACGGTCCAAAAGATGGCCGAAGCTTCCAACGAGTGGCGAACGCTCGTCCGGTGTCAGAAACCACTGGAAATGCACTTGCAGCGAAGGAAACGGGCTGAGCTCGAGGACTTCCGGTGCTCGTCCCAAGAAAACGCGAGCGGGAATGCCCCGGACTCAGTTTTCTCGTCCTGGGGTAAAAAGCGGTCCCCCGACGGTTTCTTCCCTTTGCTCCGTATTGGTCATAAGTCTTTCGATCTTCGGGTCTCGTGCTCCGAGGACTTCAACCCACACTCCTGGCATGCTCCCTGACACGTTTTCCGGAGGTATAGGTCGGGAAGCGAGCTCGTTGGAGGGAGAACTGTGGTGCGACCCAAAACGGTCCAAAAGATGGCCGAAGCTTCCAACGAGTGGCGAACGCTCGTCCGGTGTCAGAAACCACTGGAAATGCACTTGCAGCGAAGGAAACGGGCTGAGCTCGAGGACTTCCGGTGCTCGTCCCAAGAAAACGCGAGCGGGAATGCCCCGGACTCAGTTTTCTCGTCCTGGGGTAAAAAGCGGTCCCCCGACGGTTTCTTCCCTTTGCTCCGTATTGGTCATAAGTCTTCCGATCTTCGGGTCTCGTGCTCCGAGGACTTCAACCCACACTCCTGGCATGCTCCCTGACACGTTTTCCGGAGGTATAGGTCGGGAAGCGAGCTCGTTGGAGGGAGAACTGTGGTGCGACCCAAAACGGTCCAAAAGATGGCCGAAGCTTCCAACGAGTGGCGAACGCTCGTCCGGTGTCAGAAACCACTGGAAATGCACTTGCAGCGAAGGAAACGGGCTGAGCTCGAGGACTTCCGGTGCTCGTCCCAAGAAAACGCGAGCGGGAATGGCCCGGACTCAGTTTTCTCGTCCTGGGGTAAAAAGCGGTCCCCCGACGGTTTCTTCCCTTTGCGCCGTATTGGTCATAAGTCTTTCGATCTTCGGGTCTCGTGCTCCGAGGACTTCAACCCACACTCCTGGCATGCTCCCTGACACGTTTTCCGGAGGTATAGGTCGGGAAGCGAGCTCGTTGGAGGGAGAACTGTGGTGCGACCCAAAACGGTCCAAAAGATGGCCGAAGCTTCCAACGAGTGGCGAACGCTCGTCCGGTGTCAGAAACCACTGGAAATGCACTTGCAGCGAAGGAAACGGGCTGAGCTCGAGGACTTCCGGTGCTCGTCCCAAGAAAACGCGAGCGGGAATGCACGGACTCAGTTTTCTCGTCCTGGGGTAAAAAGCGGTCCCCCGACGGTTTCTTCCCTTTGCTCCGTATTGGTCATAAGTCTTTCGATCTTCTTGTCTCGTGCTCCGAGGACTTCAACCCACACTCCTGGCATGCTCCCTGACACGTTTTCCGGAGGTATAGGTCGGGAAGCGAGCTCGTTGGAGGGAGAACTGTGGTGCGACCCAAAACGGTCCAAAAGATGGCCGAAGCTTCCAACGAGTGGCGAACGCTCGTCCGGTGTCAGAAACCACTGGAAATGCACTTGCAGCGAAGGAAACGGGCTGAGCTCGAGGACTTCCGGTGCTCGTCCCAAGAAAACGCGAGCGGGAATGGCCCGGACTCAGTTTTCTCGTCCTGGGGTAAAAAGCGGTCCCCCGACGGTTTCTTCCCTTTGCGCCGTATTGGTCATAAGTCTTTCGATCTTCGGGTCTCGTGCTCCGAGGACTTCAACCCACACTCCTGGCATGCTCCCTGACACGTTTTCCGGAGGTATAGGTCGGGAAGCGAGCTCGTTGGAGGGAGAACTGTGGTGCGACCCAAAACGGTCCAAAAGATGGCCGAAGCTTCCAACGAGTGGCGAACGCTCGTCCGGTGTCAGAAACCACTGGAAATGCACTTGCAGCGAAGGAAACGGGCTGAGCTCGAGGACTTCCGGTGCTCGTCCCAAGAAAACGCGAGCGGGAATGCCCCGGACTCAGTTTTCTCGTCCTGGGGTAAAAAGCGGTCCCCCGACGGTTTCTTCCCTTTGCTCCGTATTGGTCATAAGTCTTTCGATCTTCGGGTCTCGTGCTCCGAGGACTTCAACCCACACTCCTGGCATGCTCCCTGACACGTTTTCCGGAGGTATAGGTCGGGAAGCGAGCTCGTTGGAGGGAGAACTGTGGTGCGACCCAAAACGGTCCAAAAGATGGCTGAAGCTTCCAACGAGTGGCGAACGCTCGTCCGGTGTCAGAAACCACTGGAAATGCACTTGCAGCGAAGGAAACGGGCTGAGCTCGAGGACTTCCGGTGCTCGTCCCAAAAAAACGCGAGCGGGAATGCCCCGGACTCAGTTTTCTCGTCCTAGGGTAAAAAGCGGTCCCCCGACGGTTTCTTCCCTTTGCTCCGTATTGGTCATAAGTCTTTCGATCTTCGGGTCTCGTGCTCCGAGGACTTCAACCCACACTCCTGGCATGCTCCCTGACACGTTTTTCGGAGGTATAGGTCGGGAAGCGAGCTCGTTGGAGGGAGAACTGTGGTGCGACCCAAAACGGTCCAAAAGATGGCCGAAGCTTCCAACGAGTGGCGAACGCTCGTCCGCTGTCAGAAACCACTGGAAATGCACTTGCAGCGAAGGAAACGGGCTGAGCTCGAGGACTTCCGGTGCTCGTCCCAAGAAAACGCGAGCGGGAATGCCCCGGACTCAGTTTTCTCGTCCTGGGGTAAAAAGCGGTCCCCCGACGGTTTCTTCCCTTTGCTCCGTATTGGTCATAAGTCTTCCGATCTTCGGGTCTCGTGCTCCGAGGACTTCAACCCACACTCCTGGCATGCTCCCTGACACGTTTTCCGGAGGTATAGGTCGGGAAGCGAGCTCGTTGGAGGGAGAACTGTGGTGCGACCCAAAACGGTCCAAAAGATGGCCGAAGCTTCCAACGAGTGGCGAACGCTCGTCCGGTGTCAGAAACCACTGGAAATGCACTTGCAGCGAAGGAAACGGGCTGAGCTCGAGGACTTCCGGTGCTCGTCCCAAGAAAACGCGAGCGGGAATGGCCCGGACTCAGTTTTCTCGTCCTGGGGTAAAAAGCGGTCCCCCGACGGTTTCTTCCCTTTGCGCCGTATTGGTCATAAGTCTTTCGATCTTCGGGTCTCGTGCTCCGAGGACTTCAACCCACACTCCTGGCATGCTCCCTGACACGTTTTCCGGAGGTATAGGTCGGGAAGCGAGCTCGTTGGAGGGAGAACTGTGGTGCGACCCAAAACGGTCCAAAAGATGGCCGAAGCTTCCAACGAGTGGCGAACGCTCGTCCGGTGTCAGAAACCACTGGAAATGCACTTGCAGCGAAGGAAACGGGCTGAGCTCGAGGACTTCCGGTGCTCGTCCCAAGAAAACGCGAGCGGGAATGCACGGACTCAGTTTTCTCGTCCTGGGGTAAAAAGCGGTCCCCCGACGGTTTCTTCCCTTTGCTCCGTATTGGTCATAAGTCTTTCGATCTTCTTGTCTCGTGCTCCGAGGACTTCAACCCACACTCCTGGCATGCTCCCTGACACGTTTTCCGGAGGTATAGGTCGGGAAGCGAGCTCGTTGGAGGGAGAACTGTGGTGCGACCCAAAACGGTCCAAAAGATGGCTGAAGCTTCCAACGAGTGGCGAACGCTCGTCCGGTGTCAGAAACCACTGGAAATGCACTTGCAGCGAAGGAAACGGGCTGAGCTCGAGGACTTCCGGTGCTCGTCCCAAAAAAACGCGAGCGGGAATGCCCCGGACTCAGTTTTCTCGTCCTAGGGTAAAAAGCGGTCCCCCGACGGTTTCTTCCCTTTGCTCCGTATTGGTCATAAGTCTTTCGATCTTCGGGTCTCGTGCTCCGAGGACTTCAACCCACACTCCTGGCATGCTCCCTGACACGTTTTTCGGAGGTATAGGTCGGGAAGCGAGCTCGTTGGAGGGAGAACTGTGGTGCGACCCAAAACGGTCCAAAAGATGGCCGAAGCTTCCAACGAGTGGCGAACGCTCGTCCGCTGTCAGAAACCACTGGAAATGCACTTGCAGCGAAGGAAACGGGCTGAGCTCGAGGACTTCCGGTGCTCGTCCCAAGAAAACGCGAGCGGGAATGCCCCGGACTCAGTTTTCTCGTCCTGGGGTAAAAAGCGGTCCCCCGACGGTTTCTTCCCTTTGCTCCGTATTGGTCATAAGTCTTTCGATCTTCGGGTCTCGTGCTCCGAGGACTTCAACCCACACTCCTGGCATGCTCCCTGATACGTTTTCCGGAGGTATAGGTCGGGAAGCGAGCTCGTTGAAGGGAGAACTGTGGTGCGACCCAAAACGGTCCAAAAGATGGCCGAAGCTTCCAACGAGTGGCGAACGCTCGTCCGGTGTCAGAAACCACTGGAAATGCACTTGCAGCGAAGGAAACGGGCTGAGCTCGAGGACTTCCGGTGCTCGTCCCAAGAAAACGCGAGCGGGAATGCCCCGGACTCAGTTTTCTCGTCCTGGGGTAAAAAGCGGTCCCCCGACGGTTTCTTCCCTTTGCTCCGTATTGGTCATAAGTCTTTCGATCTTCGGGTCTCGTGCTCCGAGGACTTCAACCCACACTCCTGGCATGCTCCCTGACACGTTTTCCGGAGGTATAGGTCGGGAAGCGAGCTCGTTGGAGGGAGAACTGTGGTGCGACCCAAAACGGTCCAAAAGATGGCCGAAGCTTCCAACGAGTGGCGAACGCTCGTCCGGTGTCAGAAACCACTGGAAATGCACTTGCAGCGAAGGAAACGGGCTGAGCTCGAGGACTTCCGGTGCTCGTCCCAAGAAAACGCGAGCGGGAATGCCCCGGACTCAGTTTTCTCGTCCTGGGGTAAAAAGCGGTCCCCCGACGGTTTCTTCCCTTTGCTCCGTATTGGTCATAAGTCTTCCGATCTTCGGGTCTCGTGCTCCGAGGACTTCAACCCACACTCCTGGCATGCTCCCTGACACGTTTTCCGGAGGTATAGGTCGGGAAGCGAGCTCGTTGGAGGGAGAACTGTGGTGCGACCCAAAACGGTCCAAAAGATGGCCGAAGCTTCCAACGAGTGGCGAACGCTCGTCCGGTGTCAGAAACCACTGGAAATGCACTTGCAGCGAAGGAAACGGGCTGAGCTCGAGGACTTCCGGTGCTCGTCCCAAGAAAACGCGAGCGGGAATGGCCCGGACTCAGTTTTCTCGTCCTGGGGTAAAAAGCGGTCCCCCGACGGTTTCTTCCCTTTGCTCCGTATTGGTCATAAGTCTTTCGATCTTCGGGTCTCGTGCTCCGAGGACTTCAACCCACACTCCTGGCATGCTCCCTGACACGTTTTCCGGAGGTATAGGTCGGGAAGCGAGCTCGTTGGAGGGAGAACTGTGGTGCGACCCAAAACGGTCCAAAAGATGGCCGAAGCTTCCAACGAGTGGCGAACGCTCGTCCGGTGTCAGAAACCACTGGAAATGCACTTGCAGCGAAGGAAACGGGCTGAGCTCGAGGACTTCCGGTGCTCGTCCCAAGAAAACGCGAGCGGGAATGCCCCGAACTCAGTTTTCTCGTCCTGGGGTAAAAAGCGGTCCCCCGACGGTTTCTTCCCTTTGCTCCGTATTGGTCATAAGTCTTTCGATCTTCTTGTCTCGTGCTCCGAGGACTTCAACCCACACTCCTGGCATGCTCCCTGACACGTTTTCCGGAGGTATAGGTCGGGAAGCGAGCTCGTTGGAGGGAGAACTGTGGTGCGACCCAAAACGGTCCAAAAGATGGCCGAAGCTTCCAACGAGTGGCGAACGCTCGTCCGGTGTCAGAAACCACTGGAAATGCACTTGCAGCGAAGGAAACGGGCTGAGCTCGAGGACTTCCGGTGCTCGTCCCAAAAAAACGCGAGCGGGAATGCCCCGGACTCAGTTTTCTCGTCCTAGGGTAAAAAGCGGTCCCCCGACGGTTTCTTCCCTTTGCTCCGTATTGGTCATAAGTCTTTCGATCTTCGGGTCTCGTGCTCCGAGGACTTCAACCCACACTCCTGGCATTCTCCCTGACACGTTTTTCGGAGGTATAGGTCGGGAAGCGAGCTCGTTGGAGGGAGAACTGTGGTGCGACCCAAAACGGTCCAAAAGATGGCCGAAGCTTCCAACGAGTGGCGAACGCTCGTCCGCTGTCAGAAACCACTGGAAATGCACTTGCAGCGAAGGAAACGGGCTGAGCTCGAGGACTTCCGGTGCTCGTCCCAAGAAAACGCGAGCGGGATTGCCCCGGACTCAGTTTTCTCGTCCTGGGGTAAAAAGCGGTCCCCCGACGGTTTCTTCCCTTTGCTCCGTATTGGTCATAAGTCCTTCGATCTTCGGGTCTCGTGCTCCGAGGACTTCAAACCACACTCCTGGCATGCTCCCTGACACGTTTTCCGGAGGTATAGGTCGGGAAGCGAGCTCGTTGAAGGGAGAACTGTGGTGCGACCCAAAACGGTCCAAAAGATGGCCGAAGCTTCCAACGAGTGGCGAACGCTCGTCCGGTGTCAGAAACCACTGGAAATGCACTTGCAGCGAAGGAAACGGGCTGAGCTCGAGGACTTCCGGTGCTCGTCCCAAGAAAACGCGAGCGGGAATGCCCCGGACTCAGTTTTCTCGTCCTGGGGTAAAAAGCGGTCCCCCGACGGTTTCTTCCCTTTGCTCCGTATTGGTCATAAGTCTTTCGATCTTCGGGTCTCGTGCTCCGAGGACTTCAACCCACACTCCTGGCATGCTCCCTGACACGTTTTCCGGAGGTATAGGTCGGGAAGCGAGCTCGTTGGAGGGAGAACTGTGGTGCGACCCAAAACGGTCCAAAAGATGGCCGAAGCTTCCAACGAGTGGCGAACGCTCGTCCGGTGTCAGAAACCACTGGAAATGCACTTGCAGCGAAGGAAACGGGCTGAGCTCGAGGACTTCCGGTGCTCGTCCCAAGAAAACGCGAGCGGGAATGCCCCGGACTCAGTTTTCTCGTCCTGGGGTAAAAAGCGGTCCCCCGACGGTTTCTTCCCTTTGCTCCGTATTGGTCATAAGTCTTCCGATCTTCGGGTCTCGTGCTCCGAGGACTTCAACCCACACTCCTGGCATGCTCCCTGACACGTTTTCCGGAGGTATAGGTCGGGAAGCGAGCTCGTTGGAGGGAGAACTGTGGTGCGACCCAAAACGGTCCAAAAGATGGCCGAAGCTTCCAACGAGTGGCGAACGCTCGTCCGGTGTCAGAAACCACTGGAAATGCACTTGCAGCGAAGGAAACGGGCTGAGCTCGAGGACTTCCGGTGCTCGTCCCAAGAAAACGCGAGCGGGAATGCCCCGGACTCAGTTTTCTCTTCCTGGGGTAAAAAGCGGTCCCCCAACGGTTTCTTCCCTTTGCTCCGTATTGGTCATAACTCTTTCGATCTTCGGGTCTCGTGCTCCGAGGACTTCAACCCACACTCCTGGCATGCTCCCTGACACGTTTTCCGGAGGTATAGGTCGGGAAGCGAGCTCGTTGGAGGGAGAACTGTGGTGCGACCCAAAACGGTCCAAAAGATGGCCGAAGCTTCCAACGAGTGGCGAACGCTCGTCCGGTGTCAGAAACCACTGGAAATGCACTTGCAGCGAAGGAAACGGGCTGAGCTCGAGGACTTCCGGTGCTCGTCCCAAGAAAACGCGAGCGGGAATGGCCCGGACTCAGTTTTCTCGTCCTGGGGTAAAAAGCGGTCCCCCGACGGTTTCTTCCCTTTGCTCCGTATTGGTCATAAGTCTTTCGATCTTCGGGTCTCGTGCTCCGAGGACTTCAACCCACACTCCTGGCATGCTCCCTGACACGTTTTCCGGAGGTATAGGTCGGGAAGCGAGCTCGTTGGAGGGAGAACTGTGGTGCGACCCAAAACGGTCCAAAAGATGGCCGAAGCTTCCAACGAGTGGCGAACGCTCGTCCGGTGTCAGAAACCACTGGAAATGCACTTGCAGCGAAGGAAACGGGCTGAGCTCGAGGACTTCCGGTGCTCGTCCCAAGAAAACGCGAGCGGGAATGCCCCGGACTCAGTTTTCTCGTCCTGGGGTAAAAAGCGGTCCCCCGACGGTTTCTTCCCTTTGCTCCGTATTGGTCATAAGTCTTTCGATCTTCGGGTCTCGTGCTCCGAGGACTTCAACCCACACTCCTGCCATGCTCCCTGACACGTTTTCCAGAGGTATAGGTCGGGAAGCGAGCTCGTTGGAGGGAGAACTGTGGTGCGACCCAAAACGGTCCAAAAGATGGCCGAAGCTTCCAACGAGTGGCGAACGCTCGTCCGGTGTCAGAAACCACTGGAAATGCACTTGCAGCGAAGGAAACGGGCTGAGCTCGAGGACTTCCGGTGCTCGTCCCAAGAAAACGCGAGCGGGAATGCCCCGGACTCAGTTTTCTCGTCCTGGGGTAAAAAGCGGTCCCCCGACGGTTTCTTCCCTTTGCTCCGTATTGGTCATAAGTCTTCCGATCTTCGGGTCTCGTGCTCCGAGGACTTCAACCCACACTCCTGGCATGCTCCCTGACACGTTTTCCGGAGGTATAGGTCGGGAAGCGAGCTCGTTGGAGGGAGAACTGTGGTGCGACCCAAAACGGTCCAAAAGATGGCCGAAGCTTCCAACGAGTGGCGAACGCTCGTCCGGTGTCAGAAACCACTGGAAATGCACTTGCAGCGAAGGAAACGGGCTGAGCTCGAGGACTTCCGGTGCTCGTCCCAAGAAAACGCGAGCGGGAATGCCCCGGACTCAGTTTTCTCTTCCTGGGGTAAAAAGCGGTCCCCCAACGGTTTCTTCCCTTTGCTCCGTATTGGTCATAACTCTTTCGATCTTCGGGTCTCGTGCTCCGAGGACTTCAACCCACACTCCTGGCATGCTCCCTGACACGTTTTCCGGAGGTATAGGTCGGGAAGCGAGCTCGTTGGAGGGAGAACTGTGGTGCGACCCAAAACGGTCCAAAAGATGGCCGAAGCTTCCAACGAGTGGCGAACGCTCGTCCGGTGTCAGAAACCACTGGAAATGCACTTGCAGCGAAGGAAACGGGCTGAGCTCGAGGACTTCCGGTGCTCGTCCCAAGAAAACGCGAGCGGGAATGCCCCGGACTCAGTTTTCTCGTCCTGGGGTAAAAAGCGGTCCCCCGACGGTTTCTTCCCTTTGCTCCGTATTGGTCATAAGTCTTTCGATCTTCGGGTCTCGTGCTCCGAGGACTTCAACCCACACTCCTGCCATGCTCCCTGACACGTTTTCCGGAGGTATAGGTCGGGAAGCGAGCTCGTTGGAGGGAGAACTGTGGTGCGACCCAAAACGGTCCAAAAGATGGCCGAAGCTTCCAACGAGTGGCGAACGCTCGTCCGGTGTCAGAAACCACTGGAAATGCACTTGCAGCGAAGGAAACGGGCTGAGCTCCAGGACTTCCCGTGCTCGTCCCAAGAAAACGCGAGCGGGAATGCCCCGGACTCAGTTTTCTCGTCCTGGGGTAAAAAGCGGTCCCCCGACGGTTTCTACCCTTTGCTCCGTATTGGTCATAAGTCTTTCGATCTTCGGGTTTCGTGCTCCGAGGACTTCAATCCACACTCCTGGCATGCTCCCTGACACGTTTTCCGGAGGTATAGGTCGGGAAGCGAGCTCGTTGGAGGGAGAACTGTGGTGCGACCCAAAACGGTCCAAAAGATGGCCGAAGCTTCCAACGAGTGGCGAACGCTCGTCCGGTGTCAGAAACCACTGGAAATGCACTTGCAGCGAAGGAAACGGGCTGAGCTCGAGGACTTCCGGTGCTCGTCCCAAGAAAACGCGAGCGGGAATGCCCCGGACTCAGTTTTCTCGTCCTGGGGTAAAAAGCGGTCCCCCGACGGTTTCTTCCCTTTGCTCCGTATTGGTCATAAGTCTTTCGATCTTCGGGTCTCGTGCTCCGAGGACTTCAACCCACACTCCTGGCATGCTCCCTGACACGTTTTCCGGAGGTATAGGTCGGGAAGCGAGCTCGTTGGAGGGAGAACTGTGGTGCGACCCAAAAGGGTCCAAAAGATGGCCGAAGCTTCCAACGAGTCGCGAACGCTCGTCCGGTGTCAGAAACCACTGGAAATGCACTTGCAGCGAAGGAAACGGGCTGAGCTCGAGGACTTCCGGTGCTCGGCCCAAGAAAACGCGAGCGGGAATGCCCCGGACTCAGTTTTCTCGTCCTGGGGTAAAAAGCGGTCCCCCGACGGTTTCTTCCCTTTGCTCCGTATTGGTCATAACTCTTTCGATCTTCGGGTCTCGTGCTCCGAGGACTTCAACCCACACTCCTGGCATGCTCCCTGACACGTTTTCCGGAGGTATAGGTCGGGAAGCGAGCTCGTTGGAGGGAGAACTGTGGTGCGACCCAAAACGGTCCAAAAGATGGCCGAAGCTTCCAACGAGTGGCGAACGCTCGTCCGGTGTCAGAAACCACTGGAAATGCACTTGCAGCGAAGGAAACGGGCTGAGCTCGAGGACTTCCGGTGCTCGTCCCAAGAAAACGCGAGCGGGAATGCCCCGGACTCAGTTTTCTCGTCCTGGGGTAAAAAGCGGTCCCCCGACGGTTTCTTCCCTTTGCTCCGTATTGGTCATAAGTCTTTCGATCTTCGGGTCTCGTGCTCCGAGGACTTCAACCCACACTCCTGGCATGCTCCCTGACACGTTTTCCGGAGGTATAGGTCGGGAAGCGAGCTCGTTGGAGGGAGAACTGTGGTGCGACCCAAAACGGTCCAAAAGATGGCCGAAGCTTCCAACGAGTGGCGAACGCTCGTCCGGTGTCAGAAACCACTGGAAATGCACTTGCAGCGAAGGAAACGGGCTGAGCTCGAGGACTTCCGGTGCTCGTCCCAAGAAAACGCTAGCGGGAATGCCCCGGACTCAGTTTTCTCGTCCTGGGGTAAAAAGCGGTCCCCCGACGGTTTCTTCCCTTTGCTCCGTATTGGTCATAACTCTTTCGATCTTCGGGTCTCGTGCTCCGAGGACTTCAACCCACACTCCTGGCATGCTCCCTGACACGTTTTCCGGAGGTATAGGTCGGGAAGCGAGCTCGTTGGAGGGAGAACTGTGGTGCGACCCAAAAGGGTCCAAAAGATGGCCGAAGCTTCCAACGAGTCGCGAACGCTCGTCCGGTGTCAGAAACCACTGGAAATGCACTTGCAGCGAAGGAAACGGGCTGAGCTCGAGGACTTCCGGTGCTCGGCCCAAGAAAACGCGAGCGGGAATGCCCCGGACTCAGTTTTCTCGTCCTGGGGTAAAAAGCGGTCCCCCGACGGTTTCTTCCCTTTGCTCCGTATTGGTCATAAGTCTTTCGATCTTCGGGTCTCGTGCTCCGAGGACTTCAACCCACACTCCTGGCATGCTCCCTGACACGTTTTCTGGAGGTATAGGTCGGGAAGCGAGCTCGTTGGAGGGAGAACTGTGGTGCGACCCAAAACGGTCCAAAATATGGCCGAAGCTTCCAACGAGTGGCGAACGCTCGTCCGGTGTCAGAAACCACTGGAAATGCACTTGCAGCGAAGGAAACGGGCTGAGCTCGAGGACTTCCGGTGCTCGTCCCAAGAAAACGCGAGCGGGAATGCCCCGGACTCAGTTTTCTCGTCCTGGGGTAAAAAGCGGTCCCCCGACGGTTTCTTCCCTTTGCTCCGTATTGGTCATAAGTCTTTCGATCTTCGGGTCTCGTGCTCCGAGGACTTCAACCCACACTCCTGGCATGCTCCCTGACACGTTTTCCGGAGGTATAGGTCGGGAAGCGAGCTCGTTGGAGGGAGAACTGTGGTGCGACCCAAAACGGTCCAAAAGATGGCCGAAGCTTCCAACGAGTGGCGAACGCTCGTCCGGTGTCAGAAACCACTGGAAATGCACTTGCAGCGAAGGAAACGGGCTGAGCTCGAGGACTTCCGGTGCTCGTCCCAAGAAAACGCGAGCGGGAATGCCCCGGACTCAGTTTTCTCGTCCTGGGGTAAAAAGCGGTCCCCCGACGGTTTCTTCCCTTTGCTCCGTATTGGTCATAACTCTTTCGATCTTCGGGTCTCGTGCTCCGAGGACTTCAACCCACACTCCTGGCATGCTCCCTGACACGTTTTCCGGAGGTATAGGTCGGGAAGCGAGCTCGTTGGAGGGAGAACTGTGGTGCGACCCAAAAGGGTCCAAAAGATGGCCGAAGCTTCCAACGAGTCGCGAACGCTCGTCCGGTGTCAGAAACCACTGGAAATGCACTTGCAGCGAAGGAAACGGGCTGAGCTCGAGGACTTCCGGTGCTCGGCCCAAGAAAACGCGAGCGGGAATGCCCCGGACTCAGTTTTCTCGTCCTGGGGTAAAAAGCGGTCCCCCGACGGTTTCTTCCCTTTGCTCCGTATTGGTCATAACTCTTTCGATCTTCGGGTCTCGTGCTCCGAGGACTTCAACCCACACTCCTGGCATGCTCCCTGACACGTTTTCCGGAGGTATAGGTCGGGAAGCGAGCTCGTTGGAGGGAGAACTGTGGTGCGACCCAAAACGGTCCAAAAGATGGCCGAAGCTTCCAACGAGTGGCGAACGCTCGTCCGGTGTCAGAAACCACTGGAAATGCACTTGCAGCGAAGGAAACGGGCTGAGCTCGAGGACTTCCGGTGCTCGTCCCAAGAAAACGCGAGCGGGAATGCCCCGGACTCAGTTTTCTCGTCCTGGGGTAAAAAGCGGTCCCCCGACGGTTTCTTCCCTTTGCTCCGTATTGGTCATAAGTCTTTCGATCTTCGGGTCTCGTGCTCCGAGGACTTCAACCCACACTCCTGGCATGCTCCCTGACACGTTTTCCGGAGGTATAGGTCGGGAAGCGAGCTCGTTGGAGGGAGAACTGTGGTGCGACCCAAAACGGTCCAAAAGATGGCCGAAGCTTCCAACGAGTGGCGAACGCTCGTCCGGTGTCAGAAACCACTGGAAATGCACTTGCAGCGAAGGAAACGGGCTGAGCTCGAGGACTTCCGGTGCTCGTCCCAAGAAAACGCGAGCGGGAATGCCCCGGACTCAGTTTTCTCGTCCTGGGGTAAAAAGCGGTCCCCCGACGGTTTCTTCCCTTTGCTCCGTATTGGTCATAACTCTTTCGATCTTCGGGTCTCGTGCTCCGAGGACTTCAACCCACACTCCTGGCATGCTCCCTGACACGTTTTCCGGAGGTATAGGTCGGGAAGCGAGCTCGTTGGAGGGAGAACTGTGGTGCGACCCAAAAGGGTCCAAAAGATGGCCGAAGCTTCCAACGAGTCGCGAACGCTCGTCCGGTGTCAGAAACCACTGGAAATGCACTTGCAGCGAAGGAAACGGGCTGAGCTCGAGGACTTCCGGTGCTCGGCCCAAGAAAACGCGAGCGGGAATGCCCCGGACTCAGTTTTCTCGTCCTGGGGTAAAAAGCGGTCCCCCGACGGTTTCTTCCCTTTGCTCCGTATTGGTCATAAGTCTTTCGATCTTCGGGTCTCGTGCTCCGAGGACTTCAACCCACACTCCTGGCATGCTCCCTGACACGTTTTCTGGAGGTATAGGTCGGGAAGCGAGCTCGTTGGAGGGAGAACTGTGGTGCGACCCAAAACGGTCCAAAATATGGCCGAAGCTTCCAACGAGTGGCGAACGCTCGTCCGGTGTCAGAAACCACTGGAAATGCACTTGCAGCGAAGGAAACGGGCTGAGCTCGAGGACTTCCGGTGCTCGTCCCAAGAAAACGCGAGCGGGAATGCCCCGGACTCAGTTTTCTCGTCCTGGGGTAAAAAGCGGTCCCCCGACGGTTTCTTCCCTTTGCTCCGTATTGGTCATAAGTCTTTCGATCTTCGGGTCTCGTGCTCCGAGGACTTCAACCCACACTCCTGGCATGCTCCCTGACACGTTTTCCGGAGGTATAGGTCGGGAAGCGAGCTCGTTGGAGGGAGAACTGTGGTGCGACCCAAAACGGTCCAAAAGATGGCCGAAGCTTCCAACGAGTGGCGAACGCTCGTCCGGTGTCAGAAACCACTGGAAATGCACTTGCAGCGAAGGAAACGGGCTGAGCTCGAGGACTTCCGGTGCTCGTCCCAAGAAAACGCGAGCGGGAATGCCCCGGACTCAGTTTTCTCGTCCTGGGGTAAAAAGCGGTCCCCCGACGGTTTCTTCCCTTTGCTCCGTATTGGTCATAACTCTTTCGATCTTCGGGTCTCGTGCTCCGAGGACTTCAACCCACACTCCTGGCATGCTCCCTGACACGTTTTCCGGAGGTATAGGTCGGGAAGCGAGCTCGTTGGAGGGAGAACTGTGGTGCGACCCAAAAGGGTCCAAAAGATGGCCGAAGCTTCCAACGAGTCGCGAACGCTCGTCCGGTGTCAGAAACCACTGGAAATGCACTTGCAGCGAAGGAAACGGGCTGAGCTCGAGGACTTCCGGTGCTCGGCCCAAGAAAACGCGAGCGGGAATGCCCCGGACTCAGTTTTCTCGTCCTGGGGTAAAAAGCGGTCCCCCGACGGTTTCTTCCCTTTGCTCCGTATTGGTCATAACTCTTTCGATCTTCGGGTCTCGTGCTCCGAGGACTTCAACCCACACTCCTGGCATGCTCCCTGACACGTTTTCCGGAGGTATAGGTCGGGAAGCGAGCTCGTTGGAGGGAGAACTGTGGTGCGACCCAAAACGGTCCAAAAGATGGCCGAAGCTTCCAACGAGTGGCGAACGCTCGTCCGGTGTCAGAAACCACTGGAAATGCACTTGCAGCGAAGGAAACGGGCTGAGCTCGAGGACTTCCGGTGCTCGTCCCAAGAAAACGCGAGCGGGAATGCCCCGGACTCAGTTTTCTCGTCCTGGGGTAAAAAGCGGTCCCCCGACGGTTTCTTCCCTTTGCTCCGTATTGGTCATAAGTCTTTCGATCTTCGGGTCTCGTGCTCCGAGGACTTCAACCCACACTCCTGGCATGCTCCCTGACACGTTTTCCGGAGGTATAGGTCGGGAAGCGAGCTCGTTGGAGGGAGAACTGTGGTGCGACCCAAAACGGTCCAAAAGATGGCCGAAGCTTCCAACGAGTGGCGAACGCTCGTCCGGTGTCAGAAACCACTGGAAATGCACTTGCAGCGAAGGAAACGGGCTGAGCTCGAGGACTTCCGGTGCTCGTCCCAAGAAAACGCGAGCGGGAATGCCCCGGACTCAGTTTTCTCGTCCTGGGGTAAAAAGCGGTCCCCCGACGGTTTCTTCCCTTTGCTCCGTATTGGTCATAACTCTTTCGATCTTCGGGTCTCGTGCTCCGAGGACTTCAACCCACACTCCTGGCATGCTCCCTGACACGTTTTCCGGAGGTATAGGTCGGGAAGCGAGCTCGTTGGAGGGAGAACTGTGGTGCGACCCAAAAGGGTCCAAAAGATGGCCGAAGCTTCCAACGAGTCGCGAACGCTCGTCCGGTGTCAGAAACCACTGGAAATGCACTTGCAGCGAAGGAAACGGGCTGAGCTCGAGGACTTCCGGTGCTCGGCCCAAGAAAACGCGAGCGGGAATGCCCCGGACTCAGTTTTCTCGTCCTGGGGTAAAAAGCGGTCCCCCGACGGTTTCTTCCCTTTGCTCCGTATTGGTCATAAGTCTTTCGATCTTCGGGTCTCGTGCTCCGAGGACTTCAACCCACACTCCTGGCATGCTCCCTGACACGTTTTCTGGAGGTATAGGTCGGGAAGCGAGCTCGTTGGAGGGAGAACTGTGGTGCGACCCAAAACGGTCCAAAATATGGCCGAAGCTTCCAACGAGTGGCGAACGCTCGTCCGGTGTCAGAAACCACTGGAAATGCACTTGCAGCGAAGGAAACGGGCTGAGCTCGAGGACTTCCGGTGCTCGTCCCAAGAAAACGCGAGCGGGAATGCCCCGGACTCAGTTTTCTCGTCCTGGGGTAAAAAGCGGTCCCCCGACGGTTTCTTCCCTTTGCTCCGTATTGGTCATAACTCTTTCGATCTTCGGGTCTCGTGCTCCGAGGACTTCAACCCACACTCCTGGCATGCTCCCTGACACGTTTTCCGGAGGTATAGGTCGGGAAGCGAGCTCGTTGGAGGGAGAACTGTGGTGCGACCCAAAACGGTCCAAAAGATGGCCGAAGCTTCCAACGAGTGGCGAACGCTCGTCCGGTGTCAGAAACCACTGGAAATGCACTTGCAGCGAAGGAAACGGGCTGAGCTCGAGGACTTCCGGTGCTCGTCCCAAGAAAACGCGAGCGGGAATGCCCCGGACTCAGTTTTCTCGTCCTGGGGTAAAAAGCGGTCCCCCGACGGTTTCTTCCCTTTGCTCCGTATTGGTCATAACTCTTTCGATCTTCGGGTCTCGTGCTCCGAGGACTTCAACCCACACTCCTGGCATGCTCCCTGACACGTTTTCCGGAGGTATAGGTCGGGAAGCGAGCTCGTTGGAGGGAGAACTGTGGTGCGACCCAAAAGGGTCCAAAAGATGGCCGAAGCTTCCAACGAGTCGCTAACGCTCGTCCGGTGTCAGAAACCACTGGAAATGCACTTGCAGCGAAGGAAACGGGCTGAGCTCGAGGACTTCCGGTGCTCGTCCCAAGAAAACGCGAGCGGGAATGCCCCGGACTCAGTTTTCTCGTCCTGGGGTAAAAAGCGGTCCCCCGACGGTTTCTTCCCTTTGCTCCGTATTGGTCATAAGTCTTTCGATCCTCGGGTCTCGTGCTCCGAGGACTTCAACCCACACTCCTGGCATTCTCCCTGACACGTTTTCCGGAGGTATAGGTCGGGAAGCGAGCTCGTTGGAGGGAGAACTGTGGTGCGACCCAAAAGGGTCCAAAAGCTGGCCGAAGCTTCCAACGAGTGGCGAACGCTCGTCCGGTGTCAGAAACCACTGGAAATGCACTTGCAGCGAAGGAAACGGGCTGAGCTCGAGGACTTCCGGTGCTCGTCCCAAGAAAACGCGAGCGGGAATGCCCCGGACTCAGTTTTCTCGTCCTGGGGTAAAAAGCGGTCCCCCGACGGTTTCTTCCCTTTGCTCCGTATTGGTCATAAGTCTTTCGATCTTCGGGTCTCGTGCTCCGAGGACTTCAACCCACACTCCTGGCATGCTCCCTGACACGTTTTTCGGAGGTATAGGTCGGGAAGCGAGCTCGTTGGAGGGAGAACTGTGGTGCGACCCAAAAGGGTCCAAAAGATGGCCGAAGCTTCCAACGAGTGGCGAACGCTCGTCCGGTGTCAGAAACCACTGGAAATGCACTTGCAGCGAAGGAAACGGGCTGAGCTCGAGGACTTCCGGTGCTCGTCCCAAGAAAACGCGAGCGGGAATGCCCCGGACTCAGTTTTCTCGTCCTGGGGTAAAAAGCGGTCCCCCGACGGTTTCTTCCCTTTGCTCCGTATTGGTCATAAGTCTTTCGATCTTCGGGTCTCGTGCTCCGAGGACTTCAACCCACACTCCTGGCATGCTCCCTGACACGTTTTCCGGAGGTATAGGTCGGGAAGCGAGCTCGTTGGAGGGAGAACTGTGGTGCGACCCAAAACGGTCCAAAAGATGGCCGAAGCTTCCAACGAGTGGCGAACGCTCGTCCGGTGTCAGAAACCACTGGAAATGCACTTGCAGCGAAGGAAACGGGCTGAGCTCGAGGACTTCCGGTGCTCGTCCCAAGAAAACGCGAGCGGGAATGCCCCGGACTCAGTTTTCTCGTCCTGGGGTAAAAAGCGGTCCCCCGACGGTTTCTTCCCTTTGCTCCGTATTGGTCATAAGTCTTTCGATCTTCGGGTCTCGTGCTCCGAGGACTTCAACCCACACTCCTGGCATGCTCCCTGACACGTTTTCCGGAGGTATAGGTCGGGAAGCGAGCTCGTTGGAGGGAGAACTGTGGTGCGACCCAAAACGGTCCAAAAGATGGCCGAAGCTTCCAACGAGTGGCGAACGCTCGTCCGGTGTCAGAAACCACTGGAAATGCACTTGCAGCGAAGGAAACGGGCTGAGCTCGAGGACTTCTGGTGCTCGTCCCAAGAAAACGCGAGCGGGAATGCCCCGGACTCAATTTTCTCGTCTTGGGGTAAAAAGCGGTCCCCCGACGGTTTCTTCCCTTTGCTCCGTATTGGTCATAAGTCTTTCGATCTTCTTGTCTCGTGCTCCGAGGACTTCAACCCACACTCCTGGCATGCTCCCTGACACGTTTTCCGGAGGTATAGGTCGGGAAGCGAGCTCGTTGGAGGGAGAACTGTGGTGCGACCCAAAACGGTCCAAAAGATGGCCGAAGCTTCCAACGAGTGGCGAACGCTCGTCCGGTGTCAGAAACCACTGGAAATGCACTTGCAGCGAAGGAAACGGGCTGAGCTCGAGGACTTCCGGTGCTCGTCCCAAAAAAAACGCGAGCGGGAATGCCCCGGACTCAGTTTTCTCGTCCTGGGGTAAAAAGCGGTCCCCCGACGGTTTCTTCCCTTTGCTCCGTATTGGTCATAAGTCTTTCGATCTTCGGGTCTCGTGCTCCGAGGACTTCAACCCACACTCCTGGCATGCTCCCTGACACGTTTTCCGGAGGTATAGGTCGGGAAGCGAGCTCGTTGGAGGGAGAACTGTGGTGCGACCCAAAACGGTCCAAAAGATGGCCGAAGCTTCCAACGAGTGGCGAACGCTCGTCCGGTGTCAGAAACCACTGGAAATGCACTTGCAGCGAAGGAAACGGGCTGAGCTCGAGGACTTCCGGTGCTCGTCCCAAGAAAACGCGAGCGGGAATGCCCCGGACTCAGTTTTCTCGTCCTGGGGTAAAAAGCGGTCCCCCGACGGTTTCTTCCCTTTGCTCCGTATTGGTCATAAGTCTTTCGATCTTCGGGTCTCGTGCTCCGAGGACTTCAACCCACACTCCTGGCATGCTCCCTGACACGTTTTTCGGAGGTATAGGTCGGGAAGCGAGCTCGTTGGAGGGAGAACTGTGGTGCGACCCAAAACGGTCCAAAAGATGGCCGAAGCTTCCAACGAGTGGCGAACGCTCGTCCGCTGTCAGAAACCACTGGAAATGCACTTGCAGCGAAGGAAACGGGCTGAGCTCGAGGACTTCCGGTGCTCGTCCCAAGAAAACGCGAGCGGGAATGCCCCGGACTCAGTTTTCTCGTCCTGGGGTAAAAAGCGGTCCCCCGACGGTTTCTTCCCTTTGCTCCGTATTGGTCATAAGTCTTTCGATCTTCGGGTCTCGTGCTCCGAGGACTTCAACCCACACTCCTGGCATGCTCCCTGACACGTTTTCCGGAGGTATAGGTCGGGAAGCGAGCTCGTTGAAGGGAGAACTGTGGTGCGACCCAAAACGGTCCAAAAGATGGCCGAAGCTTCCAACGAGTGGCGAACGCTCGTCCGGTGTCAGAAACCACTGGAAATGCACTTGCAGCGAAGGAAACGGGCTGAGCTCGAGGACTTCCGGTGCTCGTCCCAAGAAAACGCGAGCGGGAATGCCCCGGACTCAGTTTTCTCGTCCTGGGGTAAAAAGCGGTCCCCCGACGGTTTCTTCCCTTTGCTCCGTATTGGTCATAAGTCTTTCGATCTTCGGGTCTCGTGCTCCGAGGACTTCAACCCACACTCCTGGCATGCTCCCTGACACGTTTTCCGGAGGTATAGGTCGGGAAGCGAGCTCGTTGGAGGGAGAACTGTGGTGCGACCCAAAACGGTCCAAAAGATGGCCGAAGCTTCCAACGAGTGGCGAACGCTCGTCCGGTGTCAGAAACCACTGGAAATGCACTTGCAGCGAAGGAAACGGGCTGAGCTCGAGGACTTCCGGTGCTCGTCCCAAGAAAACGCGAGCGGGAATGCCCCGGACTCAGTTTTCTCGTCCTGGGGTAAAAAGCGGTCCCCCGACGGTTTCTTCCCTTTGCTCCGTATTGGTCATAAGTCTTCCGATCTTCGGGTCTCGTGCTCCGAGGACTTCAACCCACACTCCTGGCATGCTCCCTGACACGTTTTCCGGAGGTATAGGTCGGGAAGCGAGCTCGTTGGAGGGAGAACTGTGGTGCGACCCAAAACGGTCCAAAAGATGGCCGAAGCTTCCAACGAGTGGCGAACGCTCGTCCGGTGTCAGAAACCACTGGAAATGCACTTGCAGCGAAGGAAACGGGCTGAGCTCGAGGACTTCCGGTGCTCGTCCCAAGAAAACGCGAGCGGGAATGGCCCGGACTCAGTTTTCTCGTCCTGGGGTAAAAAGCGGTCCCCCGACGGTTTCTTCCCTTTGCGCCGTATTGGTCATAAGTCTTTCGATCTTCGGGTCTCGTGCTCCGAGGACTTCAACCCACACTCCTGGCATGCTCCCTGACACGTTTTCCGGAGGTATAGGTCGGGAAGCGAGCTCGTTGGAGGGAGAACTGTGGTGCGACCCAAAACGGTCCAAAAGATGGCCGAAGCTTCCAACGAGTGGCGAACGCTCGTCCGGTGTCAGAAACCACTGGAAATGCACTTGCAGCGAAGGAAACGGGCTGAGCTCGAGGACTTCCGGTGCTCGTCCCAAGAAAACGCGAGCGGGAATGCACGGACTCAGTTTTCTCGTCCTGGGGTAAAAAGCGGTCCCCCGACGGTTTCTTCCCTTTGCTCCGTATTGGTCATAAGTCTTTCGATCTTCTTGTCTCGTGCTCCGAGGACTTCAACCCACACTCCTGGCATGCTCCCTGACACGTTTTCCGGAGGTATAGGTCGGGAAGCGAGCTCGTTGGAGGGAGAACTGTGGTGCGACCCAAAACGGTCCAAAAGATGGCCGAAGCTTCCAACGAGTGGCGAACGCTCGTCCGGTGTCAGAAACCACTGGAAATGCACTTGCAGCGAAGGAAACGGGCTGAGCTCGAGGACTTCCGGTGCTCGTCCCAAGAAAACGCGAGCGGGAATGGCCCGGACTCAGTTTTCTCGTCCTGGGGTAAAAAGCGGTCCCCCGACGGTTTCTTCCCTTTGCGCCGTATTGGTCATAAGTCTTTCGATCTTCGGGTCTCGTGCTCCGAGGACTTCAACCCACACTCCTGGCATGCTCCCTGACACGTTTTCCGGAGGTATAGGTCGGGAAGCGAGCTCGTTGGAGGGAGAACTGTGGTGCGACCCAAAACGGTCCAAAAGATGGCCGAAGCTTCCAACGAGTGGCGAACGCTCGTCCGGTGTCAGAAACCACTGGAAATGCACTTGCAGCGAAGGAAACGGGCTGAGCTCGAGGACTTCCGGTGCTCGTCCCAAGAAAACGCGAGCGGGAATGCCCCGGACTCAGTTTTCTCGTCCTGGGGTAAAAAGCGGTCCCCCGACGGTTTCTTCCCTTTGCTCCGTATTGGTCATAAGTCTTTCGATCTTCGGGTCTCGTGCTCCGAGGACTTCAACCCACACTCCTGGCATGCTCCCTGACACGTTTTCCGGAGGTATAGGTCGGGAAGCGAGCTCGTTGGAGGGAGAACTGTGGTGCGACCCAAAACGGTCCAAAAGATGGCTGAAGCTTCCAACGAGTGGCGAACGCTCGTCCGGTGTCAGAAACCACTGGAAATGCACTTGCAGCGAAGGAAACGGGCTGAGCTCGAGGACTTCCGGTGCTCGTCCCAAAAAAACGCGAGCGGGAATGCCCCGGACTCAGTTTTCTCGTCCTAGGGTAAAAAGCGGTCCCCCGACGGTTTCTTCCCTTTGCTCCGTATTGGTCATAAGTCTTTCGATCTTCGGGTCTCGTGCTCCGAGGACTTCAACCCACACTCCTGGCATGCTCCCTGACACGTTTTTCGGAGGTATAGGTCGGGAAGCGAGCTCGTTGGAGGGAGAACTGTGGTGCGACCCAAAACGGTCCAAAAGATGGCCGAAGCTTCCAACGAGTGGCGAACGCTCGTCCGCTGTCAGAAACCACTGGAAATGCACTTGCAGCGAAGGAAACGGGCTGAGCTCGAGGACTTCCGGTGCTCGTCCCAAGAAAACGCGAGCGGGAATGCCCCGGACTCAGTTTTCTCGTCCTGGGGTAAAAAGCGGTCCCCCGACGGTTTCTTCCCTTTGCTCCGTATTGGTCATAAGTCTTCCGATCTTCGGGTCTCGTGCTCCGAGGACTTCAACCCACACTCCTGGCATGCTCCCTGACACGTTTTCCGGAGGTATAGGTCGGGAAGCGAGCTCGTTGGAGGGAGAACTGTGGTGCGACCCAAAACGGTCCAAAAGATGGCCGAAGCTTCCAACGAGTGGCGAACGCTCGTCCGGTGTCAGAAACCACTGGAAATGCACTTGCAGCGAAGGAAACGGGCTGAGCTCGAGGACTTCCGGTGCTCGTCCCAAGAAAACGCGAGCGGGAATGGCCCGGACTCAGTTTTCTCGTCCTGGGGTAAAAAGCGGTCCCCCGACGGTTTCTTCCCTTTGCGCCGTATTGGTCATAAGTCTTTCGATCTTCGGGTCTCGTGCTCCGAGGACTTCAACCCACACTCCTGGCATGCTCCCTGACACGTTTTCCGGAGGTATAGGTCGGGAAGCGAGCTCGTTGGAGGGAGAACTGTGGTGCGACCCAAAACGGTCCAAAAGATGGCCGAAGCTTCCAACGAGTGGCGAACGCTCGTCCGGTGTCAGAAACCACTGGAAATGCACTTGCAGCGAAGGAAACGGGCTGAGCTCGAGGACTTCCGGTGCTCGTCCCAAGAAAACGCGAGCGGGAATGCACGGACTCAGTTTTCTCGTCCTGGGGTAAAAAGCGGTCCCCCGACGGTTTCTTCCCTTTGCTCCGTATTGGTCATAAGTCTTTCGATCTTCTTGTCTCGTGCTCCGAGGACTTCAACCCACACTCCTGGCATGCTCCCTGACACGTTTTCCGGAGGTATAGGTCGGGAAGCGAGCTCGTTGGAGGGAGAACTGTGGTGCGACCCAAAACGGTCCAAAAGATGGCTGAAGCTTCCAACGAGTGGCGAACGCTCGTCCGGTGTCAGAAACCACTGGAAATGCACTTGCAGCGAAGGAAACGGGCTGAGCTCGAGGACTTCCGGTGCTCGTCCCAAAAAAACGCGAGCGGGAATGCCCCGGACTCAGTTTTCTCGTCCTAGGGTAAAAAGCGGTCCCCCGACGGTTTCTTCCCTTTGCTCCGTATTGGTCATAAGTCTTTCGATCTTCGGGTCTCGTGCTCCGAGGACTTCAACCCACACTCCTGGCATGCTCCCTGACACGTTTTTCGGAGGTATAGGTCGGGAAGCGAGCTCGTTGGAGGGAGAACTGTGGTGCGACCCAAAACGGTCCAAAAGATGGCCGAAGCTTCCAACGAGTGGCGAACGCTCGTCCGCTGTCAGAAACCACTGGAAATGCACTTGCAGCGAAGGAAACGGGCTGAGCTCGAGGACTTCCGGTGCTCGTCCCAAGAAAACGCGAGCGGGAATGCCCCGGACTCAGTTTTCTCGTCCTGGGGTAAAAAGCGGTCCCCCGACGGTTTCTTCCCTTTGCTCCGTATTGGTCATAAGTCTTTCGATCTTCGGGTCTCGTGCTCCGAGGACTTCAACCCACACTCCTGGCATGCTCCCTGATACGTTTTCCGGAGGTATAGGTCGGGAAGCGAGCTCGTTGAAGGGAGAACTGTGGTGCGACCCAAAACGGTCCAAAAGATGGCCGAAGCTTCCAACGAGTGGCGAACGCTCGTCCGGTGTCAGAAACCACTGGAAATGCACTTGCAGCGAAGGAAACGGGCTGAGCTCGAGGACTTCCGGTGCTCGTCCCAAGAAAACGCGAGCGGGAATGCCCCGGACTCAGTTTTCTCGTCCTGGGGTAAAAAGCGGTCCCCCGACGGTTTCTTCCCTTTGCTCCGTATTGGTCATAAGTCTTTCGATCTTCGGGTCTCGTGCTCCGAGGACTTCAACCCACACTCCTGGCATGCTCCCTGACACGTTTTCCGGAGGTATAGGTCGGGAAGCGAGCTCGTTGGAGGGAGAACTGTGGTGCGACCCAAAACGGTCCAAAAGATGGCCGAAGCTTCCAACGAGTGGCGAACGCTCGTCCGGTGTCAGAAACCACTGGAAATGCACTTGCAGCGAAGGAAACGGGCTGAGCTCGAGGACTTCCGGTGCTCGTCCCAAGAAAACGCGAGCGGGAATGCCCCGGACTCAGTTTTCTCGTCCTGGGGTAAAAAGCGGTCCCCCGACGGTTTCTTCCCTTTGCTCCGTATTGGTCATAAGTCTTCCGATCTTCGGGTCTCGTGCTCCGAGGACTTCAACCCACACTCCTGGCATGCTCCCTGACACGTTTTCCGGAGGTATAGGTCGGGAAGCGAGCTCGTTGGAGGGAGAACTGTGGTGCGACCCAAAACGGTCCAAAAGATGGCCGAAGCTTCCAACGAGTGGCGAACGCTCGTCCGGTGTCAGAAACCACTGGAAATGCACTTGCAGCGAAGGAAACGGGCTGAGCTCGAGGACTTCCGGTGCTCGTCCCAAGAAAACGCGAGCGGGAATGGCCCGGACTCAGTTTTCTCGTCCTGGGGTAAAAAGCGGTCCCCCGACGGTTTCTTCCCTTTGCTCCGTATTGGTCATAAGTCTTTCGATCTTCGGGTCTCGTGCTCCGAGGACTTCAACCCACACTCCTGGCATGCTCCCTGACACGTTTTCCGGAGGTATAGGTCGGGAAGCGAGCTCGTTGGAGGGAGAACTGTGGTGCGACCCAAAACGGTCCAAAAGATGGCCGAAGCTTCCAACGAGTGGCGAACGCTCGTCCGGTGTCAGAAACCACTGGAAATGCACTTGCAGCGAAGGAAACGGGCTGAGCTCGAGGACTTCCGGTGCTCGTCCCAAGAAAACGCGAGCGGGAATGCCCCGAACTCAGTTTTCTCGTCCTGGGGTAAAAAGCGGTCCCCCGACGGTTTCTTCCCTTTGCTCCGTATTGGTCATAAGTCTTTCGATCTTCTTGTCTCGTGCTCCGAGGACTTCAACCCACACTCCTGGCATGCTCCCTGACACGTTTTCCGGAGGTATAGGTCGGGAAGCGAGCTCGTTGGAGGGAGAACTGTGGTGCGACCCAAAACGGTCCAAAAGATGGCCGAAGCTTCCAACGAGTGGCGAACGCTCGTCCGGTGTCAGAAACCACTGGAAATGCACTTGCAGCGAAGGAAACGGGCTGAGCTCGAGGACTTCCGGTGCTCGTCCCAAAAAAAACGCGAGCGGGAATGCCCCGGACTCAGTTTTCTCGTCCTAGGGTAAAAAGCGGTCCCCCGACGGTTTCTTCCCTTTGCTCCGTATTGGTCATAAGTCTTTCGATCTTCGGGTCTCGTGCTCCGAGGACTTCAACCCACACTCCTGGCATTCTCCCTGACACGTTTTTCGGAGGTATAGGTCGGGAAGCGAGCTCGTTGGAGGGAGAACTGTGGTGCGACCCAAAACGGTCCAAAAGATGGCCGAAGCTTCCAACGAGTGGCGAACGCTCGTCCGCTGTCAGAAACCACTGGAAATGCACTTGCAGCGAAGGAAACGGGCTGAGCTCGAGGACTTCCGGTGCTCGTCCCAAGAAAACGCGAGCGGGATTGCCCCGGACTCAGTTTTCTCGTCCTGGGGTAAAAAGCGGTCCCCCGACGGTTTCTTCCCTTTGCTCCGTATTGGTCATAAGTCCTTCGATCTTCGGGTCTCGTGCTCCGAGGACTTCAAACCACACTCCTGGCATGCTCCCTGACACGTTTTCCGGAGGTATAGGTCGGGAAGCGAGCTCGTTGAAGGGAGAACTGTGGTGCGACCCAAAACGGTCCAAAAGATGGCCGAAGCTTCCAACGAGTGGCGAACGCTCGTCCGGTGTCAGAAACCACTGGAAATGCACTTGCAGCGAAGGAAACGGGCTGAGCTCGAGGACTTCCGGTGCTCGTCCCAAGAAAACGCGAGCGGGAATGCCCCGGACTCAGTTTTCTCGTCCTGGGGTAAAAAGCGGTCCCCCGACGGTTTCTTCCCTTTGCTCCGTATTGGTCATAAGTCTTTCGATCTTCGGGTCTCGTGCTCCGAGGACTTCAACCCACACTCCTGGCATGCTCCCTGACACGTTTTCCGTAGGTATAGGTCGGGAAGCGAGCTCGTTGGAGGGAGAACTGTGGTGCGACCCAAAACGGTCCAAAAGATGGCCGAAGCTTCCAACGAGTGGCGAACGCTCGTCCGGTGTCAGAAACCACTGGAAATGCACTTGCAGCGAAGGAAACGGGCTGAGCTCGAGGACTTCCGGTGCTCGTCCCAAGAAAACGCGAGCGGGAATGCCCCGGACTCAGTTTTCTCGTCCTGGGGTAAAAAGCGGTCCCCCGACGGTTTCTTCCCTTTGCTCCGTATTGGTCATAAGTCTTCCGATCTTCGGGTCTCGTGCTCCGAGGACTTCAACCCACACTCCTGGCATGCTCCCTGACACGTTTTCCGGAGGTATAGGTCGGGAAGCGAGCTCGTTGGAGGGAGAACTGTGGTGCGACCCAAAACGGTCCAAAAGATGGCCGAAGCTTCCAACGAGTGGCGAACGCTCGTCCGGTGTCAGAAACCACTGGAAATGCACTTGCAGCGAAGGAAACGGGCTGAGCTCGAGGACTTCCGGTGCTCGTCCCAAGAAAACGCGAGCGGGAATGCCCCGGACTCAGTTTTCTCTTCCTGGGGTAAAAAGCGGTCCCCCAACGGTTTCTTCCCTTTGCTCCGTATTGGTCATAACTCTTTCGATCTTCGGGTCTCGTGCTCCGAGGACTTCAACCCACACTCCTGGCATGCTCCCTGACACGTTTTCCGGAGGTATAGGTCGGGAAGCGAGCTCGTTGAAGGGAGAACTGTGGTGCGACCCAAAACGGTCCAAAAGATGGCCGAAGCTTCCAACGAGTGGCGAACGCTCGTCCGGTGTCAGAAACCACTGGAAATGCACTTGCAGCGAAGGAAACGGGCTGAGCTCGAGGACTTCCGGTGCTCGTCCCAAGAAAACGCGAGCGGGAATGCCCCGGACTCAGTTTTCTCGTCCTGGGGTAAAAAGCGGTCCCCCGACGGTTTCTTCCCTTTGCTCCGTATTGGTCATAAGTCTTTCGATCTTCGGGTCTCGTGCTCCGAGGACTTCAACCCACACTCCTGGCATGCTCCCTGACACGTTTTCCGTAGGTATAGGTCGGGAAGCGAGCTCGTTGGAGGGAGAACTGTGGTGCGACCCAAAACGGTCCAAAAGATGGCCGAAGCTTCCAACGAGTGGCGAACGCTCGTCCGGTGTCAGAAACCACTGGAAATGCACTTGCAGCGAAGGAAACGGGCTGAGCTCGAGGACTTCCGGTGCTCGTCCCAAGAAAACGCGAGCGGGAATGCCCCGGACTCAGTTTTCTCGTCCTGGGGTAAAAAGCGGTCCCCCGACGGTTTCTTCCCTTTGCTCCGTATTGGTCATAAGTCTTCCGATCTTCGGGTCTCGTGCTCCGAGGACTTCAACCCACACTCCTGGCATGCTCCCTGACACGTTTTCCGGAGGTATAGGTCGGGAAGCGAGCTCGTTGGAGGGAGAACTGTGGTGCGACCCAAAACGGTCCAAAAGATGGCCGAAGCTTCCAACGAGTGGCGAACGCTCGTCCGGTGTCAGAAACCACTGGAAATGCACTTGCAGCGAAGGAAACGGGCTGAGCTCGAGGACTTCCGGTGCTCGTCCCAAGAAAACGCGAGCGGGAATGCCCCGGACTCAGTTTTCTCTTCCTGGGGTAAAAAGCGGTCCCCCAACGGTTTCTTCCCTTTGCTCCGTATTGGTCATAACTCTTTCGATCTTCGGGTCTCGTGCTCCGAGGACTTCAACCCACACTCCTGGCATGCTCCCTGACACGTTTTCCGGAGGTATAGGTCGGGAAGCGAGCTCGTTGGAGGGAGAACTGTGGTGCGACCCAAAACGGTCCAAAAGATGGCCGAAGCTTCCAACGAGTGGCGAACGCTCGTCCGGTGTCAGAAACCACTGGAAATGCACTTGCAGCGAAGGAAACGGGCTGAGCTCGAGGACTTCCGGTGCTCGTCCCAAGAAAACGCGAGCGGGAATGCCCCGGACTCAGTTTTCTCGTCCTGGGGTAAAAAGCGGTCCCCCGACGGTTTCTTCCCTTTGCTCCGTATTGGTCATAAGTCTTTCGATCTTCGGGTCTCGTGCTCCGAGGACTTCAACCCACACTCCTGCCATGCTCCCTGACACGTTTTCCGGAGGTATAGGTCGGGAAGCGAGCTCGTTGGAGGGAGAACTGTGGTGCGACCCAAAACGGTCCAAAAGATGGCCGAAGCTTCCAACGAGTGGCGAACGCTCGTCCGGTGTCAGAAACCACTGGAAATGCACTTGCAGCGAAGGAAACGGGCTGAGCTCCAGGACTTCCCGTGCTCGTCCCAAGAAAACGCGAGCGGGAATGCCCCGGACTCAGTTTTCTCGTCCTGGGGTAAAAAGCGGTCCCCCGACGGTTTCTACCCTTTGCTCCGTATTGGTCATAAGTCTTTCGATCTTCGGGTTTCGTGCTCCGAGGACTTCAATCCACACTCCTGGCATGCTCCCTGACACGTTTTCCGGAGGTATAGGTCGGGAAGCGAGCTCGTTGGAGGGAGAACTGTGGTGCGACCCAAAACGGTCCAAAAGATGGCCGAAGCTTCCAACGAGTGGCGAACGCTCGTCCGGTGTCAGAAACCACTGGAAATGCACTTGCAGCGAAGGAAACGGGCTGAGCTCGAGGACTTCCGGTGCTCGTCCCAAGAAAACGCGAGCGGGAATGCCCCGGACTCAGTTTTCTCGTCCTGGGGTAAAAAGCGGTCCCCCGACGGTTTCTTCCCTTTGCTCCGTATTGGTCATAAGTCTTTCGATCTTCGGGTCTCGTGCTCCGAGGACTTCAACCCACACTCCTGGCATGCTCCCTGACACGTTTTCCGGAGGTATAGGTCGGGAAGCGAGCTCGTTGGAGGGAGAACTGTGGTGCGACCCAAAAGGGTCCAAAAGATGGCCGAAGCTTCCAACGAGTCGCGAACGCTCGTCCGGTGTCAGAAACCACTGGAAATGCACTTGCAGCGAAGGAAACGGGCTGAGCTCGAGGACTTCCGGTGCTCGGCCCAAGAAAACGCGAGCGGGAATGCCCCGGACTCAGTTTTCTCGTCCTGGGGTAAAAAGCGGTCCCCCGACGGTTTCTTCCCTTTGCTCCGTATTGGTCATAACTCTTTCGATCTTCGGGTCTCGTGCTCCGAGGACTTCAACCCACACTCCTGGCATGCTCCCTGACACGTTTTCCGGAGGTATAGGTCGGGAAGCGAGCTCGTTGGAGGGAGAACTGTGGTGCGACCCAAAACGGTCCAAAAGATGGCCGAAGCTTCCAACGAGTGGCGAACGCTCGTCCGGTGTCAGAAACCACTGGAAATGCACTTGCAGCGAAGGAAACGGGCTGAGCTCGAGGACTTCCGGTGCTCGTCCCAAGAAAACGCGAGCGGGAATGCCCCGGACTCAGTTTTCTCGTCCTGGGGTAAAAAGCGGTCCCCCGACGGTTTCTTCCCTTTGCTCCGTATTGGTCATAAGTCTTTCGATCTTCGGGTCTCGTGCTCCGAGGACTTCAACCCACACTCCTGGCATGCTCCCTGACACGTTTTCCGGAGGTATAGGTCGGGAAGCGAGCTCGTTGGAGGGAGAACTGTGGTGCGACCCAAAACGGTCCAAAAGATGGCCGAAGCTTCCAACGAGTGGCGAACGCTCGTCCGGTGTCAGAAACCACTGGAAATGCACTTGCAGCGAAGGAAACGGGCTGAGCTCGAGGACTTCCGGTGCTCGTCCCAAGAAAACGCTAGCGGGAATGCCCCGGACTCAGTTTTCTCGTCCTGGGGTAAAAAGCGGTCCCCCGACGGTTTCTTCCCTTTGCTCCGTATTGGTCATAACTCTTTCGATCTTCGGGTCTCGTGCTCCGAGGACTTCAACCCACACTCCTGGCATGCTCCCTGACACGTTTTCCGGAGGTATAGGTCGGGAAGCGAGCTCGTTGGAGGGAGAACTGTGGTGCGACCCAAAAGGGTCCAAAAGATGGCCGAAGCTTCCAACGAGTCGCGAACGCTCGTCCGGTGTCAGAAACCACTGGAAATGCACTTGCAGCGAAGGAAACGGGCTGAGCTCGAGGACTTCCGGTGCTCGGCCCAAGAAAACGCGAGCGGGAATGCCCCGGACTCAGTTTTCTCGTCCTGGGGTAAAAAGCGGTCCCCCGACGGTTTCTTCCCTTTGCTCCGTATTGGTCATAAGTCTTTCGATCTTCGGGTCTCGTGCTCCGAGGACTTCAACCCACACTCCTGGCATGCTCCCTGACACGTTTTCTGGAGGTATAGGTCGGGAAGCGAGCTCGTTGGAGGGAGAACTGTGGTGCGACCCAAAACGGTCCAAAATATGGCCGAAGCTTCCAACGAGTGGCGAACGCTCGTCCGGTGTCAGAAACCACTGGAAATGCACTTGCAGCGAAGGAAACGGGCTGAGCTCGAGGACTTCCGGTGCTCGTCCCAAGAAAACGCGAGCGGGAATGCCCCGGACTCAGTTTTCTCGTCCTGGGGTAAAAAGCGGTCCCCCGACGGTTTCTTCCCTTTGCTCCGTATTGGTCATAAGTCTTTCGATCTTCGGGTCTCGTGCTCCGAGGACTTCAACCCACACTCCTGGCATGCTCCCTGACACGTTTTCCGGAGGTATAGGTCGGGAAGCGAGCTCGTTGGAGGGAGAACTGTGGTGCGACCCAAAACGGTCCAAAAGATGGCCGAAGCTTCCAACGAGTGGCGAACGCTCGTCCGGTGTCAGAAACCACTGGAAATGCACTTGCAGCGAAGGAAACGGGCTGAGCTCGAGGACTTCCGGTGCTCGTCCCAAGAAAACGCGAGCGGGAATGCCCCGGACTCAGTTTTCTCGTCCTGGGGTAAAAAGCGGTCCCCCGACGGTTTCTTCCCTTTGCTCCGTATTGGTCATAACTCTTTCGATCTTCGGGTCTCGTGCTCCGAGGACTTCAACCCACACTCCTGGCATGCTCCCTGACACGTTTTCCGGAGGTATAGGTCGGGAAGCGAGCTCGTTGGAGGGAGAACTGTGGTGCGACCCAAAAGGGTCCAAAAGATGGCCGAAGCTTCCAACGAGTCGCGAACGCTCGTCCGGTGTCAGAAACCACTGGAAATGCACTTGCAGCGAAGGAAACGGGCTGAGCTCGAGGACTTCCGGTGCTCGGCCCAAGAAAACGCGAGCGGGAATGCCCCGGACTCAGTTTTCTCGTCCTGGGGTAAAAAGCGGTCCCCCGACGGTTTCTTCCCTTTGCTCCGTATTGGTCATAACTCTTTCGATCTTCGGGTCTCGTGCTCCGAGGACTTCAACCCACACTCCTGGCATGCTCCCTGACACGTTTTCCGGAGGTATAGGTCGGGAAGCGAGCTCGTTGGAGGGAGAACTGTGGTGCGACCCAAAACGGTCCAAAAGATGGCCGAAGCTTCCAACGAGTGGCGAACGCTCGTCCGGTGTCAGAAACCACTGGAAATGCACTTGCAGCGAAGGAAACGGGCTGAGCTCGAGGACTTCCGGTGCTCGTCCCAAGAAAACGCGAGCGGGAATGCCCCGGACTCAGTTTTCTCGTCCTGGGGTAAAAAGCGGTCCCCCGACGGTTTCTTCCCTTTGCTCCGTATTGGTCATAAGTCTTTCGATCTTCGGGTCTCGTGCTCCGAGGACTTCAACCCACACTCCTGGCATGCTCCCTGACACGTTTTCCGGAGGTATAGGTCGGGAAGCGAGCTCGTTGGAGGGAGAACTGTGGTGCGACCCAAAACGGTCCAAAAGATGGCCGAAGCTTCCAACGAGTGGCGAACGCTCGTCCGGTGTCAGAAACCACTGGAAATGCACTTGCAGCGAAGGAAACGGGCTGAGCTCGAGGACTTCCGGTGCTCGTCCCAAGAAAACGCGAGCGGGAATGCCCCGGACTCAGTTTTCTCGTCCTGGGGTAAAAAGCGGTCCCCCGACGGTTTCTTCCCTTTGCTCCGTATTGGTCATAACTCTTTCGATCTTCGGGTCTCGTGCTCCGAGGACTTCAACCCACACTCCTGGCATGCTCCCTGACACGTTTTCCGGAGGTATAGGTCGGGAAGCGAGCTCGTTGGAGGGAGAACTGTGGTGCGACCCAAAAGGGTCCAAAAGATGGCCGAAGCTTCCAACGAGTCGCGAACGCTCGTCCGGTGTCAGAAACCACTGGAAATGCACTTGCAGCGAAGGAAACGGGCTGAGCTCGAGGACTTCCGGTGCTCGGCCCAAGAAAACGCGAGCGGGAATGCCCCGGACTCAGTTTTCTCGTCCTGGGGTAAAAAGCGGTCCCCCGACGGTTTCTTCCCTTTGCTCCGTATTGGTCATAAGTCTTTCGATCTTCGGGTCTCGTGCTCCGAGGACTTCAACCCACACTCCTGGCATGCTCCCTGACACGTTTTCTGGAGGTATAGGTCGGGAAGCGAGCTCGTTGGAGGGAGAACTGTGGTGCGACCCAAAACGGTCCAAAATATGGCCGAAGCTTCCAACGAGTGGCGAACGCTCGTCCGGTGTCAGAAACCACTGGAAATGCACTTGCAGCGAAGGAAACGGGCTGAGCTCGAGGACTTCCGGTGCTCGTCCCAAGAAAACGCGAGCGGGAATGCCCCGGACTCAGTTTTCTCGTCCTGGGGTAAAAAGCGGTCCCCCGACGGTTTCTTCCCTTTGCTCCGTATTGGTCATAAGTCTTTCGATCTTCGGGTCTCGTGCTCCGAGGACTTCAACCCACACTCCTGGCATGCTCCCTGACACGTTTTCCGGAGGTATAGGTCGGGAAGCGAGCTCGTTGGAGGGAGAACTGTGGTGCGACCCAAAACGGTCCAAAAGATGGCCGAAGCTTCCAACGAGTGGCGAACGCTCGTCCGGTGTCAGAAACCACTGGAAATGCACTTGCAGCGAAGGAAACGGGCTGAGCTCGAGGACTTCCGGTGCTCGTCCCAAGAAAACGCGAGCGGGAATGCCCCGGACTCAGTTTTCTCGTCCTGGGGTAAAAAGCGGTCCCCCGACGGTTTCTTCCCTTTGCTCCGTATTGGTCATAACTCTTTCGATCTTCGGGTCTCGTGCTCCGAGGACTTCAACCCACACTCCTGGCATGCTCCCTGACACGTTTTCCGGAGGTATAGGTCGGGAAGCGAGCTCGTTGGAGGGAGAACTGTGGTGCGACCCAAAAGGGTCCAAAAGATGGCCGAAGCTTCCAACGAGTCGCGAACGCTCGTCCGGTGTCAGAAACCACTGGAAATGCACTTGCAGCGAAGGAAACGGGCTGAGCTCGAGGACTTCCGGTGCTCGGCCCAAGAAAACGCGAGCGGGAATGCCCCGGACTCAGTTTTCTCGTCCTGGGGTAAAAAGCGGTCCCCCGACGGTTTCTTCCCTTTGCTCCGTATTGGTCATAACTCTTTCGATCTTCGGGTCTCGTGCTCCGAGGACTTCAACCCACACTCCTGGCATGCTTCCTGACACGTTTTCCGGAGGTATAGGTCGGGAAGCGAGCTCGTTGGAGGGAGAACTGTGGTGCGACCCAAAACGGTCCAAAAGATGGCCGAAGCTTCCAACGAGTGGCGAACGCTCGTCCGGTGTCAGAAACCACTGGAAATGCACTTGCAGCGAAGGAAACGGGCTGAGCTCGAGGACTTCCGGTGCTCGTCCCAAGAAAACGCGAGCGGGAATGCCCCGGACTCAGTTTTCTCGTCCTGGGGTAAAAAGCGGTCCCCCGACGGTTTCTTCCCTTTGCTCCGTATTGGTCATAAGTCTTTCGATCTTCGGGTCTCGTGCTCCGAGGACTTCAACCCACACTCCTGGCATGCTCCCTGACACGTTTTCCGGAGGTATAGGTCGGGAAGCGAGCTCGTTGGAGGGAGAACTGTGGTGCGACCCAAAACGGTCCAAAAGATGGCCGAAGCTTCCAACGAGTGGCGAACGCTCGTCCGGTGTCAGAAACCACTGGAAATGCACTTGCAGCGAAGGAAACGGGCTGAGCTCGAGGACTTCCGGTGCTCGTCCCAAGAAAACGCGAGCGGGAATGCCCCGGACTCAGTTTTCTCGTCCTGGGGTAAAAAGCGGTCCCCCGACGGTTTCTTCCCTTTGCTCCGTATTGGTCATAACTCTTTCGATCTTCGGGTCTCGTGCTCCGAGGACTTCAACCCACACTCCTGGCATGCTCCCTGACACGTTTTCCGGAGGTATAGGTCGGGAAGCGAGCTCGTTGGAGGGAGAACTGTGGTGCGACCCAAAAGGGTCCAAAAGATGGCCGAAGCTTCCAACGAGTCGCGAACGCTCGTCCGGTGTCAGAAACCACTGGAAATGCACTTGCAGCGAAGGAAACGGGCTGAGCTCGAGGACTTCCGGTGCTCGGCCCAAGAAAACGCGAGCGGGAATGCCCCGGACTCAGTTTTCTCGTCCTGGGGTAAAAAGCGGTCCCCCGACGGTTTCTTCCCTTTGCTCCGTATTGGTCATAAGTCTTTCGATCTTCGGGTCTCGTGCTCCGAGGACTTCAACCCACACTCCTGGCATGCTCCCTGACACGTTTTCTGGAGGTATAGGTCGGGAAGCGAGCTCGTTGGAGGGAGAACTGTGGTGCGACCCAAAACGGTCCAAAATATGGCCGAAGCTTCCAACGAGTGGCGAACGCTCGTCCGGTGTCAGAAACCACTGGAAATGCACTTGCAGCGAAGGAAACGGGCTGAGCTCGAGGACTTCCGGTGCTCGTCCCAAGAAAACGCGAGCGGGAATGCCCCGGACTCAGTTTTCTCGTCCTGGGGTAAAAAGCGGTCCCCCGACGGTTTCTTCCCTTTGCTCCGTATTGGTCATAACTCTTTCGATCTTCGGGTCTCGTGCTCCGAGGACTTCAACCCACACTCCTGGCATGCTCCCTGACACGTTTTCCGGAGGTATAGGTCGGGAAGCGAGCTCGTTGGAGGGAGAACTGTGGTGCGACCCAAAACGGTCCAAAAGATGGCCGAAGCTTCCAACGAGTGGCGAACGCTCGTCCGGTGTCAGAAACCACTGGAAATGCACTTGCAGCGAAGGAAACGGGCTGAGCTCGAGGACTTCCGGTGCTCGTCCCAAGAAAACGCGAGCGGGAATGCCCCGGACTCAGTTTTCTCGTCCTGGGGTAAAAAGCGGTCCCCCGACGGTTTCTTCCCTTTGCTCCGTATTGGTCATAACTCTTTCGATCTTCGGGTCTCGTGCTCCGAGGACTTCAACCCACACTCCTGGCATGCTCCCTGACACGTTTTCCGGAGGTATAGGTCGGGAAGCGAGCTCGTTGGAGGGAGAACTGTGGTGCGACCCAAAAGGGTCCAAAAGATGGCCGAAGCTTCCAACGAGTCGCTAACGCTCGTCCGGTGTCAGAAACCACTGGAAATGCACTTGCAGCGAAGGAAACGGGCTGAGCTCGAGGACTTCCGGTGCTCGTCCCAAGAAAACGCGAGCGGGAATGCCCCGGACTCAGTTTTCTCGTCCTGGGGTAAAAAGCGGTCCCCCGACGGTTTCTTCCCTTTGCTCCGTATTGGTCATAAGTCTTTCGATCCTCGGGTCTCGTGCTCCGAGGACTTCAACCCACACTCCTGGCATTCTCCCTGACACGTTTTCCGGAGGTATAGGTCGGGAAGCGAGCTCGTTGGAGGGAGAACTGTGGTGCGACCCAAAAGGGTCCAAAAGCTGGCCGAAGCTTCCAACGAGTGGCGAACGCTCGTCCGGTGTCAGAAACCACTGGAAATGCACTTGCAGCGAAGGAAACGGGCTGAGCTCGAGGACTTCCGGTGCTCGTCCCAAGAAAACGCGAGCGGGAATGCCCCGGACTCAGTTTTCTCGTCCTGGGGTAAAAAGCGGTCCCCCGACGGTTTCTTCCCTTTGCTCCGTATTGGTCATAAGTCTTTCGATCTTCGGGTCTCGTGCTCCGAGGACTTCAACCCACACTCCTGGCATGCTCCCTGACACGTTTTTCGGAGGTATAGGTCGGGAAGCGAGCTCGTTGGAGGGAGAACTGTGGTGCGACCCAAAAGGGTCCAAAAGATGGCCGAAGCTTCCAACGAGTGGCGAACGCTCGTCCGGTGTCAGAAACCACTGGAAATGCACTTGCAGCGAAGGAAACGGGCTGAGCTCGAGGACTTCCGGTGCTCGTCCCAAGAAAACGCGAGCGGGAATGCCCCGGACTCAGTTTTCTCGTCCTGGGGTAAAAAGCGGTCCCCCGACGGTTTCTTCCCTTTGCTCCGTATTGGTCTTAAGTCTTTCGATCTTCGGGTCTCGTGCTCCGAGGACTTCAACCCACACTCCTGGCATGCTCCCTGACACGTTTTCCGGAGGTATAGGTCGGGAAGCGAGCTCGTTGGAGGAAGAACTGTGGTGCGACCCAAAACGGTCCAAAAGATGGCCGAAGCTTCCAACGAGTGGCGAACGCTCGTCCGGTGTCAGAAACCACTGGAAATGCACTTGCAGCGAAGGAAACGGGCTGAGCTCGAGGACTTCCAGTGCTCGTCCCAAGAAAACGCGAGCGGGAATGCCCCGGACTCAGTTTTCTCGTCCTGGGGTAAAAAGCGGTCCCCCGACGGTTTCTTCCCTTTGCTCCGTATTGGTCATAAGTCTTGCGATCTTCGGGTCTCGTGCTCCGAGGACTTCAACCCACACTCCTGGCATGCTCCCTGACACGTTTTCCAGAGGTATAGGTCGGGAAGCGAGCTCGTTGGAGGGAGAACTGTGGTGCGACCAAAAACGATCCAAAAGATGGCCGAAGCTTCCAACGAGTGGCGAACGCTCGTCCGGTGTCAGAAACCACTGGAAATGCACTTGGAGCGAAGGAAACGGGCTGAGCTCGAGGACTTCCGGTGCTCGTCCCAAGAAAACGCGAGCGGGAATGCCCCGGACTCAGTTTTCTCGTCCTGGGGTAAAAAGCGGTCCCCCGACGGTTTCTTCCCTTTGCTCCGTATTGGTCATAAGTCTTTCGATCTTCGGGTCTCGTGCTCCGAGGACTTCAACCCACACTCCTGGCATGCTCCCAGACACGTTTTCCGGAGGTATAGGTCGGGAAGCTAGCTCGTTGGAGGGAGAACTGTGGTGCGACCCAAAACGGTCCAAAAGATGGCCGAAGCTTCCAACGAGTGGCGAACGCTCGTCCGGTGTCAGAAACCACTGGAAATGCACTTGCAGCGAAGGAAACGGGCTGAGCTCGAGGACTTCCGGTGCTCGTCCCAAGAAAACGCTAGCGGGAATGCCCCGGACTCAGTTTTCTCGTCCTGGGGTAAAAAGCGGTCCCCCGACGGTTTCTTCCCTTTGCTCCGTATTGGTCATAACTCTTTCGATCTTCGGGTCTCGTGCTCCGAGGACTTCAACCCACACTCCTGGCATGCTCCCTGACACGTTTTCCGGAGGTATAGGTCGGGAAGCGAGCTCGTTGGAGGGAGAACTGTGGTGCGACCCAAAAGGGTCCAAAAGATGGCCGAAGCTTCCAACGAGTCGCGAACGCTCGTCCGGTGTCAGAAACCACTGGAAATGCACTTGCAGCGAAGGAAACGGGCTGAGCTCGAGGACTTCCGGTGCTCGGCCCAAGAAAACGCGAGCGGGAATGCCCCGGACTCAGTTTTCTCGTCCTGGGGTAAAAAGCGGTCCCCCGACGGTTTCTTCCCTTTGCTCCGTATTGGTCATAAGTCTTTCGATCTTCGGGTCTCGTGCTCCGAGGACTTCAACCCACACTCCTGGCATGCTCCCTGACACGTTTTCTGGAGGTATAGGTCGGGAAGCGAGCTCGTTGGAGGGAGAACTGTGGTGCGACCCAAAACGGTCCAAAATATGGCCGAAGCTTCCAACGAGTGGCGAACGCTCGTCCGGTGTCAGAAACCACTGGAAATGCACTTGCAGCGAAGGAAACGGGCTGAGCTCGAGGACTTCCGGTGCTCGTCCCAAGAAAACGCGAGCGGGAATGCCCCGGACTCAGTTTTCTCGTCCTGGGGTAAAAAGCGGTCCCCCGACGGTTTCTTCCCTTTGCTCCGTATTGGTCATAAGTCTTTCGATCTTCGGGTCTCGTGCTCCGAGGACTTCAACCCACACTCCTGGCATGCTCCCTGACACGTTTTCCGGAGGTATAGGTCGGGAAGCGAGCTCGTTGGAGGGAGAACTGTGGTGCGACCCAAAACGGTCCAAAAGATGGCCGAAGCTTCCAACGAGTGGCGAACGCTCGTCCGGTGTCAGAAACCACTGGAAATGCACTTGCAGCGAAGGAAACGGGCTGAGCTCGAGGACTTCCGGTGCTCGTCCCAAGAAAACGCGAGCGGGAATGCCCCGGACTCAGTTTTCTCGTCCTGGGGTAAAAAGCGGTCCCCCGACGGTTTCTTCCCTTTGCTCCGTATTGGTCATAAGTCTTTCGATCTTCGGGTCTCGTGCTCCGAGGACTTCAACCCACACTCCTGGCATGCTCCCTGACACGTTTTCCGGAGGTATAGGTCGGGAAGCGAGCTCGTTGGAGGGAGAACTGTGGTGCGACCCAAAAGGGTCCAAAAGATGGCCGAAGCTTCCAACGAGTCGCGAACGCTCGTCCGGTGTCAGAAACCACTGGAAATGCACTTGCAGCGAAGGAAACGGGCTGAGCTCGAGGACTTCCGGTGCTCGGCCCAAGAAAACGCGAGCGGGAATGCCCCGGACTCAGTTTTCTCGTCCTGGGGTAAAAAGCGGTCCCCCGACGGTTTCTTCCCTTTGCTCCGTATTGGTCATAACTCTTTCGATCTTCGGGTCTCGTGCTCCGAGGACTTCAACCCACACTCCTGGCATGCTCCCTGACACGTTTTCCGGAGGTATAGGTCGGGAAGCGAGCTCGTTGGAGGGAGAACTGTGGTGCGACCCAAAACGGTCCAAAAGATGGCCGAAGCTTCCAACGAGTGGCGAACGCTCGTCCGGTGTCAGAAACCACTGGAAATGCACTTGCAGCGAAGGAAACGGGCTGAGCTCGAGGACTTCCGGTGCTCGTCCCAAGAAAACGCGAGCGGGAATGCCCCGGACTCAGTTTTCTCGTCCTGGGGTAAAAAGCGGTCCCCCGACGGTTTCTTCCCTTTGCTCCGTATTGGTCATAAGTCTTTCGATCTTCGGGTCTCGTGCTCCGAGGACTTCAACCCACACTCCTGGCATGCTCCCTGACACGTTTTCCGGAGGTATAGGTCGGGAAGCGAGCTCGTTGGAGGGAGAACTGTGGTGCGACCCAAAACGGTCCAAAAGATGGCCGAAGCTTCCAACGAGTGGCGAACGCTCGTCCGGTGTCAGAAACCACTGGAAATGCACTTGCAGCGAAGGAAACGGGCTGAGCTCGAGGACTTCCGGTGCTCGTCCCAAGAAAACGCGAGCGGGAATGCCCCGGACTCAGTTTTCTCGTCCTGGGGTAAAAAGCGGTCCCCCGACGGTTTCTTCCCTTTGCTCCGTATTGGTCATAACTCTTTCGATCTTCGGGTCTCGTGCTCCGAGGACTTCAACCCACACTCCTGGCATGCTCCCTGACACGTTTTCCGGAGGTATAGGTCGGGAAGCGAGCTCGTTGGAGGGAGAACTGTGGTGCGACCCAAAAGGGTCCAAAAGATGGCCGAAGCTTCCAACGAGTCGCGAACGCTCGTCCGGTGTCAGAAACCACTGGAAATGCACTTGCAGCGAAGGAAACGGGCTGAGCTCGAGGACTTCCGGTGCTCGGCCCAAGAAAACGCGAGCGGGAATGCCCCGGACTCAGTTTTCTCGTCCTGGGGTAAAAAGCGGTCCCCCGACGGTTTCTTCCCTTTGCTCCGTATTGGTCATAAGTCTTTCGATCTTCGGGTCTCGTGCTCCGAGGACTTCAACCCACACTCCTGGCATGCTCCCTGACACGTTTTCTGGAGGTATAGGTCGGGAAGCGAGCTCGTTGGAGGGAGAACTGTGGTGCGACCCAAAACGGTCCAAAATATGGCCGAAGCTTCCAACGAGTGGCGAACGCTCGTCCGGTGTCAGAAACCACTGGAAATGCACTTGCAGCGAAGGAAACGGGCTGAGCTCGAGGACTTCCGGTGCTCGTCCCAAGAAAACGCGAGCGGGAATGCCCCGGACTCAGTTTTCTCGTCCTGGGGTAAAAAGCGGTCCCCCGACGGTTTCTTCCCTTTGCTCCGTATTGGTCATAAGTCTTTCGATCTTCGGGTCTCGTGCTCCGAGGACTTCAACCCACACTCCTGGCATGCTCCCTGACACGTTTTCCGGAGGTATAGGTCGGGAAGCGAGCTCGTTGGAGGGAGAACTGTGGTGCGACCCAAAACGGTCCAAAAGATGGCCGAAGCTTCCAACGAGTGGCGAACGCTCGTCCGGTGTCAGAAACCACTGGAAATGCACTTGCAGCGAAGGAAACGGGCTGAGCTCGAGGACTTCCGGTGCTCGTCCCAAGAAAACGCGAGCGGGAATGCCCCGGACTCAGTTTTCTCGTCCTGGGGTAAAAAGCGGTCCCCCGACGGTTTCTTCCCTTTGCTCCGTATTGGTCATAACTCTTTCGATCTTCGGGTCTCGTGCTCCGAGGACTTCAACCCACACTCCTGGCATGCTCCCTGACACGTTTTCCGGAGGTATAGGTCGGGAAGCGAGCTCGTTGGAGGGAGAACTGTGGTGCGACCCAAAAGGGTCCAAAAGATGGCCGAAGCTTCCAACGAGTCGCTAACGCTCGTCCGGTGTCAGAAACCACTGGAAATGCACTTGCAGCGAAGGAAACGGGCTGAGCTCGAGGACTTCCGGTGCTCGTCCCAAGAAAACGCGAGCGGGAATGCCCCGGACTCAGTTTTCTCGTCCTGGGGTAAAAAGCGGTCCCCCGACGGTTTCTTCCCTTTGCTCCGTATTGGTCATAAGTCTTTCGATCCTCGGGTCTCGTGCTCCGAGGACTTCAACCCACACTCCTGGCATTCTCCCTGACACGTTTTCCGGAGGTATAGGTCGGGAAGCGAGCTCGTTGGAGGGAGAACTGTGGTGCGACCCAAAAGGGTCCAAAAGCTGGCCGAAGCTTCCAACGAGTGGCGAACGCTCGTCCGGTGTCAGAAACCACTGGAAATGCACTTGCAGCGAAGGAAACGGGCTGAGCTCGAGGACTTCCGGTGCTCGTCCCAAGAAAACGCGAGCGGGAATGCCCCGGACTCAGTTTTCTCGTCCTGGGGTAAAAAGCGGTCCCCCGACGGTTTCTTCCCTTTGCTCCGTATTGGTCATAAGTCTTTCGATCTTCGGGTCTCGTGCTCCGAGGACTTCAACCCACACTCCTGGCATGCTCCCTGACACGTTTTTCGGAGGTATAGGTCGGGAAGCGAGCTCGTTGGAGGGAGAACTGTGGTGCGACCCAAAAGGGTCCAAAAGATGGCCGAAGCTTCCAACGAGTGGCGAACGCTCGTCCGGTGTCAGAAACCACTGGAAATGCACTTGCAGCGAAGGAAACGGGCTGAGCTCGAGGACTTCCGGTGCTCGTCCCAAGAAAACGCGAGCGGGAATGCCCCGGACTCAGTTTTCTCGTCCTGGGGTAAAAAGCGGTCCCCCGACGGTTTCTTCCCTTTGCTCCGTATTGGTCTTAAGTCTTTCGATCTTCGGGTGTCGTGCTCCGAGGACTTCAACCCACACTCCTGGCATGCTCCCTGACACGTTTTCCGGAGGTATAGGTCGGGAAGCGAGCTCGTTGGAGGAAGAACTGTGGTGCGACCCAAAACGGTCCAAAAGATGGCCGAAGCTTCCAACGAGTGGCGAACGCTCGTCCGGTGTCAGAAACCACTGGAAATGCACTTGCAGCGAAGGAAACGGGCTGAGCTCGAGGACTTCCAGTGCTCGTCCCAAGAAAACGCGAGCGGGAATGCCCCGGACTCAGTTTTCTCGTCCTGGGGTAAAAAGCGGTCCCCCGACGGTTTCTTCCCTTTGCTCCGTATTGGTCATAAGTCTTGCGATCTTCGGGTCTCGTGCTCCGAGGACTTCAACCCACACTCCTGGCATGCTCCCTGACACGTTTTCCAGAGGTATAGGTCGGGAAGCGAGCTCGTTGGAGGGAGAACTGTGGTGCGACCAAAAACGATCCAAAAGATGGCCGAAGCTTCCAACGAGTGGCGAACGCTCGTCCGGTGTCAGAAACCACTGGAAATGCACTTGGAGCGAAGGAAACGGGCTGAGCTCGAGGACTTCCGGTGCTCGTCCCAAGAAAACGCGAGCGGGAATGCCCCGGACTCAGTTTTCTCGTCCTGGGGTAAAAAGCGGTCCCCCGACGGTTTCTTCCCTTTGCTCCGTATTGGTCATAAGTCTTTCGATCTTCGGGTCTCGTGCTCCGAGGACTTCAACCCACACTCCTGGCATGCTCCCAGACACGTTTTCCGGAGGTATAGGTCGGGAAGCTAGCTCGTTGGAGGGAGAACTGTGGTGCGACCCAAAACGGTCCAAAAGATGTCCGAAGCTTCCAACGAGTGGCGAACGCTCGTCCGGTGTCAGAAACCACTGGAAATGCACTTGCAGCGAAGGAAACGGGCTGAGCTCGAGGACTTCCGGTGCTCGTCCCAAGAAAACGCGAGCGGGAATGCTCCGGACTCAGTTTTCTCGTCCTGGGGTAAAAAGCGGTCCCCCGACGGTTTCTTCCCTTTGCTCCGTATTGGTCATAAGTCTTTCGATCTTCGGGTCTCGTGCTCCGAGGACTTCAACCCACACTCCTGGCATGCTCCCTGACACGTTTTCCGGAGGTATAGGTCGGGAAGCGAGCTCGTTGGAGGGAGAACTGTGGTGCGACCCAAAACGGTCCAAAAGATGGCCGAAGCTTCCAACGAGTGGCGAACGCTCGTCCGGTGTCAGAAACCACTGGAAATGCACTTGCAGCGAAGGAAACGGGCTGAGCTCGAGGACTTCCGGTGCTCGTCCCAAGAAAACGCGAGCGGGAATGCCCCGGACTCAGTTTTCTCGTCCTGGGGTAAAAAGCGGTCCCCCGACGGTTTCTTCCCTTTGCTCCGTATTGGTCATAAGTCTTTCGATCTTCGGGTCTCGTGCTCCGAGGACTTCAACCCACACTCCTGGCATGCTCCCTGACACGTTTTCCGGAGGTATAGGTCGGGAAGCGAGCTCGTTGGAGGGAGAACTGTGGTGCGACCCAAAACGGTCCAAAAGATGGCCGAAGCTTCCAACGAGTGGCGAACGCTCGTCCGGTGTCAGAAACCACTGGAAATGCACTTGCAGCGAAGGAAACGGGCTGAGCTCGAGGACTTCCGGTGCTCGTCCCAAGAAAATGCGAGCGGGAATGCCCCGGACTCAGTTTTCTCGTCCTGGGGTAAAAAGCGGCCCCCGACGGTTTCTTCCCTTTGCTCCGTATTGGTCATAAGTCTTTCGATCTTCGGGTCTCGTGCTCCGAAGACTTCAACCCACACTCCTGGCATGCTCCCTGACACGTTTTCCGGAGGTATAGGTCGGGAAGCGAGCTCGTTGGAGGGAGAACTGTGGTGCGACCCAAAACGGTCCAAAAGATGGCCGAAGCTTCCAACGAGTGGCGAACGCTCGTCCGGTGTCAGAAACCACTGGAAATGCACTTGCAGCGAAGGAAACGGGCTGAGCTCGAGGACTTCCGGTGCTCGGCCCAAGAAAACGCGAGCGGGAATGCCCCGGACTCAGTTTTCTCGTCCTGGGGTAAAAAGCGGTCCCCCGACGGTTTCTTCCCTTTGCTCCGTATTGGTCATAAGTCTTTCGATCTTCGGGTCTCGTGCTCCGAGGACTTCAACCCACACTCCTGGCATGCTCCCTGACACGTTTTCTGGAGGTATAGGTCGGGAAGCGAGCTCGTTGGAGGGAGAACTGTGGTGCGACCCAAAACGGTCCAAAATATGGCCGAAGCTTCCAACGAGTGGCGAACGCTCGTCCGGTGTCAGAAACCACTGGAAATGCACTTGCAGCGAAGGAAACGGGCTGAGCTCGAGGACTTCCGGTGCTCGTCCCAAGAAAACGCGAGCGGGAATGCCCCGGACTCAGTTTTCTCGTCCTGGGGTAAAAAGCGGTCCCCCGACGGTTTCTTCCCTTTGCTCCGTATTGGTCATAAGTCTTTCGATCTTCGGGTCTCGTGCTCCGAGGACTTCAACCCACACTCCTGGCATGCTCCCTGACACGTTTTCCGGAGGTATAGGTCGGGAAGCGAGCTCGTTGGAGGGAGAACTGTGGTGCGACCCAAAACGGTCCAAAAGATGGCCGAAGCTTCCAACGAGTGGCGAACGCTCGTCCGGTGTCAGAAACCACTGGAAATGCACTTGCAGCGAAGGAAACGGGCTGAGCTCGAGGACTTCCGGTGCTCGTCCCAAGAAAACGCGAGCGGGAATGCCCCGGACTCAGTTTTCTCGTCCTGGGGTAAAAAGCGGTCCCCCGACGGTTTCTTCCCTTTGCTCCGTATTGGTCATAACTCTTTCGATCTTCGGGTCTCGTGCTCCGAGGACTTCAACCCACACTTCTGGCATGCTCCCTGACACGTTTTCCGGAGGTATAGGTCGGGAAGCGAGCTCGTTGGAGGGAGAACTGTGGTGCGACCCAAAAGGGTCCAAAAGATGGCCGAAGCTTCCAACGAGTCGCTAACGCTCGTCCGGTGTCAGAAACCACTGGAAATGCACTTGCAGCGAAGGAAACGGGCTGAGCTCGAGGACTTCCGGTGCTCGTCCCAAGAAAACGCGAGCGGGAATGCCCCGGACTCAGTTTTCTCGTCCTGGGGTAAAAAGCGGTCCCCCGACGGTTTCTTCCCTTTGCTCCGTATTGGTCATAAGTCTTTCGATCCTCGGGTCTCGTGCTCCGAGGACTTCAACCCACACTCCTGGCATTCTCCCTGACACGTTTTCCAGAGGTATAGGTCGGGAAGCGAGCTCGTTGGAGGGAGAACTGTGGTGCGACCCAAAAGGGTCCAAAAGATGGCCGAAGCTTCCAACGAGTGGCGAACGCTCGTCCGGTGTCAGAAACCACTGGAAATGCACTTGCAGCGAAGGAAACGGGCTGAGCTCGAGGACTTCCGGTGCTCGTCCCAAGAAAACGCGAGCGGGAATGCCCCGGACTCAGTTTTCTCGTCCTGGGGTAAAAAGCGGTCCCCCGACGGTTTCTTCCCTTTGCTCCGTATTGGTCATAAGTCTTTCGATCTTCGGGTCTCGTGCTCCGAGGACTTCAACCCACACTCCTGGCATGCTCCCTGACACGTTTTTCGGAGGTATAGGTCGGGAAGCGAGCTCGTTGGAGGGAGAACTGTGGTGCGACCCAAAAGGGTCCAAAAGATGGCCGAAGCTTCCAACGAGTGGCGAACGCTCGTCCGGTGTCAGAAACCACTGGAAATGCACTTGCAGCGACGGAAACGGGCTGAGCTCGAGGACTTCCGGTGCTCGTCCCAAGAAAACGCGAGCGGGAATGCCCCGGACTCAGTTTTCTCGTCCTGGGGTAAAAAGCGGTCCCCCGACGGTTTCTTCCCTTTGCTCCGTATTGGTCTTAAGTCTTTCGATCTTCGGGTCTCGTGCTCCGAGGACTTCAACCCACACTCCTGGCATGCTCCCTGACACGTTTTCCGGAGGTATAGGTCGGGAAGCGAGCTCGTTGGAGGAAGAACTGTGGTGCGACCCAAAACGGTCCAAAAGATGGCCGAAGCTTCCAACGAGTGGCGAACGCTCGTCCGGTGTCAGAAACCACTGGAAATGCACTTGCAGCGAAGGAAACGGGCTGAGCTCGAGGACTTCCAGTGCTCGTCCCAAGAAAACGCGAGCGGGAATGCCCCGGACTCAGTTTTCTCGTCCTGGGGTAAAAAGCGGTCCCCCGACGGTTTCTTCCCTTTGCTCCGTATTGGTCATAAGTCTTGCGATCTTCGGGTCTCGTGCTCCGAGGACTTCAACCCACACTCCTGGCATGCTCCCTGACACGTTTTCCAGAGGTATAGGTCGGGAAGCGAGCTCGTTGGAGGGAGAACTGTGGTGCGACCAAAAACGATCCAAAAGATGGCCGAAGCTTCCAACGAGTGGCGAACGCTCGTCCGGTGTCAGAAACCACTGGAAATGCACTTGGAGCGAAGGAAACGGGCTGAGCTCGAGGACTTCCGGTGCTCGTCCCAAGAAAACGCGAGCGGGAATGCCCCGGACTCAGTTTTCTCGTCCTGGGGTAAAAAGCGGTCCCCCGACGGTTTCTTCCCTTTGCTCCGTATTGGTCATAAGTCTTTCGATCTTCGGGTCTCGTGCTCCGAGGACTTCAACCCACACTCCTGGCATGCTCCCAGACACGTTTTCCGGAGGTATAGGTCGGGAAGCTAGCTCGTTGGAGGGAGAACTGTGGTGCGACCCAAAACGGTCCAAAAGATGTCCGAAGCTTCCAACGAGTGGCGAACGCTCGTCCGGTGTCAGAAACCACTGGAAATGCACTTGCAGCGAAGGAAACGGGCTGAGCTCGAGGACTTCCGGTGCTCGTCCCAAGAAAACGCGAGCGGGAATGCCCCGGACTCAGTTTTCTCGTCCTGGGGTAAAAAGCGGTCCCCCGACGGTTTCTTCCCTTTGCTCCGTATTGGTCATAAGTCTTTCGATCTTCGGGTCTCGTGCTCCGAGGACTTCAACCCACACTCCTGGCATGCTCCCTGACACGTTTTCCGGAGGTATAGGTCGGGAAGCGAGCTCGTTGGAGGGAGAACTGTGGTGCGACCCAAAACGGTCCAAAAGATGGCCGAAGCTTCCAACGAGTGGCGAACGCTCGTCCGGTGTCAGAAACCACTGGAAATGCACTTGCAACGAAGGAAACGGGCTGAGCTCGAGGACTTCCGGTGCTCGTCCCAAGAAAACGCGAGCGGGAATGCCCCGGACTCAGTTTTCTCGTCCTGGGGTAAAAAGCGGTCCCCCGACGGTTTCTTCCCTTTGCTCCGTATTGGTCATAAGTCTTTCGATCTTCGGGTCTCGTGCTCCGAGGACTTCAACCCACACTCCTGGCATGCTCCCTGACACGTTTTCCGGAGGTATAGGTCGGGAAGCGAGCTCGTTGGAGGGAGAACTGTGGTGCGACCCAAAACGGTCCAAAAGATGGCCGAAGCTTCCAACGAGTGGCGAACGCTCGTCCGGTGTCAGAAACCACTGGAAATGCACTTGCAGCGAAGGAAACGGGCTGAGCTCGAGGACTTCCGGTGCTCGTCCCAAGAAAATGCGAGCGGGAATGCCCCGGACTCAGTTTTCTCGTCCTGGGGTAAAAAGCGGCCCCCGACGGTTTCTTCCCTTTGCTCCGTATTGGTCATAAGTCTTTCGATCTTCGGGTCTCGTGCTCCGAAGACTTCAACCCACACTCCTGGCATGCTCCCTGACACGTTTTCCGGAGGTATAGGTCGGGAAGCGAGCTCGTTGGAGGGAGAACTGTGGTGCGACCCAAAACGGTCCAAAAGATGGCCGAAGCTTCCAACGAGTGGCGAACGCTCGTCCGGTGTCAGAAACCACTGGAAATGCACTTGCAGCGAAGGAAACGGGCTGAGCTCGAGGACTTCCGGTGCTCGTCCCAAGAAAACGCGAGCGGGAATGCCCCGGACTCAGTTTTCTCGTCCTGGGGTAAAAAGCGGTCCCCCGACGGTTTCTTCCCTTTGCTCCGTATTGGTCATAAGTCTTTCGATCTTCGGGTCTCGTGCTCCGAGGACTTCAACCCACACTCCTGGCATGCTCCCTGACACGTTTTCCGGAGGTATAGGTCGGGAAGCGAGCTCGTTGGAGGGAGAACTGTGGTGCGACCCAAAACGGTCCAAAAGATGGCCGAAGCTTCCAACGAGTGGCGAACGCTCGTCCGGTGTCAGAAACCACTGGAAATGCACTTGCAGCGAAGGAAACGGGCTGAGCTCGAGGACTTCCGGTGCTCGTCCCAAGAAAACGCGAGCGGGAATGCCCCGGACTCAGTTTTCTCGTCCTGGGGTAAAAAGCGGTCCCCCGACGGTTTCTTCCCTTTGCTCCGTATTGGTCATAAGTCTTTCGATCTTCGGGTCTCGTGCTCCGAGGACTTCAACCCACACTCCTGGCATGCTCCCTGACACGTTTTCCGGAGGTATAGGTCGGGAAGCGAGCTCGTTGGAGGGAGAACTGTGGTGCGACCCAAAACGGTCCAAAAGATGGCCGAAGCTTCCAACGAGTGGCGAACGCTCTTCCGGTGTCAGAAGCCACTGGAAATGCACTTGCAGCGAAGGAAACGGGCTGAGCTCGAGGACTTCCGGTGCTCGTCCCAAGAAAACGCGAGCGGGAATGCCCCGGACCCAGTTTTCTCGTCCTGGGGTAAAAAGCGGTCCCCCGACGGTTTCTTCCCTTTGCTCCGTATTGGTCATAAGTCTTTCGATCTTCGGGTCTCGTGCTCCGAGGACTTCAACCCACACTCCTGGCATGCTCCCTGACACGTTTTCCGGAGGTATAGGTCGGGAAGCGAGCTCGTTGGAGGGAGAACTGTGGTGCGACCAAAAACGGTCCAAAAGATGGCCGAAGCTTCCAACGAGTGGCGAACGCTCGTCCGGTGTCAGAAACCATTGGAAATGCACTTGCAGCGAAGGAAACGGGCTGAGCTCGAGGACTTCCGGTGCTCGTCCCAAGAAAACGCGAGCGGGAATGCCCCGGACTCAGTTTTCTCGTCCTGGGGTAAAAAGCGGTCCCCCGACGGTTTCTTCCCTTTGCTCCGTATTGGTCATAAGTCTTTCGATCTTCGGGTCTCGTGCTCCGAGGACTTCAACCCACACTCCTGGCATGCTCCCTGACACGTTTTCCGGAGGTATAGGTCGGGAAGCGAGCTCGTTGGAGGGAGAACTGTGGTGCGACCCAAAACGGTCCAAAAGATGGCCGAAGCTTCCAACGAGTGGCGAACGCTCGTCCGGTGTCAGAAACCACTGGAAATGCACTTGCAGCGAAGGAAACGGGCTGAGCTCGAGGACTTCCGGTGCTCGTCCCAAGAAAATGCGAGCGGGAATGCCCCGGACTCAGTTTTCTCGTCCTGGGGTAAAAAGCGGTCCCCCGACGGTTTCTTCCCTTTGCTCCGTATTGGTCATAAGTCTTTCGATCTTCGGGTCTCGTGCTCCGAGGACTTCAACCCACACTCCTGGCATGCTCCCTGACACGTTTTCCGGAGGTATAGGTCGGGAAGCGAGCTCGTTGGAGGGAGAACTGTGGTGCGACCCAAAACGGTCCAAAAGATGGCCGAAGCTTCCAACGAGTGGCGAACGCTCGTCCGGTGTCAGAAACCAATGGAAACGCACTTGCAGCGAAGGAAACGGGCTGAGCTCGAGGACTTCCGGTGCTCGTCCCAAGAAAACGCGAGCGGGAATGCCCCGGACTCAGTTTTCTCGTCCTGGGGTAAAAAGCGGTCCCCCGACGGTTTCTTCCCTTTGCTCCGTATTGGTCATAAGTCTTTCGATCTTCGGGTCTCGTGCTCCGAGGACTTCAACCCACACTCCTGGCATGCTCCCTGACACGTTTTCCGGAGGTATAGGTCGGGAAGCGAGCTCGTTGGAGGGAGAACTGTGGTGCGACCCAAAACGGTCCAAAAGATGGCCGAAGCTTCCAACGAGTGGCGAACGCTCTTCCGGTGTCAGAAGCCACTGGAAATGCACTTGCAGCGAAGGAAACGGGCTGAGCTCGAGGACTTCCGGTGCTCGTCCCAAGAAAACGCGAGCGGGAATGCCCCGGACCCAGTTTTCTCGTCCTGGGGTAAAAAGCGGTCCCCCGACGGTTTCTTCCCTTTGCTCCGTATTGGTCATAAGTCTTTCGATCTTCGGGTCTCGTGCTCCGAGGACTTCAACCCACACTCCTGGCATGCTCCCTGACACGTTTTCCGGAGGTATAGGTCGGGAAGCGAGCTCGTTGGAGGGAGAACTGTGGTGCGACCAAAAACGGTCCAAAAGATGGCCGAAGCTTCCAACGAGTGGTGAACGCTCGTCCGGTGTCAGAAACCATTGGAAATGCACTTGCAGCGAAGGAAACGGGCTGAGCTCGAGGACTTCCGGTGCTCGTCCCAAGAAAACGCGAGCGGGAATGCCCCGGACTCAGTTTTCTCGTCCTGGGGTAAAAAGCGGTCCCCCGACGGTTTCTTCCCTTTGCTCCGTATTGGTCATAAGTCTTTCGATCTTTGGGTCTCGTGCTCCGAGGACTTCAACCCACACTCCTGGCATGCTCCCTGACACGTTTTCCGGAGGTATAGGTCGGGAAGCGAGCTCGTTGGAGGGAGAACTGTGGTGCGACCCAAAACGGTCCAAAAGATGGCCGAAGCTTCCAACGAGTGGCGAACGCTCGTCCGGTGTCAGAAACCAATGGAAACGCACTTGCAGCGAAGGAAACGGGCTGAGCTCGAGGACTTCCGGTGCTCGTCCCAAGAAAACGCGAGCGGGAATGCCCCGGACTCAGTTTTCTCGTCCTGGGGTAAAAAGCGGTCCCCCGACGGTTTCTTCCCTTTGCTCCGTATTGGTCATAAGTCTTTCGATCTTCGGGTCTCGTGCTCCGAGGACTTCAACCCACACTCCTGGCATGCTCCCTGACACGTTTTCCGGAGGTATAGGTCGGGAAGCGAGCTCGTTGGAGGGAGAACTGTGGTGCGACCCAAAACGGTCCAAAAGATGGCCGAAGCTTCCAACGAGTGGCGAACGCTCGTCCGGTGTCAGAAACCACTGGAAATGCACTTGCAGCGAAGGAAACGGGCTGAGCTCGAGGACTTCCGGTGCTCGTCCCAAGAAAACGCGAGCGGGAATGCCCCGGACTCAGTTTTCTCGTCCTGGGGTAAAAAGCGGTCCCCCGACGGTTTCTTCCCTTTGCTCCGTATTGGTCATAAGTCTTTCGATCTTCGGGTCTGGTGCTCCGAGGACTTCAATCCACACTCCTGGCATGCTCCCTGACACGTTTTCCAGAGGTATAGGTCGGGAAGCGAGCTCGTTGGAGGGAGAACTGTGGTGCGACCCAAAACGGTCAAAAAGATGGCCGAAGCTTCCAACGAGTGGCGAACGCTCGTCCGGTGTCAGAAACCACTGGAAATGCACTTGCAGCGAAGGAAACGGGCTGAGCTCGAGGACTTCCGGTGCTCGTCCCAAGAAAACGCGAGCGGGAATGCCCCGGACTCAGTTTTCTCGTCCTGGGGTAAAAAGCGGTCCCCCGACGGTTTCTTCCCTTTGCTCCGTATTGGTCATAAGTCTTTCGATCTTCGGGTCTCGTGCTCCGAGGACTTCAACCCACACTCCTGGCATGCTCCCTGACACGTTTTTCGGAGGTATAGGTCGGGAAGCGAGCTCGTTGGAGGGAGAACTTTGGTGCGACCCAAAACGGTCCAAAAGATGGCCGAAGCTTCCAACAAGTGGCGAACGCTCGTCCGGTGTCAGAAACCACTGGAAATGCACTTGCAGCGAAGGAAACGGGCTGAGCTCGAGGACTTCCGGTGCTCGTCCCAAGAAAACGCGAGCGGGAATGCCCCGGACTCAGTTTTCTCGTCCTGGGGTAAAAAGCGGTCCCCCGACGGTTTCTTCCCTTTGCTCCGTATTGGTCATAAGTCTTTCGATCTTTGGGTCTCGTGCTCCGAGGACTTCAACCCACACTCCTGGCATGCTCCCTGACACGTTTTCCGGAGGTATAGGTCGGGAAGCGAGCTCGTTGGAGGGAGAATTGTGGTGCGACCCAAAACGGTCCAAAAGATGGCCGAAGCTTCCAACGAGTGGCGAACGCTCGTCCGGTGTCAGAAACCAATGGAAACGCACTTGCAGCGAAGGAAACGGGCTGAGCTCGAGGACTTCCGGTGCTCGTCCCAAGAAAACGCGAGCGGGAATGCCCCGGACTCAGTTTTCTCGTCCTGGGGTAAAAAGCGGTCCCCCGACGGTTTCTTCCCTTTGCTCCGTATTGGTCATAAGTCTTTCGATCTTCGGGTCTCGTGCTCCGAGGACTTCAACCCACACTCCTGGCATGCTCCCTGACACGTTTTCCGGAGGTATAGGTCGGGAAGCGAGCTCGTTGGAGGGAGAACTGTGGTGCGACCCAAAACGGTCCAAAAGATGGCCGAAGCTTCCAACGAGTGGCGAACGCTCGTCCGGTGTCAGAAACCACTGGAAATGCACTTGCAGCGAAGGAAACGGGCTGAGCTCGAGGACTTCCGGTGCTCGTCCCAAGAAAACGCGAGCGGGAATGCCCCGGACTCAGTTTTCTCGTCCTGGGGTAAAAAGCGGTCCCCCGACGGTTTCTTCCCTTTGCTCCGTATTGGTCATAAGTCTTTCGATCTTCGGGTCTCGTGCTCCGAGGACTTCAACCCACACTCCTGGCATGCTCCCTGACACGTTTTTCGGAGGTATAGGTCGGGAAGCGAGCTCGTTGGAGGGAGAACTTTGGTGCGACCCAAAACGGTCCAAAAGATGGCCGAAGCTTCCAACGAGTGGCGAACGCTCGTCCGGTGTCAGAAACCACTGGAAATGCACTTGCAGCGAAGGAAACGGGCTGAGCTCGAGGACTTCCGGTGCTCGTCCCAAGAAAACGCGAGCGGGAATGCCCCGGACTCAGTTTTCTCGTCCTGGGGTAAAAAGCGGTCCCCCGACGGTTTCTTCCCTTTGCTCCGTATTGGTCATAAGTCTTTCGATCTTCGGGTCTCGTGCTCCGAGGACTTCAACCCACACTCCTGGCATGCTCCCTGACACGTTTTCCGGAGGTATAGGTCGGGAAGCGAGCTCGTTGGAGGGAGAATTGTGGTGCGACCCAAAACGGTCCAAAAGATGGCCGAAGCTTCCAACGAGTGGCGAACGCTCGTCCGGTGTCAGAAACCAATGGAAACGCACTTGCAGCGAAGGAAACGGGCTGAGCTCGAGGACTTCCGGTGCTCGTCCCAAGAAAACGCGAGCGGGAATGCCCCGGACTCAGTTTTCTCGTCCTGGGGTAAAAAGCGGTCCCCCGACGGTTTCTTCCCTTTGCTCCGTATTGGTCATAAGTCTTTCGATCTTCGGGTCTCGTGCTCCGAGGACTTCAACCCACACTCCTGGCATGCTCCCTGACACGTTTTCCGGAGGTATAGGTCGGGAAGCGAGCTCGTTGGAGGGAGAACTGTGGTGCGACCCAAAACGGTCCAAAAGATGGCCGAAGCTTCCAACGAGTGGCGAACGCTCGTCCGGTGTCAGAAACCACTGGAAATGCACTTGCAGCGAAGGAAACGGGCTGAGCTCGAGGACTTCCGGTGCTCGTCCCAAGAAAACGCGAGCGGGAATGCCCCGGACTCAGTTTTCTCGTCCTGGGGTAAAAAGCGGTCCCCCGACGGTTTCTTCCCTTTGCTCCGTATTGGTCATAAGTCTTTCGATCTTCGGGTCTCGTGCTCCGAGGACTTCAACCCACACTCCTGGCATGCTCCCTGACACGTTTTTCGGAGGTATAGGTCGGGAAGCGAGCTCGTTGGAGGGAGAACTTTGGTGCGACCCAAAACGGTCCAAAAGATGGCCGAAGCTTCCAACGAGTGGCGAACGCTCGTCCGGTGTCAGAAACCACTGGAAATGCACTTGCAGCGAAGGAAACGGGCTGAGCTCGAGGACTTCCGGTGCTCGTCCCAAGAAAACGCGAGCGGGAATGCCCCGGACTCAGTTTTCTCGTCCTGGGGTAAAAAGTGGTCCCCGACGGTTTCTTCCCTTTGCTCCGTATTGGTCATAAGTCTTTCGATCTTCGGGTCTCGTGCTCCAAGGACTTCAACCCACACTCCTGGCATGCTCCCTGACACGTTTTCCGGAGGTATAGGTCGGGAAGCGAGCTCGTTGGAGGGAGAACTGTGGTGCGACCCAAAACGGTCCAAAAGATGGCCGAAGCTTCCAACGAGTGGCGAACGCTCGTCCGGTGTCAGAAACCACTGGAAATGCACTTGCAGCGAAGGAAACGGGCTGAGCTCGAGGACTTCCGGTGCTCGTCCCAAGAAAACGCGAGCGGGAATGCCCCGGACTCAGTTTTCTCGTCCTGGGTTAAAAAGCGGTCCCCCGACGATTTCTTCCCTTTGCTCCGTATTGGTCATAAGTCTTTCGATCTTCGGGTCTCGTGCTCCGAGGACTTCAACCCACACTCCTGGCATGCTCCCTGACACGTTTTCCGGAGGTATAGGTCGGGAAGCGAGCTCGTTGGAGGGAGAACTGTGGTGCGACCCAAAACGGTCCAAAAGATGGCCGAAGCTTCCAACGAGTGGCGAACGCTCGTCCGGTGTCAGAAACCACTGGAAATGCACTTGCAGCGAAGGAAACGGGCCGAGCTCGAGGACTTCCGGTGCTCGTCCCAAGAAAACGCGAGCAGGAATGCCCCGGACTCAGTTTTCTCGTCCTGGGGTAAAAAGCGGTCCCCCGACGGTTTCTTCCCTTTGCTCCGTATTGGTCATAAGTCTTTCGATCTTCGGGTCTCGTGCTCCGAGGACTTCAACCCACACTCCTGGCATGCTCCCTGACACGTTTTCCGGAGGTATAGGTCGGGAAGCGAGCTCGTTGGAGGGAGAACTGTGGTGCGACCCAAAACGGTCCAAAAGATGGCCGAAGCTTCCAACGAGTGGCGAACGCTCGTCCGGTGTCAGAAACCACTGGAAATGCACTTGCAGCGAAGGAAACGAGCTGAGCTCGAGGACTTCCGGTGCTCGTCCCAAGAAAACGCGAGCGGGAATGCCCCGGACTCAGTTTTCTCGTCCTGGGGTAAAAAGCGGTCCCCCGACGGTTTCTTCCCTTTGCTCCGTATTGGTCATAAGTCTTTCGATCTTCGGGTCTCGTGCTCCGAGGACTTCAACCCACACTCCTGGCATGCTCCCTGACACGTTTTTCGGAGGTATAGGTCGGGAAGCGAGCTCGTTGGAGGGAGAACTTTGGTGCGACCCAAAACGGTCCAAAAGATGGCCGAAGCTTCCAACGAGTGGCGAACGCTCGTCCGGTGTCAGAAACCACTGGAAATGCACTTGCAGCGAAGGAAACGGGCTGAGCTCGAGGACTTCCGGTGCTCGTCCCAAGAAAACGCGAGCGGGAATGCCCCGGACTCAGTTTTCTCGTCCTGGGGTAAAAAGCGGTCCCCCGACGGTTTCTTCCCTTTGCTCCGTATTGGTCATAAGTCTTTCGATCTTCGGGTCTCGTGCTCCGAGGACTTCAACCCACACTCCTGGCATGCTCCCTGACACGTTTTCCGGAGGTATAGGTCGGGAAGCGAGCTCGTTGGAGGGAGAACTGTGGTGCGACCCAAAACGGTCCAAAAGATGGCCGAAGCTTCCAACGAGTGGCGAACGCTCGTCCGGTGTCAGAAACCACTGGAAATGCACTTGCAGCGAAGGAAACGGGCTGAGCTCGAGGACTTCCGGTGCTCGTCCCAAGAAAACGCGAGCGGGAATGCCCCGGACTCAGTTTTCTCGTCCTGGGGTAAAAAGCGGTCCCCCGACGGTTTCTTCCCTTTGCTCCGTATTGGTCATAAGTCTTTCGATCTTCGGGTCTGGTGCTCCGAGGACTTCAATCCACACTCCTGGCATGCTCCCTGACACGTTTTCCAGAGGTATAGGTCGGGAAGCGAGCTCGTTGGAGGGAGAACTGTGGTGCGACCCAAAACGGTCAAAAAGATGGCCGAAGCTTCCAACGAGTGGCGAACGCTCGTCCGGTGTCAGAAACCACTGGAAATGCACTTGCAGCGAAGGAAACGGGCTGACCTCGAGGACTTCCGGTGCTCGTCCCAAGAAAACGCGAGCGGGAATGCCCCGGACTCAGTTTTCTCGTCCTGGGGTAAAAAGCGGTCCCCCGACGGTTTCTTCCCTTTGCTCCGTATTGGTCATAAGTCTTTCGATCTTCGGGTCTCGTGCTCCGAGGACTTCAACCCACACTCCTGGCATGCTCCCTGACACGTTTTTCGGAGGTATAGGTCGGGAAGCGAGCTCGTTGGAGGGAGAACTTTGGTGCGACCCAAAACGGTCCAAAAGATGGCCGAAGCTTCCAACAAGTGGCGAACGCTCGTCCGGTGTCAGAAACCACTGGAAATGCACTTGCAGCGAAGGAAACGGGCTGAGCTCGAGGACTTCCGGTGCTCGTCCCAAGAAAACGCGAGCGGGAATGCCCCGGACTCAGTTTTCTCGTCCTGGGGTAAAAAGCGGTCCCCCGACGGTTTCTTCCCTTTGCTCCGTATTGGTCATAAGTCTTTCGATCTTTGGGTCTCGTGCTCCGAGGACTTCAACCCACACTCCTGGCATGCTCCCTGACACGTTTTCCGGAGGTATAGGTCGGGAAGCGAGCTCGTTGGAGGGAGAATTGTGGTGCGACCCAAAACGGTCCAAAAGATGGCCGAAGCTTCCAACGAGTGGCGAACGCTCGTCCGGTGTCAGAAACCAATGGAAACGCACTTGCAGCGAAGGAAACGGGCTGAGCTCGAGGACTTCCGGTGCTCGTCCCAAGAAAACGCGAGCGGGAATGCCCCGGACTCAGTTTTCTCGTCCTGGGGTAAAAAGCGGTCCCCCGACGGTTTCTTCCCTTTGCTCCGTATTGGTCATAAGTCTTTCGATCTTCGGGTCTCGTGCTCCGAGGACTTCAACCCACACTCCTGGCATGCTCCCTGACACGTTTTCCGGAGGTATAGGTCGGGAAGCGAGCTCGTTGGAGGGAGAACTGTGGTGCGACCCAAAACGGTCCAAAAGATGGCCGAAGCTTCCAACGAGTGGCGAACGCTCGTCCGGTGTCAGAAACCACTGGAAATGCACTTGCAGCGAAGGAAACGGGCTGAGCTCGAGGACTTCCGGTGCTCGTCCCAAGAAAACGCGAGCGGGAATGCCCCGGACTCAGTTTTCTCGTCCTGGGGTAAAAAGCGGTCCCCCGACGGTTTCTTCCCTTTGCTCCGTATTGGTCATAAGTCTTTCGATCTTCGGGTCTCGTGCTCCGAGGACTTCAACCCACACTCCTGGCATGCTCCCTGACACGTTTTTCGGAGGTATAGGTCGGGAAGCGAGCTCGTTGGAGGGAGAACTTTGGTGCGACCCAAAATGGTCCAAAAGATGGCCGAAGCTTCCAACGAGTGGCGAACGCTCGTCCGGTGTCAGAAACCACTGGAAATGCACTTGCAGCGAAGGAAACGGGCTGAGCTCGAGGACTTCCGGTGCTCGTCCCAAGAAAACGCGAGCGGGAATGCCCCGGACTCAGTTTTCTCGTCCTGGGGTAAAAAGCGGTCCCCGACGGTTTCTTCCCTTTGCTCCGTATTGGTCATAAGTCTTTCGATCTTCGGGTCTCGTGCTCCAAGGACTTCAACCCACACTCCTGGCATGCTCCCTGACACGTTTTCCGGAGGTATAGGTCGGGAAGCGAGCTCGTTGGAGGGAGAACTGTGGTGCGACCCAAAACGGTCCAAAAGATGGCCGAAGCTTCCAACGAGTGGCGAACGCTCGTCCGGTGTCAGAAACCACTGGAAATGCACTTGCAGCGAAGGAAACGGGCTGAGCTCGAGGACTTCCGGTGCTCGTCCCAAGAAAACGCGAGCGGGAATGCCCCGGACTCAGTTTTCTCGTCCTGGGTTAAAAAGCGGTCCCCCGACGATTTCTTCCCTTTGCTCCGTATTGGTCATAAGTCTTTCGATCTTCGGGTCTCGTGCTCCGAGGACTTCAACCCACACTCCTGGCATGCTCCCTGACACGTTTTCCGGAGGTATAGGTCGGGAAGCGAGCTCGTTGGAGGGAGAACTGTGGTGCGACCCAAAACGGTCCAAAAGATGGCCGAAGCTTCCAACGAGTGGCGAACGCTCGTCCGGTGTCAGAAACCACTGGAAATGCAATTGCAGCGAAGGAAACGGGCTGAGCTCGAGGACTTCCGGTGCTCGTCCCAAGAAAACGCGAGCAGGAATGCCCCGGACTCAGTTTTCTCGTCCTGGGGTAAAAAGCGGTCCCCCGACGGTTTCTTCCCTTTGCTCCGTATTGGTCATAAGTCTTTCGATCTTCGGGTCTCGTGCTCCGAGGACTTCAACCCACACTCCTGGCATGCTCCCTGACACGTTTTCCGGAGGTATAGGTCGGGAAGCGAGCTCGTTGGAGGGAGAACTGTGGTGCGACCCACAACGGTCCAAAAGATGGCCGAAGCTTCCAACGAGTGGCGAACGCTCGTCCGGTGTCAGAAACCACTGGAAATGCACTTGCAGCGAAGGAAACGAGCTGAGCTCGAGGACTTCCGGTGCTCGTCCCAAGAAAACGCGAGCGGGAATGCCCCGGACTCAGTTTTCTCGTCCTGGGGTAAAAAGCGGTCCCCCGACGGTTTCTTCCCTTTGCTCCGTATTGGTCATAAGTCTTTCGATCTTCGGGTCTCGTGCTCCGAGGACTTCAACCCACACTCCTGGCATGCTCCCTGACACGTTTTCCGGAGGTATAGGTCGGGAAGCGAGCTCGTTGGAGGGAGAACTGTGGTGCGACCCAAAACGGTCCAAAAGATGGCCGAAGCTTCCAACGAGTGGCGAACGCTCGTCCGGTGTCAGAAACCACTGGAAATGCACTTGCAGCGAAGGAAACGGGCTGAGCTCGAGGACTTCCGGTGCTCGTCCCAAGAAAACGCGAGCGGGAATGCCCCGGACTCAGTTTTCTCGTCCTGGGGTAAAAAGCGGTCCCCCGACGGTTTCTTCCCTTTGCTCCGTATTGGTCATAAGTCTTTCGATCTTCGGGTCTCGTGCTCCGAGGACTTCAACCCACACTCCTGGCATGCTCCCTGACACGTTTTCCGGAGGTATAGGTCGGGAAGCGAGCTCGTTGGAGGGAGAACTGTGGTGCGACCCAAAAGGGTCCAAAAGATGGCCGAAGCTTCCAACGAGTCGCGAACGCTCGTCCGGTGTCAGAAACCACTGGAAATGCACTTGCAGCGAAGGAAACGGGCTGAGCTCGAGGACTTCCGGTGCTCGTCCCAAGAAAACGCGAGCGGGAATGCCCCGGACTCAGTTTTCTCGTCCTGGGGTAAAAAGCGGTCCCCCGACGGTTTCTTCCCTTTGCTCCGTATTGGTCATAAGTCTTTCGATCTTCGGGTCTCGTGCTCCGAGGACTTCAACCCACACTCCTGGCATGCTCCCTGACACGTTTTCCGGAGGTATAGGTCGGGAAGCGAGCTCGTTGGAGGGAGAACTGTGGTGCGACCCAAAACGGTCCAAAAGATGGCCGAAGCTTCCAACGAGTGGCGAACGCTCGTCCGGTGTCAGAAACCACTGGAAATGCACTTGCAGCGAAGGAAACGGGCTGAGCTCGAGGACTTCCGGTGCTCGTCCCAAGAAAACGCGAGCGGGAATGCCCCGGACTCAGTTTTCTCGTCCTGGGGTAAAAAGCGGTCCCCCGACGGTTTCTTCCCTTTGCTCCGTATTGGTCATAAGTCTTTCGATCTTCGGGTCTCGTGCTCCGAGGACTTCAACCCACACTCCTGGCATGCTCCCTGACACGTTTTTCGGAGGTATAGGTCGGGAAGCGAGCTCGTTGGAGGGAGAACTTTGGTGCGACCCAAAACGGTCCAAAAGATGGCCGAAGCTTCCAACGAGTGGCGAACGCTCGTCCGGTGTCAGAAACCACTGGAAATGCACTTGCAGCGAAGGAAACGGGCTGAGCTCGAGGACTTCCGGTGCTCGTCCCAAGAAAACGCGAGCGGGAATGCCCCGGACTCAGTTTTCTCGTCCTGGGGTAAAAAGCGGTCCCCCGACGGTTTCTTCCCTTTGCTCCGTATTGGTCATAAGTCTTTCGATCTTCGGGTCTCGTGCTCCGAGGACTTCAACCCACACTCCTGGCATGCTCCCTGACACGTTTTCCGGAGGTATAGGTCGGGAAGCGAGCTCGTTGGAGGGAGAACTGTGGTGCGACCCAAAACGGTCCAAAAGATGGCCGAAGCTTCCAACGAGTGGCGAACGCTCGTCCGGTGTCAGAAACCACTGGAAATGCACTTGCAGCGAAGGAAACGGGCTGAGCTCGAGGACTTCCGGTGCTCGTCCCAAGAAAACGCGAGCGGGAATGCCCCGGACTCAGTTTTCTCGTCCTGGGTTAAAAAGCGGTCCCCCGACGGTTTCTTCCCTTTGCTCCGTATTGTCATAAGTCTTTCGATCTTCGGGTCTCGTGCTCCGAGGACTTCAACCCACACTCCTGGCATGCTCCCTGACACGTTTTCCGGAGGTATAGGTCGGGAAGCGAGCTCGTTGGAGGGAGAACTGTGGTGCGACCCAAAACGGTCCAAAAGATGGCCGAAGCTTCCAACGAGTGGCGAACGCTCGTCCGGTGTCAGAAACCACTGAAAATGCACTTGCAGCGAAGGAAACGGGCTGAGCTCGAGGACTTCCGGTGCTCGTCCCAAGAAAACGCGAGCGGGAATGCCCCGGACTCAGTTTTCTCGTCCTGGGGTAAAAAGCGGTCCCCCGACGGTTTCTTCCCTTTGCTCCGTATTGGTCATAAGTCTTTCGATCTTCGGGTCTCGTGCTCCGAGGACTTCAACCCACACTCCTGGCATGCTCCCTGACACGTTTTCTGGAGGTATAGGTCGGGAAGCGAGCTCGTTGGAGGGAGAACTGTGGTGCGACCCAAAACGGTCCAAAATATGGCCGAAGCTTCCAACGAGTGGCGAACGCTTGTCCGGTGTCAGAAACCACTGGAAATGCACTTGCAGCGAAGGAAACGGGCTGAGCTCGAGGACTTCCGGTGCTCGTCCCAAGAAAACGCGAGCGGGAATGCCCCGGACTCAGTTTTCTCGTCCTGGGGTAAAAAGCGGTCCCCCGACGGTTTCTTCCCTTTGCTCCGTATTGGTCATAAGTCTTTCGATCTTCGGGTCTCGTGCTCCGAGGACTTCAACCCACACTCCTGCCATGCTCCCTGACACGTTTTCCGGAGGTATAGGTCGGGAAGCGAGCTCGTTGGAGGGAGAACTGTGGTGCGACCCAAAACGGTCCAAAAGATGGCCGAAGCTTCCAACGAGTGGCGAACGCTCGTCCGGTGTCAGAAACCACTGGAAATGCACTTGCAGCGAAGGAAACGGGCTGAGCTCGAGGACTTCCGGTGCTCGTCCCAAGAAAACGCGAGCGGGAATGCCCCGGACTCAGTTTTCTCGTCCTGGGGTAAAAAGCGGTCCCCCGACGGTTTCTTCCCTTTGCTCCGTATTGGTCATAAGTCTTTCGATCTTCGGGTCTCGTGCTCCGAGGACTTCAACCCACACTCCTGGCATGCTCCCTGACACGTTTTCCGGAGGTATAGGTCGGGAAGCGAGCTCGTTGGAGGGAGAACTGTGGTGCGACCCAAAACGGTCCAAAAGATGGCCGAAGCTTCCAACGAGTGGCGAACGCTCGTCCGGTGTCAGAAACCACTGGAAATGCACTTGCAGCGAAGGAAACGGGCTGAGCTCGAGGACTTCCGGTGCTCGTCCCAAGAAAACGCGAGCGGGAATGCCCCAGACTCAGTTTTCTCGTCCTGGGGTAAAAAGCGGTCCCCCGACGGTTTCTTCCCTTTGCTCCGTATTGGTCATAAGTCTTTCGATCTTCGGGTCTCGTGCTCCGAGGACTTCAACCCACACTCCTGGCATGCTCCCTGACACGTTTTCCGGAGGTATAGGTCGGGAAGCGAGCTCGTTGGAGGGAGAACTGTGGTGCGACCCAAAACGGTCCAAAAGATGGCCGAAGCTTCCAACGAGTGGCGAACGCTCGTCCGGTGTCAGAAACCACTGGAAATGCACTTGCAGCGAAGGAAACGGGCTGAGCTCGAGGACTTCCGGTGCTCGTCCCAAGAAAACGCGAGCGGGAATGCCCCGGACTCAGTTTTCTCGTCCTGGGGTAAAAAGCGGTCCCCCGACGGTTTCTTCCCTTTGCTCCGTATTGGTCATAAGTCTTTCGATCTTCGGGTCTCGTGCTCCGAGGACTTCAAACCACACTCCTGGCATGCTCCCTGACACGTTTTCCGGAGGTATAGGTCGGGAAACGAGCTCGTTGGAGGGAGAACTGTGGTGCGACCCAAAACGGTCCAAAAGATGGCCGAAGCTTCCAACGAGTGGCGAACGCTCGTCCGGTGTCAGAAACCACTGGAAATGCACTTGCAGCGAAGGAAACGGGCTGAGCTCGAGGACTTCCGGTGCTCGTCCCAAGAAAACGCGAGCGGGAATGCCCCGGACTCAGTTTTCTCGTCCTGGGGTAAAAAGCGGTCCCCCGACGGTTTCTTCCCTTTGCTCCGTATTGGTCATAAGTCTTTCGATCTTCGGGTCTCGTGCTCCGAGGACTTCAACCCACACTCCTGGCATGCTCCCTGACACGTTTTCCGGAGGTATAGGTCGGGAAGCGAGCTCGTTGGAGGGAGAACTGTGGTGCGACCCAAAACGGTCCAAAAGATGGCCGAAGCTTCCAACGAGTGGCGAACGCTCGTCCGGTGTCAGAAACCACTGGAAATGCACTTGCAGCGAAGGAAACGGGCTGAGCTCGAGGACTTCCGGTGCTCGTCCCAAGAAAACGCGAGCGGGAATGCCCCGGACTCAGTTTTCTCGTCCTGGGGTAAAAAGCGGTCCCCCGACGGTTTCTTCCCTTTGCTCCGTATTGGTCATAAGTCTTTCGATCTTCGGGTCTCGTGCTCCGAGGACTTCAAACCACACTCCTGGCATGCTCCCTGACACGTTTTCCGGAGGTATAGGTCGGGAAACGAGCTCGTTGGAGGGAGAACTGTGGTGCGACCCAAAACGGTCCAAAAGATGGCCGAAGCTTCCAACGAGTGGCGAACGCTCGTCCGGTGTCAGAAACCACTGGAAATGCACTTGCAGCGAAGGAAACGGGCTGAGCTCGAGGACTTCCGGTGCTCGTCCCAAGAAAACGCGAGCGGGAATGCCCCGGACTCAGTTTTCTCGTCCTGGGGTAAAAAGCGGTCCCCCGACGGTTTCTTCCCTTTGCTCCGTATTGGTCATAAGTCTTTCGATCTTCGGGTCTCGTGCTCCGAGGACTTCAACCCACACTCCTGGCATGCTCCCTGACACGTTTTCCGGAGGTATAGGTCGGGAAGCGAGCTCGTTGGAGGGAGAACTGTGGTGCGACCCAAAACGGTCCAAAAGATGGCCGAAGCTTCCAACGAGTGGCGAACGCTCGTCCGGTGTCAGAAACCACTGGAAATGCACTTGCAGCGAAGGAAACGGGCTGAGCTCGAGGACTTCCGGTGCTCGTCCCAAGAAAACGCGAGCGGGAATGCCCCGGACTCAGTTTTCTCGTCCTGGGGTAAAAAGCGGTCCCCCGACGGTTTCTTCCCTTTGCTCCGTATTGGTCATAAGTCTTTCGATCTTCGGGTCTGGTGCTCCGAGGACTTCAACCCACACTCCTGGCATGCTCCCTGACACGTTTTCCGGAGGTATAGGTCGGGAAGCGAGCTCGTTGGAGGGAGAACTGTGGTGCGACCCAAAACGGTCAAAAAGATGGCCGAAGCTTCCAACGAGTGGCGAACGCTCGTCCGGTGTCAGAAACCACTGGAAATGCACTTGCAGCGAAGGAAACGGGCTGAGCTCGAGGACTTCCGGTGCTCGTCCCAAGAAAACGCGAGCGGGAATGCCGCGGACTCAGTTTTCTCGTCCTGGGGTAAAAAGCGGTCCCCCGACGGTTTCTTCCCTTTGCTCCGTATTGGTCATAAGTCTTTCGATCTTCGGGTCTCGTGCTCCGAGGACTTCAACCCACACTCCTGGCATGCTCCCTGACACGTTTTCCGGAGGTATAGGTCGGGAAGCGAGCTCGTTGGAGGGAGAACTTTGGTGCGACCCAAAACGGTCCAAAAGATGGCCGAAGCTTCCAACGAGTGGCGAACGCTCGTCCGGTGTCAGAAACCACTGGAAATGCACTTGCAGCGAAGGAAACGGGCTGAGCTCGAGGACTTCCGGTGCTCGTCCCAAGAAAACGCGAGCGGGAATGCCCCAGACTCAGTTTTCTCGTCCTGGGGTAAAAAGCGGTCCCCCGACGGTTTCTTCCCTTTGCTCCGTATTGGTCATAAGTCTTTCGATCTTCGGGTCTCGTGCTCCGAGGACTTCAACCCACACTCCTGGCATGCTCCCTGACACGTTTTCCGGAGGTATAGGTCGGGAAGCGAGCTCGTTGGAGGGAGAACTGTGGTGCGACCCAAAACGGTCCAAAAGATGGCCGAAGCTTCCAACGAGTGGCGAACGCTCGTCCGGTGTCAGAAACCACTGGAAATGCACTTGCAGCGAAGGAAACGGGCTGAGCTCGAGGACTTCCGGTGCTCGTCCCAAGAAAACGCGAGCGGGAATGCCCCGGACTCAGTTTTCTCGTCCTGGGGTAAAAAGCGGTCCCCCGACGGTTTCTTCCCTTTGCTCCGTATTGGTCATAAGTCTTTCGATCTTCGGGTCTCGTGCTCCGAGGACTTCAAACCACACTCCTGGCATGCTCCCTGACACGTTTTCCGGAGGTATAGGTCGGGAAACGAGCTCGTTGGAGGGAGAACTGTGGTGCGACCCAAAACGGTCCAAAAGATGGCCGAAGCTTCCAACGAGTGGCGAACGCTCGTCCGGTGTCAGAAACCACTGGAAATGCACTTGCAGCGAAGGAAACGGGCTGAGCTCGAGGACTTCCGGTGCTCGTCCCAAGAAAACGCGAGCGGGAATGCCCCGGACTCAGTTTTCTCGTCCTGGGGTAAAAAGCGGTCCCCCGACGGTTTCTTCCCTTTGCTCCGTATTGGTCATAAGTCTTTCGATCTTCGGGTCTCGTGCTCCGAGGACTTCAACCCACACTCCTGGCATGCTCCCTGACACGTTTTCCGGAGGTATAGGTCGGGAAGCGAGCTCGTTGGAGGGAGAACTGTGGTGCGACCCAAAACGGTCCAAAAGATGGCCGAAGCTTCCAACGAGTGGCGAACGCTCGTCCGGTGTCAGAAACCACTGGAAATGCACTTGCAGCGAAGGAAACGGGCTGAGCTCGAGGACTTCCGGTGCTCGTCCCAAGAAAACGCGAGCGGGAATGCCCCGGACTCAGTTTTCTCGTCCTGGGGTAAAAAGCGGTCCCCCGACGGTTTCTTCCCTTTGCTCCGTATTGGTCATAAGTCTTTCGATCTTCGGGTCTCGTGCTCCGAGGACTTCAAACCACACTCCTGGCATGCTCCCTGACACGTTTTCCGGAGGTATAGGTCGGGAAACGAGCTCGTTGGAGGGAGAACTGTGGTGCGACCCAAAACGGTCCAAAAGATGGCCGAAGCTTCCAACGAGTGGCGAACGCTCGTCCGGTGTCAGAAACCACTGGAAATGCACTTGCAGCGAAGGAAACGGGCTGAGCTCGAGGACTTCCGGTGCTCGTCCCAAGAAAACGCGAGCGGGAATGCCGCGGACTCAGTTTTCTCGTCCTGGGGTAAAAAGCGGTCCCCCGACGGTTTCTTCCCTTTGCTCCGTATTGGTCATAAGTCTTTCGATCTTCGGGTCTCGTGCTCCGAGGACTTCAACCCACACTCCTGGCATGCTCCCTGACACGTTTTCCGGAGGTATAGGTCGGGAAGCGAGCTCGTTGGAGGGAGAACTTTGGTGCGACCCAAAACGGTCCAAAAGATGGCCGAAGCTTCCAACGAGTGGCGAACGCTCGTCCGGTGTCAGAAACCACTGGAAATGCACTTGCAGCGAAGGAAACGGGCTGAGCTCGAGGACTTCCGGTGCTCGTCCCAAGAAAACGCGAGCGGGAATGCCCCAGACTCAGTTTTCTCGTCCTGGGGTAAAAAGCGGTCCCCCGACGGTTTCTTCCCTTTGCTCCGTATTGGTCATAAGTCTTTCGATCTTCGGGTCTCGTGCTCCGAGGACTTCAACCCACACTCCTGGCATGCTCCCTGACACGTTTTCCGGAGGTATAGGTCGGGAAGCGAGCTCGTTGGAGGGAGAACTGTGGTGCGACCCAAAACGGTCCAAAAGATGGCCGAAGCTTCCAACGAGTGGCGAACGCTCGTCCGGTGTCAGAAACCACTGGAAATGCACTTGCAGCGAAGGAAACGGGCTGAGCTCGAGGACTTCCGGTGCTCGTCCCAAGAAAACGCGAGCGGGAATGCCCCGGACTCAGTTTTCTCGTCCTGGGGTAAAAAGCGGTCCCCCGACGGTTTCTTCCCTTTGCTCCGTATTGGTCATAAGTCTTTCGATCTTCGGGTCTCGTGCTCCGAGGACTTCAAACCACACTCCTGGCATGCTCCCTGACACGTTTTCCGGAGGTATAGGTCGGGAAACGAGCTCGTTGGAGGGAGAACTGTGGTGCGACCCAAAACGGTCCAAAAGATGGCCGAAGCTTCCAACGAGTGGCGAACGCTCGTCCGGTGTCAGAAACCACTGGAAATGCACTTGCAGCGAAGGAAACGGGCTGAGCTCGAGGACTTCCGGTGCTCGTCCCAAGAAAACGCGAGCGGGAATGCCCCGGACTCAGTTTTCTCGTCCTGGGGTAAAAAGCGGTCCCCCGACGGTTTCTTCCCTTTGCTCCGTATTGGTCATAAGTCTTTCGATCTTCGGGTCTCGTGCTCCGAGGACTTCAACCCACACTCCTGGCATGCTCCCTGACACGTTTTCCGGAGGTATAGGTCGGGAAGCGAGCTCGTTGGAGGGAGAACTGTGGTGCGACCCAAAACGGTCCAAAAGATGGCCGAAGCTTCCAACGAGTGGCGAACGCTCGTCCGGTGTCAGAAACCACTGGAAATGCACTTGCAGCGAAGGAAACGGGCTGAGCTCGAGGACTTCCGGTGCTCGTCCCAAGAAAACGCGAGCGGGAATGCCCCGGACTCAGTTTTCTCGTCCTGGGGTAAAAAGCGGTCCCCCGACGGTTTCTTCCCTTTGCTCCGTATTGGTCATAAGTCTTTCGATCTTCGGGTCTCGTGCTCCGAGGACTTCAAACCACACTCCTGGCATGCTCCCTGACACGTTTTCCGGAGGTATAGGTCGGGAAACGAGCTCGTTGGAGGGAGAACTGTGGTGCGACCCAAAACGGTCCAAAAGATGGCCGAAGCTTCCAACGAGTGGCGAACGCTCGTCCGGTGTCAGAAACCACTGGAAATGCACTTGCAGCGAAGGAAACGGGCTGAGCTCGAGGACTTCCGGTGCTCGTCCCAAGAAAACGCGAGCGGGAATGCCCCGGACTCAGTTTTCTCGTCCTGGGGTAAAAAGCGGTCCCCCGACGGTTTCTTCCCTTTGCTCCGTATTGGTCATAAGTCTTTCGATCTTCGGGTCTCGTGCTCCGAGGACTTCAACCCACACTCCTGGCATGCTCCCTGACACGTTTTCCGGAGGTATAGGTCGGGAAGCGAGCTCGTTGGAGGGAGAACTGTGGTGCGACCCAAAACGGTCCAAAAGATGGCCGAAGCTTCCAACGAGTGGCGAACGCTCGTCCGGTGTCAGAAACCACTGGAAATGCACTTGCAGCGAAGGAAACGGGCTGAGCTCGAGGACTTCCGGTGCTCGTCCCAAGAAAACGCGAGCGGGAATGCCCCGGACTCAGTTTTCTCGTCCTGGGGTAAAAAGCGGTCCCCCGACGGTTTCTTCCCTTTGCTCCGTATTGGTCATAAGTCTTTCGATCTTCGGGTCTGGTGCTCCGAGGACTTCAACCCACACTCCTGGCATGCTCCCTGACACGTTTTCCGGAGGTATAGGTCGGGAAGCGAGCTCGTTGGAGGGAGAACTGTGGTGCGACCCAAAACGGTCAAAAAGATGGCCGAAGCTTCCAACGAGTGGCGAACGCTCGTCCGGTGTCAGAAACCACTGGAAATGCACTTGCAGCGAAGGAAACGGGCTGAGCTCGAGGACTTCCGGTGCTCGTCCCAAGAAAACGCGAGCGGGAATGCCGCGGACTCAGTTTTCTCGTCCTGGGGTAAAAAGCGGTCCCCCGACGGTTTCTTCCCTTTGCTCCGTATTGGTCATAAGTCTTTCGATCTTCGGGTCTCGTGCTCCGAGGACTTCAACCCACACTCCTGGCATGCTCCCTGACACGTTTTCCGGAGGTATAGGTCGGGAAGCGAGCTCGTTGGAGGGAGAACTTTGGTGCGACCCAAAACGGTCCAAAAGATGGCCGAAGCTTCCAACGAGTGGCGAACGCTCGTCCGGTGTCAGAAACCACTGGAAATGCACTTGCAGCGAAGGAAACGGGCTGAGCTCGAGGACTTCCGGTGCTCGTCCCAAGAAAACGCGAGCGGGAATGCCCCGGACTCAGTTTTCTCGTCCTGGGGTAAAAAGCGGTCCCCCGACGGTTTCTTCCCTTTGCTCCGTATTGGTCATAAGTCTTTCGATCTTCGGGTCTCGTGCTCCGAGGACTTCAACCCACACTCCGGGCATGCTCCCTGACACGTTTTCCGGAGGTATAGGTCGGGAAGCGAGCTCGTTGGAGGGAGAACTGTGGTGCGACCCAAAACGGTCCAAAAGATGGCCGAAGCTTCCAACGAGTGGCGAACGCTCGTCCGGTGTCAGAAACCACTGGAAATGCACTTGCAGCGAAGGAAACGGGCTGAGCTCGAGGACTTCCGGTGCTCGTCCCAAGAAAACGCGAGCGGGAATGCCGCGGACTCAGTTTTCTCGTCCTGGGGTAAAAAGCGGTCCCCCGACGGTTTCTTCCCTTTGCTCCGTATTGGTCATAAGTCTTTCGATCTTCGGGTCTCGTGCTCCGAGGACTTCAACCCACACTCCTGGCATGCTCCCTGACACGTTTTCCGGAGGTATAGGTCGGGAAGCGAGCTCGTTGGAGGGAGAACTGTGGTGCGACCCAAAACGGTCCAAAAGATGGCCGAAGCTTCCAACGAGTGGCGAACGCTCGTCCGGTGTCAGAAACCACTGGAAATGCACTTGCAGCGAAGGAAACGGGCTGAGCGCGAGGACTTCCGATGCTCGTCCCAAGAAAACGCGAGCGGGAATGCCCCGGACTCAGTTTTCTCGTCCTGGGGTAAAAAGCGGTCCCCCGACGGTTTCTTCCCTTTGCTCCGTATTGGTCATAAGTCTTTCGATCTTCGGGTCTCGTGCTCCGAGGACTTCAACCCACACTCCGGGCATGCTCCCTGACACGTTTTCCGGAGGTATAGGTTGGGAAGCGAGCTCGTTGGAGGGAGAACTGTGGTGCGACCCAAAACGGTCCAAAAGATGGCCGAAGCTTCCAACGAGTGGCGAACGCTCGTCCGGTGTCAGAAACCACTGGAAATGCACTTGCAGCGAAGGAAACGGGCTGAGCTCGAGGACTTCCGGTGCTCGTCCCAAGAAAACGCGAGCGGGAATGCCCCGGACTCAGTTTTCTCGTCCTGGGGTAAAAAGCGGCCCCCGACGGTTTCTTCCCTTTGCTCCGTATTGGTCATAAGTCTTTCGATCTTCGGGTCTCGTGCTCCGAGGACTTCAACCCACACTCCTGGCATGCTCCCTGACACGTTTTCCGGAGGTATAGGTCGGGAAGCGAGCTCGTTGGAGGGAGAACTGTGGTGCGACCCAAAACGGTCCAAAAGATGGCCGAAGCTTCCAACGAGTGGCGAACGCTCGTCCGGTGTCAGAAACCACTGGAAATGCACTTGCAGCGAAGGAAACGGGCTGAGCTCGAGGACTTCCGGTGCTCGTCCCAAGAAAACGCGAGCGGGAATGCCCCGGACTCAGTTTTCTCGTCCTGGGGTAAAAAGCGGTCCCCCGACGGTTTCTTCCCTTTGCTCCGTATTGGTCATAAGTCTTTCGATCTTCGGGTCTCGTGCTCCGAGGACTTCAACCCACACTCCTGGCATGCTCCCTGACACGTTTTCCGGAGGTATAGGTCGGGAAGCGAGCTCGTTGGAGGGAGAACTGTGGTGCGACCCAAAACGGTCCAAAAGATGGCCGAAGCTTCCAACGAGTGGCGAACGCTCTTCCGGTGTCAGAAGCCACTGGAAATGCACTTGCAGCGAAGGAAACGGGCTGAGCTCGAGGACTTCCGGTGCTCGTCCCAAGAAAACGCGAGCGGGAATGCCCCGGACCCAGTTTTCTCGTCCTGGGGTAAAAAGCGGTCCCCCGACGGTTTCTTCCCTTTGCTCCGTATTGGTCATAAGTCTTTCGATCTTCGGGTCTCGTGCTCCGAGGACTTCAACCCACACTCCTGGCATGCTCCCTGACACGTTTTCCGGAGGTATAGGTCGGGAAGCGAGCTCGTTGGAGGGAGAACTGTGGTGCGACCCAAAACGGTCCAAAAGATGGCCGAAGCTTCCAACGAGTGGCGAACGCTCGTCCGGTGTCAGAAACCACTGGAAATGCACTTGCAGCGAAGGAAACGGGCTGAGCTCGAGGACTTCCGGTGCTCGTCCCAAGAAAACGCGAGCGGGAATGCCCCGGATCCAGTTTTCTCGTCCTGGGGTAAAAAGCGGTCCCCCGACGGTTTCTTCCCTTTGCTCCGTATTGGTCATAAGTCTTTCGATCTTCGGGTCTCGGACTCCGAGGACTTTAACCCACACTCCTGGCATGCTCCCTGACACGTTTTCCGGAGGTATAGGTCGGGAAGCGAGCTCGTTGGAGGGAGAACTGTGGTGCGACCCAAAACGGTCCAAAAGATGGCCGAAGCTTCCAACGAGTGGCGAACGCTCGTCCGGTGTCAGAAACCACTGGAAATGCACTTGCAGCGAAGGAAACGGGCTGAGCTCGTGGATTTCCGGTGCTCGTCCCAAGGAAACGCGAGCGGGAATGTCCCGAACTCAGTTTTCTCGTGCTGGGGTAAAAAGCGGTCCCCCGACGGTTTCTTCCCTTTGCTCCGTATTGGTCATAAGTCTTTCGATCTTCGGGTCTCGTGCTCCGAGGACTTCAACCCACACTCCTGGCATGCTCCCTGACACGTTTTCCGGAGGTATAGGTCGGGAAGCGAGCTCGTCGGAGGGAGAACTGTGGTGCGACCCAAAACGGTCCAAAAGATGGCCGAAGCTTCCAACGAGTGGCGAACGCTCGTCCGGTGTCAGAAACCACTGGAAATGCACTTGCAGCGAAGGAAACGGGCTGAGCTCGAGGACTTCCGGTGCTCGTCCCAAGAAAACGCGAGCGGGAATGCCCCGGACTCAGTTTTCTCGTCCTGGGGTAAAAAGCGGTCCCCCGACGGTTTCTTCCCTTTGCTCCGTATTGGTCATAAGTCTTTCGATCTTCGGGTCTCGTGCTCCGAGGACTTCAACCCACGCTCCTGGCATACTCCCTGACACGTTTTCCGGAGGTATAGGTCGGGAAGCGAGCTCGTTGGAGGGAGAACTGTGGTGCGACCCAAAACGGTCCAAAAGATGGCCGAAGCTTCCAACGAGTGGCGAACGCTCGTCCGGTGTCAGAAACCACTGGAAATGCACTTGCAGCGAAGGAAACGGGCTGAGCTCGAGGACTTCCGGTGCTCGTCCCAAGAAAACGCGAGCGGGAATGCCCCGGACTCAGTTTTCTCGTCCTGGGGTAAAAAGCGGTCCCCCGACGGTTTCTTCCCTTTGCTCCGTATTGGTCATAAGTCTTTCGATCTTCGGGTCTCGTGCTCCGAGGACTTCAACCCACACTCCTGGCATGCTCCCTGACACGTTTTCCGGAGGTATAGGTTGGGAAGCGAGCTCGTTGGAGGGAGAACTGTGGTGCGACCCAAAACGGTCCAAAAGATGGCCGAAGCTTCCAACGAGTGGCGAACGCTCTTCCGGTGTCAGAAGCCACTGGAAATGCACTTGCAGCGAAGGAAACGGGCTGAGCTCGAGGACTTCCGGTGCTCGTCCCAAGAAAACGCGAGCGGGAATGCCCCGGACCCAGTTTTCTCGTCCTGGGGTAAAAAGCGGTCCCCCGACGGTTTCTTCCCTTTGCTCCGTATTGGTCATAAGTCTTTCGATCTTCGGGTCTCGTGCTCCGAGGACTTCAACCCACACTCCTGGCATGCTCCCTGACACGTTTTCCGGAGGTATAGGTCGGGAAGCGAGCTCGTTGGAGGGAGAACTGTGGTGCGACCCAAAACGGTCCAAAAGATGGCCGAAGCTTCCAACGAGTGGCGAACGCTCGTCCGGTGTCAGAAACCACTGGAAATGCACTTGCAGCGAAGGAAACGGGCTGAGCTCGAGGACTTCCGGTGCTCGTCCCAAGAAAACGCGAGCGGGAATGCCCCGGACCCAGTTTTCTCGTCCTGGGGTAAAAAGCGGTCCCCCGACGGTTTCTTCCCTTTGCTCCGTATTGGTCATAAGTCTTTCGATCTTCGGGTCTCGGACTCCGAGGACTTTAACCCACACTCCTGGCATGCTCCCTGACACGTTTTCCGGAGGTATAGGTCGGGAAGCGAGCTCGTTGGAGGGAGAACTGTGGTGCGACCCAAAACGGTCCAAAAGATGGCCGAAGCTTCCAACGAGTGGCGAACGCTCGTCCAGTGTCAGAAACCACTGGAAATGCACTTGCAGCGAAGGAAACGGGCTGAGCTCGTGGACTTCCGGTGCTCGTCCCAAGGAAACGCGAGCGGGAATGTCCCGAACTCAGTTTTCTCGTCCTGGGGTAAAAAGCGGTCCCCCGACGGTTTCTTCCCTTTGCTCCGTATTGGTCATAAGTCTTTCGATCTTCGGGTCTCGTGCTCCGAGGACTTCAACCGACACTCCTGGCATGCTCCCTGACACGTTTTCCGGAGGTATAGGTCGGGAAGCGAGCTCGTCGGAGGGAGAACTGTGGTGCGACCCAAAACGGTCCAAAAGATGGCCGAAGCTTCCAACGAGTGGCGAACGCTCGTCCGGTGTCAGAAACCACTGGAAATGCACTTGCAGCGAAGGAAACGGGCTGAGCTCGAGGACTTCCGGTGCTCGTCCCAAGAAAACGCGAGCGGGAATGCCCCGGACTCAGTTTTCTCGTCCTGGGGTAAAAAGCGGTCCCCCGACGGTTTCTTCCCTTTGCTCCGTATTGGTCATAAGTCTTTCGATCTTCGGGTCTCGTGCTCCGAGGACTTCAACCCACGCTCCTGGCATGCTCCCTGACACGTTTTCCGGAGGTATAGGTCGGGAAGCGAGCTCGTCGGAGGGAGAACTGTGGTGCGACCCAAAACGGTCCAAAAGATGGCCGAAGCTTCCAACGAGTGGCGAACGCTCGTCCGGTGTCAGAAACCACTGGAAATGCACTTGCAGCGAAGGAAACGGGCTGAGCTCGAGGACTTCCGGTGCTCGTCCCAAGAAAACGCGAGCGGGAATGCCCCGGACTCAGTTTTCTCGTCCTGGGGTAAAAAGCGGTCCCCCGACGGTTTCTTCCCTTTGCTCCGTATTGGTCATAAGTCTTTCGATCTTCGGGTCTCGTGCTCCGAGGACTTCAACCCACACTCCTGGCATGCTCCCTGACACGTTTTCCGGAGGTATAGGTCGGGAAGCGAGCTCGTTGGAGGGAGAACTGTGGTGCGACCCAAAACGGTCCAAAAGATGGCCGAAGCTTCCAACGAGTGGCGAACGCTCGTCCGGTGTCAGAAACGACTGGAAATGCACTTGCAGCGAAGGAAACGGGCTGAGCTCGAGGACTTCCGGTGCTCGTCCCAAGAAAACGCGAGCGGGAATGCCCCGGACTCAGTTTTCTCGTCCTGGGGTAAAAAGCGGTCCCCCGACGGTTTCTTCCCTTTGCTCCGTATTGGTCGAAAGTCTTTCGATCTTCGGGTCTCGTGCTCCGAGGACTTCAACCCACACTCCTGGCATGCTCCCTGACACGTTTTCCGGAGGTATAGGTCGGGAAGCGAGCTCGTTGGAGGGAGAACTGTGGTGCGACCCAAAACGGTCCAAAAGATGGCCGAAGCTTCCAACGAGTGGCGAACGCTCGTCCGGTGTCAGAAACCACTGGAAATGCACTTGCAGCGAAGGAAACGGGCTGAGCTCGAGGACTTCCGGTGCTCGTCCCAAGAAAACGCGAGCGGGAATGCCCCGGACTCAGTTTTCTCGTCCTGGGGTAAAAAGCGGTCCCCCGACGGTTTCTTCCCTTTGCTCCGTATTGGTCATAAGTCTTTCGATCTTCGGGTCTCGTGCTCCGAGGACTTCAACCCACACTCCTGGCATGCTCCCTGACACGTTTTCCGGAGGTATAGGTCGGGAAGCGAGCTCGTTGGAGGGAGAACTGTGGTGCGACCCAAAACGGTCCAAAAGATGGCCGAAGCTTCCAACGAGTGGCGAACGCTCGTCCAGTGTCAGAAACCACTGGAAATGCACTTGCAGCGAAGGAAACGGGCTGAGCTCATGGACTTCCGGTGCTCGTCCCAAGGAAACGCGAGCGGGAATGTCCCGAACTCAGTTTTCTCGTCCTGGGGTAAAAAGCGGTCCCCCGACGGTTTCTTCCCTTTGCTCCGTATTGGTCATAAGTCTTTCGATCTTCGGGTCTCGTGCTCCGAGGACTTCAACCGACACTCCTGGCATGCTCCCTGACACGTTTTCCGGAGGTATAGGTCGGGAAGCGAGCTCGTCGGAGGGAGAACTGTGGTGCGACCCAAAACGGTCCAAAAGATGGCCGAAGCTTCCAACGAGTGGCGAACGCTCGTCCGGTGTCAGAAACCACTGGAAATGCACTTGCAGCGAAGGAAACGGGCTGAGCTCGAGGACTTCCGGTGCTCGTTCCAAGAAAACGCGAGCGGGAATGCCCCGGACTCAGTTTTCTCGTCCTGGGGTAAAAAGCGGTCCCCCGACGGTTTCTTCCCTTTGCTCCGTATTGGTCATAAGTCTTTCGATCTTCGGGTCTCATGCTCCGAGGACTTCAACCCACACTCCTGGCATGCTCCCTGACACGTTTTCCGGAGGTATAGGTCGGGAAGCGAGCTCGTTGGAGGGAGAACTGTGGTGCGACCCAAAACGGTCCAAAAGATGGCCGAAGCTTCCAACGAGTGGCGAACGCTCGTCCGGTGTCAGAAACCACTGGAAATGCACTTGCAGCGAAGGAAACGGGCTGAGCTCGAGGACTTCCGGTGCTCGTCCCAAGAAAACGCGAGCGGGAATGCCCCGGACTCAGTTTTCTCGTCCTGGGGTAAAAAGCGGTCCCCCGACGGTTTCTTCCCTTTGCTCCGTATTGGTCATAAGTCTTTCGATCTTCGGGTCTCGTGCTCCGAGGACTTCAACCCACACTCCTGGCATGCTCCCTGACACGTTTTCCGGAGGTATAGGTCGGGAAGCGAGCTCGTTGGAGGGAGAACTGTGGTGCGACCCAAAACGGTCCAAAAGATGGCCGAAGCTTCCAACGAGTGGCGAACGCTCGTCCGGTGTCAGAAACGACTGGAAATGCACTTGCAGCGAAGGAAACGGGCTGAGCTCGAGGACTTCCGGTGCTCGTCCCAAGAAAACGCGAGCGGGAATGCCCCGGACTCAGTTTTCTCGTCCTGGGGTAAAAAGCGGTCCCCCGACGGTTTCTTCCCTTTGATCCGTATTGGTCATAAGTCTTTCGATCTTCGGGTCTCGTGCTCCGAGGACTTCAACCCACACTCCTGGCATGCTCCCTGACACGTTTTCCGGAGGTATAGGTCGGGAAGCGAGCTCGTTGGAGGGAGAACTGTGGTGCGACCCAAAACGGTCCAAAAGATGGCCGAAGCTTCCAACGAGTGGCGAACGCTCGTCCGGTGTCAGAAACCACTGGAAATGCACTTGCAGCGAAGGAAACGGGCTGAGCTCGAGGACTTCCGGTGCTCGTCCCAAGAAAACGCGAGCGGGAATGCCCCGGACTCAGTTTTCTCGTCCTGGGGTAAAAAGCGGTCCCCCGACGGTTTCTTCCCTTTGATCCGTATTGGTCATAAGTCTTTCGATCTTCGGGTCTCGTGCTCCGAGGACTTCAACCCACACTCCTGGCATGCTCCCTGACACGTTTTCCGGAGGTATAGGTCGGGAAGCGAGCTCGTTGGAGGGAGAACTGTGGTGCGACCCAAAACGGTCCAAAAGATGGCCGAAGCTTCCAACGAGTGGCGAACGCTCGTCCGGTGTCAGAAACCACTGGAAATACACTTGCAGCGAAGGAAACGGGCTGAGCTCGAGGACTTCCGGTGCTCGTCCCAAGAAAACGCGAGCGGGAATGCCCCGGACTCAGTTTTCTCGTCCTGGGGTAAAAAGCGGTCCCCCGACGGTTTCTTCCCTTTGCTCCGTATTGGTCATAAGTCTTTCGATCTTCGGGTCTCGTGCTCCGAGGACTTCAACCCACACTCCTAGCATGCTCCCTGACACGTTTTCCGGAGGTATAGGTCGGGAAGCGAGCTCGTTGGGGGGAGAACTGTGGTGCGACCCAAAACGGTCCAAAAGATGGCCGAAGCTTCCAACGAGTGGCGAACGCTCGTCCGGTGTTAGAAACCACTGGAAATACACTTGCAGCGAAGGAAACGGGCTGAGCTCGAGGACTTCCGGTGCTCGTTCCAAGAAAACGCGAGCGGGAATGCCCCGGACTCAGTTTTCTCGTCCTGGGGTAAAAAGCGGTCCCCCGACGGTTTCTTCCCTTTGCTCCGTATTGGTCATAAGTCTATCGATCTTCGGGTCTCATGCTCCGAGGACTTCAACCCACACTCCTGGCATGCTCCCTGACACGTTTTCCGGAGGTATAGGTCGGGAAGCGAGCTCGTTGGAGGGAGAACTGTGGTGCGACCCAAAACGGTCCAAAAGATGGCCGAAGCTTCCAACGAGTGGCGAACGCTCGTCCGGTGTCAGAAACCACTGGAAATGCACTTGCAGCGAAGGAAACGAGCTGAGCTCGAGGACTTCCGGTGCTCGTCCCAAGAAAACGCGAGCGGGAATGCCCCGGACTCAGTTTTCTCGTCCTGGGGTAAAAAGCGGTCCCCCGACGGTTTCTTCCCTTTGCTCCGTATTGGTCATAAGTCTTTCGATCTTCGGGTCTCGTGCTCCGAGGACTTCAACCCACACTCCTGGCATGCTCCCTGACACGTTTTCCGGAGGTATAGGTCGGGAAGCGAGCTCGTTGGAGGGAGAACTGTGGTGCGACCCAAAACGGTCCAAAAGATGGCCGAAGCTTCCAACAAGTGGCGAACGCTCGTCCGGTGTCAGAAACCACTGGAAATGCACTTGCAGCGAAGGAAACGGGCTGAGCGCGAGGACTTCCGGTGCTCGTCCCAAGAAAACGCGAGCGGGAATGCCCCGGACTCAGTTTTCTCGTCCTGGGGTAAAAAGCGGTCCCCCGACGGTTTCTTCCCTTTGCTCCGTATTGGTCATAAGTCTTTCGATCTTCGGGTCTCGTGCTCCGAGGACTTCAACCCACACTCCTGGCATGCTCCCTGACACGTTTTCCGGAGGTATAGGTCGGGAAGCGAGCTCGTTGGAGGGAGAACTGTGGTGCGACCCAAAACGGTCCAAAAGATGGCCGAAGCTTCCAACGAGTGGCGAACGCTCGTCCGGTGTCAGAAACGACTGGAAATGCACTTGCAGCGAAGGAAACGGGCTGAGCTCGAGGACTTCCGGTGCTCGTCCCAAGAAAACGCGAGCGGGAATGCCCCGGACTCAGTTTTCTCGTCCTGAGGTAAAAAGCGGTCCCCCGACGGTTTCTTCCCTTTGATCCGTATTGGTCATAAGTCTTTCGATCTTCGGGTCTCGTGCTCCGAGGACTTCAACCCACACTCCTGGCATGCTCCCTGACACGTTTTCCGGAGGTATAGGTCGGGAAGCGAGCTCGTTGGAGGGAGAACTGTGGTGCGACCCAAAACGGTCCAAAAGATGGCCGAAGCTTCCAACGAGTGGCGAACGCTCGTCCGGTGTCAGAAACCACTGGAAATGCACTTGCAGCGAAGGAAACGGGCTGAGCTCGAGGACTTCCGGTGCTCGTCCCAAGAAAACGCGAGCGGGAATGCCCCGGACTCAGTTTTCTCGTCCTGGGGTAAAAAGCGGTCCCCCGACGGTTTCTTCCCTTTGCTCCGTATTGGTCATAAGTCTTTCGATCTTCGGGTCTCGTGCTCCGAGGACTTCAACCCACACTCCTGGCATGCTCCCTGACACGTTTTCCGGAGGTATAGGTCGGGAAGCGAGCTCGTTGGGGGGAGAACTGTGGTGCGACCCAAAACGGTCCAAAAGATGGCCGAAGCTTCCAACGAGTGGCGAACGCTCGTCCGGTGTCAGAAACCACTGGAAATGCACTTGCAGCGAAGGAAACGGGCTGAGCTCGAGGACTTCCGGTGCTCGTCCCAAGAAAACGCGAGCGGGAATGCCCCGGACTCAGTTTTCTCGTCCTGGGGTAAAAAGCGGTCCCCCGACGGTTTCTTCCCTTTGCTCCGTATTGGTCATAAGTCTTTCGATCTTCGGGTCTCGTGCTCCGAGGACTTCAACCCACACTCCTGGCATGCTCCCTGACACGTTTTCCGGAGGTATAGGTCGGGAAGCGAGCTCGTTGGAGGGAGAACTGTGGTGCGACCCAAAACGGTCCAAAAGATGGCCGAAGCTTCCAACGAGTGGCGAACGCTCGTCCGGTGTCAGAAACCAATGGAAACGCACTTGCAGCGAAGGAAACGGGCTGAGCTCGAGGACTTCCGGTGCTCGTCCCAAGAAAACGCGAGCGGGAATGCCCCGGACTCAGTTTTCTCGTCCTGGGGTAAAAAGCGGTCCCCCGACGGTTTCTTCCCTTTGCTCCGTATTGGTCATAAGTCTTTCGATCTTCGGGTCTCGTGCTCCGAGGACTTCAACCCACACTCCTGGCATGCTCCCTGACACGTTTTCCGGAGGAATAGGTCGGGAAGCGAGCTCGTTGGAGGGAGAACTGTGGTGCGACCCAAAACGGTCCAAAAGATGGCCGAAGCTTCCAACGAGTGGCGAACGCTCGTCCGGTGTCAGAAACCACTGGAAATGCACTTGCAGCGAAGGAAACGGGCTGAGCTCGAGGACTTCCGGTGCTCGTCCCAAGAAAACGCGAGCGGGAATGCCCCGGACTCAGTTTTCTCGTCCTGGGGTAAAAAGCGGTCCCCCGACGGTTTCTTCCCTTTGCTCCGTATTGTTCATAAGTCTTTCGATCTTCGGGTCTCGTGCTCCGAGGACTTCAACCCACACTCCTGGCATGCTCCCTGACACGTTTTCCGGAGGTATAGGTCGGGAAGCGAGCTCGTTGGAGGGAGAACTGTGGTGCGACCCAAAACGGTCCAAAAGATGGCCGAAGCTTCCAACGAGTCGCGAACGCTCGTCCGGTGTCAGAAACCACTGGAAATGCACTTGCAGCGAAGGAAACGGGCTGAGCTCGAGGACTTCCGGTGCTCGTCCCAAGAAAACGCGAGCGGGAATGCCCCGGACTCAGTTTTCTCGTCCTGGGGTAAAAAGCGGTCCCCCGACGGTTTCTTCCCTTTGCTCCGTATTGGTCATAAGTCTTTCGATCTTCGGGTCTCGTGCTCCGAGGACTTCAACCCACACTCCTGGCATGCTCCCTGACACGTTTTCCGGAGGTATAGGTCGGGAAGCGAGCTCTTTGGAGGGAGAACTGTGGTGCGACCCAAAACGGTCCAAAAGATGGCCGAAGCTTCCAACGAGTGGCGAACGCTCGTCCGGTGTCAGAAACCACTGGAAATGCACTTGCAGCGAAGGAAATAGGCTGAGCTCGAGGACTTCCGGTGCTCGTCCCAAGAAAACGCGAGCGGGAATGCCCCAGACTCAGTTTTCTCGTCCTGGGTAAAAAGCGGTCCCCCGACGGTTTCTTCCCTTTGCTCCGTATTGGTCATAAGTCTTTCGATCATCGGGTCTCGTGCTCCGAGGACTTCAACCCACACTCCTGGCATGCTCCCTGACACGTTTTCCGGAGGTATAGGTCGGGAAGCGAGCTCGTTGGAGGGAGAACTGTGGTGCGACCCAAAACGGTCCAAAAGATGGCCGAAGCTTCCAACGAGTGGCGAACGCTCGTCCGGTGTCAGAAACCACTGGAAATGCACTTGCAGCGAAGGAAACGGGCTGAGCTCGAGGACTTCCGGTGCTCGTCCCAAGAAAACGCGAGCGGGAATGCCCCGGACTCAGTTTTCTCGTCCTGGGGTAAAAAGCGGTCCCCCGACGGTTTCTTCCCTTTGCTCCGTATTGGTCGAAAGTCTTTCGATCTTCGGGTCTCGTGCTCCGAGGACTTCAACCCACACTCCTGGCATGCTCCCTGACACGTTTTCCGGAGGTATAGGTCGGGAAGCGAGCTCGTTGGAGGGAGAACTGTGGTGCGACCCAAAACGGTCCAAAAGATGGCCGAAGCTTCCAACGAGTGGCGAACGCTCGTCCGGTGTCAGAAACCACTGGAAATGCACTTGCAGCGAAGGAAACGGGCTGAGCTCGAGGACTTCCGGTGCTCGTCCCAAGAAAACGCGAGCGGGAATGCCCCGGACTCAGTTTTCTGGTCCTGGGGTAAAAAGCGGTCCCCCGACGGTTTCTTCCCTTTGCTCCGTATTGGTCATAAGTCTTCCGATCTTCGGGTCTCGTGCTCCGAGGACTTCAACCCACACTCCTGGCATGCTCCCTGACACGTTTTCCGGAGGTATAGGTCGGGAAGCGAGCTCGTTGGAGGGAGAACTGTGGTGCGACCCAAAACGGTCCAAAAGATGGCCGAAGCTTCCAACGAGTGGCGAACGGTCGTCCGGTGTCAGAAACCACTGGAAATGCACTTGCAGCGAAGGAAACGGGCTGAGCTCGAGGACTTCCGGTGCTCGTCCCAAGAAAACGCGAGCGGGAATGCCCCGGACTCAGTTTTCTCGTCCTGGGGTAAAAAGCGGTCCCCCGACGGTTTCTTCCCTTTGCTCCGTATTGGTCATAAGTCTTTCGATCTTCGGGTCTCGTGCTCCGAGGACTTCAACCCACACTCCTGGCATGCTCCCTGAAACGTTTTCCGGAGGTATAGGTCGGGAAGCGAGCTCGTTGGAGGGAGAACTGTGGTGCGACCCAAAACGGTCCAAAAGATGGCCGAAGCTTCCAACGAGTGGCGAACGCTCGTCCGGTGTCAGAAACCACTGGAAATGCACTTGCAGCGAAGGAAACGGGCTGAGCTCGAGGACTTCCGGTGCTCGTCCCAAGAAAACGCAAGCGGGAGTGCCCCGGACTCAGTTTTCTCGTCCTGGGGTAAAAAGCGGTCCCCCGACGGTTTCTTCCCTTTGCTCCGTATTGGTCATAACTCTTTCGATCTTCGGGTCTCGTGCTCCGATGACTTCAACCCACACTCCTGGCATGCTCCCTGACACGTTTTCCGGAGGTATAGGTCGGGAAGCGAGCTCGTTGGAGGGAGAACTGTGGTGCGACCCAAAACGGTCCAAAAGATGGCCGAAGCTTCCAACGAGTGGCGAACGCTCGTCCGGTGTCAGAAACCACTGGAAATGCACTTGCAGCGAAGGAAACGGGCTGAGCTCGAGGACTTCCGGTGCTCGTCCCAAGAAAATGCGACCGGGAATGCCCCGGACTCAGTTTTCTCGTCCTGGGGTAAAAAGCGGTCCCCCGACGGTTTCTTCCCTTTGCTCCGTATTGGTCATAAGTCTTTCGATCTTCGGGTCTCGTGCTCCGAGGACTTCAACCCACACTCCTGGCATGCTCCCTGACACGTTTTCCGGAGGTATAGGTCGGGAAGCGAGCTCGTTGGAGGGAGAACTGTGGTGCGACCCAAAACGGTCCAAAAGATGGCCGAAGCTTCCAACGAGTGGCGAACGCTCGTCCGGTGTCAGAAACCACTGGAAATGCACTTGCAGCGAAGGAAACGGGCTGAGCTCGAGGACATCCGGTGCTCGTCCCAAGAAAACGCGAGCGGGAATGCCCCGGACTCAGTTTTCTCGTCCTGGGGTAAAAAGCGGTCCCCCGACGGTTTCTTCCCTTTGCTCCGTATTGGTCATAAGTCTTTCGATCTTCGGGTCTCGTGCTCCGAGGACTTCAACCCACACTCCTGGCATGCTCCCTGAAACGTTTTCCGGAGGTATAGGTCGGGAAGCGAGCTCGTTGGAGGGAGAACTGTGGTGCGACCCAAAACGGTCCAAAAGATGGCCGAAGCTTCCAACGAGTGGCGAACGCTCGTCCGGTGTCAGAAACCACTGGAAATGCACTTGCAGCGAAGGAAACGGGCTGAGCTCGAGGACTTCCGGTGCTCGTCCCAAGAAAACGCGAGCGGGAATGCCCCGGACTCAGTTTTCTCGTCCTGGGGTAAAAAGCGGTCCCCCGACGGTTTCTTCCCTTTGCTCCGTATTGGTCATAACTCTTTCGATCTTCCGGTCTCGTGCTCCGAGGACTTCAACCCACACTCCTGGCATGCTCCCTGACACGTTTTCCGGAGGTATAGGTCGGGAAGCGAGCTCGTTGGAGGGAGAACTGTTGTGCGACCCAAAACGGTCCAAAAGATGGCCGAAGCTTCCAACGAGTGGCGAACGCTCGTCCGGTGTCAGAAACCACTGGAAATGCACTTGCAGCGAAGGAAACGGGCTGAGCTCGAGGACTTCCGGTGCTCGTCCCAAGAAAATGCGAGCGGGAATGCCCCGGACTCAGTTTTCTTGTCCTGGGGTAAAAAGCGGTCCCCCGACGGTTTCTTCCCTTTGCTCCGTATTGGTCATAAGTCTTTCGATCTTCGGGTCTCGTGCTCCGAGGACTTCAACCCACACTCCTGGCATGCTCCCTGACACGTTTTCCGGAGGTATAGGTCGGGAAGCGAGCTCGTTGGAGGGAGAACTGTGGTGCGACCCAAAACGGTCCAAAAGATGGCCGAAGCTTCCAACGAGTGGCGAACGCTCGTCCGGTGTCAGAAACCACTGGAAATGCACTTGCAGCGAAGGAAACGGGCTGAGCTCGAGGACTTCCGGTGCTCGTCCCAAGAAAACGCGAGCGGGAATGCCCCGGACTCAGTTTTCTTGTCCTGGGGTAAAAAGCGGTCCCCCGACGGTTTCTTCCCTTTGCTCCGTATTGGTCATAAGTCTTTCGATCTTCGGGTCTCGTGCTCCGAGGACTTCAACCCACACTCCTGGCATGCTCCCTGACACGTTTTCCGGAGGTATAGGTCGGGAAGCGAGCTCGTTGGAGGGAGAACTGTGGTGCGACCCAAAACGGTCCAAAAGATGGCCGAAGCTTCCAACGAGTGGCGAACGCTCGTCCGGTGTCAGAAACCACTGGAAATGCACTTGCAGCGAAGGAAACGGGCTGCGCTCGAGGACTTCCGGTGCTCGTCCCAAGAAAACGCGAGCGGGAATGCCCCGGACTCAGTTTTCTCGTCCTGGGGTAAAAAGCGGTCCCCCGACGGTTTCTTCCCTTTGCTCCGTATTGGTCATAAGTCTTTCGGTCTTCGGGTCTCGTGCTCCGAGGACTTTAACCCACACTCCTGGCATGTTCCCTGACACGTTTTCCGGAGGTATAGGTCGGGAAGCGAGCTCGTTGGAGGGAGAACTGTGGTGCGACCCAAAACGGTCCAAAAGATGGCCGAAGCTTCCAACGAGTGGCGAACGCTCGTCCGGTGTCAGAAACCACTGGAAATGCACTTGCAGCGAAGGAAACGGGCTGAGCTCGAGGACTTCCGGTGCTCGTCCCAAGAAAACGCGAGCGGGAATGCCCCGGACTCAGTTTTCTCGTCCTGGGGTAAAAAGCGGTCCCCCGACGGTTTCTTCCCTTTGCTCCGTATTGGTCATAAGTCTTTCGATCTTCGGGTCTCGTGCTCCGAGGACTTCAACCCACACTCCTGGCATGCTCCCTGACACGTTTTCCGGAGGTATAGGTCGGGAAGCGAGCTCGTTGGAGGGAGAACTGTGGTGCGACCCAAAACGGTCCAAAAGATGGCCGAAGCTTCCAACGAGTGGCGAACGCTCGTCCGGTGTCAGAAACCACTGGAAATGCACTTGCAGCGAAGGAAACGGGCTGCGCTAGAGAACTTCCGGTGCTCGTCCCAAGAAAACGCGAGCGGGAATGCCCCGGACTCAGTTTTCTCGTCCTGGGGTAAAAAGCGGTCCCCCGACGGTTTCTTCCCTTTGCTCCGTATTGGTCATAAGTCTTTCGGTCTTCGGGTCTCGTGCTCCGAGGACTTTAACCCACACTCCTGGCATGTTCCCTGACACGTTTTCCGGAGGTATAGGTCGGGAAGCGAGCTCGTTGGAGGGAGAACTGTGGTGCGACCCAAAACGGTCCAAAAGATGGCCGAAGCTTCCAACGAGTGGCGAACGCTCGTCCGGTGTCAGAAACCACTGGAAATGCACTTGCAGCGAAGGAAACGGGCTGAGCTCGAGGACTTCCGGTGCTCGTCCCAAGAAAACGCGAGCGGGAATGCCCCGGACTCAGTTTTCTCGTCCTGGGGTAAAAAGCGGTCCCCCGACGGTTTCTTCCCTTTGCTCCGTATTGGTCATAAGTCTTTCGATCTTCGGGTCTCGTGCTCCGAGGACTTCAACCCACACTCCTGGCATGCTCCCTGACACGTTTTCCGGAGGTATAGGTCGGGAAGCGAGCTCGTTGGAGGGAGAACTGTGGTGCGACCCAAAACGGTCCAAAAGATGGCCGAAGCTTCCAACGAGTGGCGAACGCTCGTCCGGTGTCAGAAACCACTGGAAATGCACTTGCAGCGAAGGAAACGGGCTGCGCTAGAGAACTTCCGGTGCTCGTCCCAAGAAAACGCGAGCGGGAATGCCCCGGACTCAGTTTTCTCGTCCTGGGGTAAAAAGCGGTCCCCCGACGGTTTCTTCCCTTTGCTCCGTATTGGTCATAAGTCTTTCGGTCTTCGGGTCTCGTGCTCCGAGGACTTCAACCCACACTCCTGGCATGCTCCCTGACACGTTTTCCGGAGGTATAGGTCGGGAAGCGAGCTCGTTGGAGGGAGAACTGTGGTGCGACCCAAAACGGTCCAAAAGATGGCCGAAGCTTCCAGCGAGTGGCGAACGCTCGTCCGGTGTCAGAAACCACTGGAAATGCACTTGCAGCGAAGGAAACGGGCTGAGCTCGAGGACTTCCGGTGCTCGTCCCAAGAAAACGCGAGCGGGAATGCCCCGGACTCAGTTTTCTGGTCCTGGGGTAAAAAGCGGTCCCCCGACGGTTTCTTCCCTTTGCTCCGTATTGGTCATAAGTCTTTCGATCTTCGGGTCTCGTGCTCCGAGGACTTCAACCCACACTCCTGGCATGCTCCCTAACACGTTTTCCGGAGGTATAGGTCGGGAAGCGAGCTCGTTGGAGGGAGAACTGTGGTGCGACCCAAAACGGTCCAAAAGATGGCCGAAGCTTCCAGCGAGTGGCGAACGCTCGTCCGGTGTCAGAAACCACTGGAAATGCACTTGCAGCGAAGGAAACGGGCTGAGCTCGAGGACTTCCGGTGCTCGTCCCAAGAAAACGCGAGCGGGAATGCCCCGGACTCAGTTTTCTCGTCCTGGGGTAAAAAGCTGTCCCCCGACGGTTTTTTCCCTTTGCTCCGTATTGGTCATAAGTCTTTCGATCTTCGGGTCTCGTGCTCCGAGGACTTCAACCCACACTCCTGGCATGCTCCCTGACACGTTTTCCGGAGGTATAGGTCGGGAAGCGAGCTCGTTGGAGGGAGAACTGTGGTGCGACCCAAAACGGTCCAAAAGATGGCCGAAGCTTCCAACGAGTGGCGAACGCTCGTCCGGTGTCATTAACCACTGGAAATGCACTTGCAGCGAAGGAAACGGGCTGAGCTCGAGGACTTCCGGTGCTCGTCCCAAGAAAACGCGAGCGGGAATGCCCCGGACTCAGTTTTCTCGTCCTGGGGTAAAAAGCGGTCCCCCGACGGTTTCTTCCCTTTGCTCCGTATTGGTCATAAGTCTTTCGATCTTCGGGTCTCGTGCTCCGAGGACTTCAACCCACACTCCTGGCATGCTCCCTGACACGTTTTCCGGAGGTATAGGTCGGGAAGCGAGATCGTTGGAGGGAGAACTGTGGTGCGACCCAAAACGGTCCAAAAGATGGCCGAAGCATCCAGCGAGTGGCGAACGCTCGTCCGGTGTCAGAAACCACTGGAAATGCACTTGCAGCGAAGGAAACGGGCTGAGCTCGAGGACTTCCGGTGCTCGTCCAAAGAAAACGCGAGCGGGAATGCCCCGGACTCAGTTTTCTCGTCCTGGGGTAAAAAGCTGTCCCCCGACGGTTTTTTCCCTTTGCTCCGTATTGGTCATAAGTCTTTCGATCTTCGGGTCTCGTGCTCCGAGGACTTCAACCCACACTCCTGGCATGCTCCCTGACACGTTTTCCGGAGGTATAGGTCGGGAAGCGAGCTCGTTGGAGGGAGAACTGTGGTGCGACCCAAAACGGTCCAAAAGATGGCCGAAGCTTCCAACGAGTGGCGAACGCTCGTCCGGTGTCATTAACCACTGGAAATGCACTTGCAGCGAAGGAAACGGGCTGAGCTCGAGGACATCCGGTGCTCGTCCCAAGAAAACGCGAGCGGGAATGCCCCGGACTCAGTTTTCTCGTCCTGGGGTAAAAAGCGGTCCCCCGACGGTTTCTTCCCTTTGCTCCGTATTGGTCATAAGTCTTTCGATCTTCGGGTCTCGTGCTCCGAGGACTTCAACCCACACTCCTGGCATGCTCCCTGACACGTTTTCCGGAGGTATAGGTCGGGAAGCGAGATCGTTGGAGGGAGAACTGTGGTGCGACCCAAAACGGTCCAAAAGATGGCCGAAGCATCCAACGAGTGGCGAACGCTCGTCCGGTGTCAGAAACCACTGGAAATGCACTTGCAGCGAAGGAAACGGGCTGAGCTCAAGGACTTCCGGTGCTCGTCCAAAGAAAACGCGAGCGGGAATGCGCCGGACTCAGTTTTCTGGTCCTGGGGTAAAAAGCGGTCCCCCGACGGTTTCTTCCCTTTGCTCCGTATTGGTCATAAGTCTTTCGATCTTCGGGTCTTGTGCTCCGAGGACTTCAACCCACACTCCTGGCATGCTCCCTGACACGTTTTCCGGAGGTATAGGTCGGGAAGCGAGCTCGTTGGAGGGAGAACTGTGGTGCGATCCAAAACGGTCCAAAAGATGGCCGAAGCTTCCAACGAGTGGCGAACGCTCGTCCGGTGTCAGAAACCACTGGAAATGCACTTGCAGCGAAGGAAACGGGCTGAGCTCGAGGACTTCCGGTGCTCGTCCCAAGAAAACGCGAGCGGGAATGCCCCGGACTCAGTTTTCTCGTCCTGGGGTAAAAAGCGGTCCCCCGACGGTTTCTTCCCTTTGCTCCGTATTGGTCATAAGTCTTTCGATCTTCGGGTCTCGTGCTCCGAGGACTTCAACCCACACTCCTGGCATGCTCCCTAACACGTTTTCCGGAGGTATAGGTCGGGAAGCGAGCTCGTTGGAGGGAGAACTGTGGTGCGACCCAAAACGGTCCAAAAGATGGCCGAAGCTTCCAGCGAGTGGCGAACGCTCGTCCGGTGTCAGAAACCACTGGAAATGCACTTGCAGCGAAGGAAACGGGCTGAGCTCGAGGACTTCCGGTGCTCGTCCCAAGAAAACGCGAGCGGGAATGCCCCGGACTCAGTTTTCTCGTCCTGGGGTAAAAAGCTGTCCCCCGACGGTTTTTTCCCTTTGCTCCGTATTGGTCATAAGTCTTTCGATCTTCGGGTCTCGTGCTCCGAGGACTTCAACCCACACTCCTGGCATGCTCCCTGACACGTTTTCCGGAGGTATAGGTCGGGAAGCGAGCTCGTTGGAGGGAGAACTGTGGTGCGACCCAAAACGGTCCAAAAGATGGCCGAAGCTTCCAACGAGTGGCGAACGCTCGTCCGGTGTCATTAACCACTGGAAATGCACTTGCAGCGAAGGAAACGGGCTGAGCTCGAGGACTTCCGGTGCTCGTCCCAAGAAAACGCGAGCGGGAATGCCCCGGACTCAGTTTTCTCGTCCTGGGGTAAAAAGCGGTCCCCCGACGGTTTCTTCCCTTTGCTCCGTATTGGTCATAAGTCTTTCGATCTTCGGGTCTCGTGCTCCGAGGACTTCAACCCACACTCCTGGCATGCTCCCTGACACGTTTTCCGGAGGTATAGGTCGGGAAGCGAGATCGTTGGAGGGAGAACTGTGGTGCGACCCAAAACGGTCCAAAAGATGGCCGAAGCATCCAACGAGTGGCGAACGCTCGTCCGGTGTCAGAAACCACTGGAAATGCACTTGCAGCGAAGGAAACGGGCTGAGCTCGAGGACTTCCGGTGCTCGTCCAAAGAAAACGCGAGCGGGAATGCGCCGGACTCAGTTTTCTGGTCCTGGGGTAAAAAGCGGTCCCCCGACGGTTTCTTCCCTTTGCTCCGTATTGGTCATAAGTCTTTCGATCTTCGGGTCTTGTGCTCCGAGGACTTCAACCCACACTCCTGGCATGCTCCCTGACACGTTTTCCGGAGGTATAGGTCGGGAAGCGAGCTCGTTGGAGGGAGAACTGTGGTGCGACCCAAAACGGTCCAAAAGATGGCCGAAGCTTCCAACGAGTGGCGAACGCTCGTCCGGTGTCAGAAACCACTGGAAATGCACTTGCAGCGAAGGAAACGGGCTGAGCTCGAGGACTTCCGGTGCTCGTCCCAAGAAAACGCGAGCGGGAATGCCCCGGACTCAGTTTTCTCGTCCTGGGGTAAAAAGCTGTCCCCCTACGGTTTCTTCCCTTTGCTCCGTATTGGTCATAAGTCTTTCGATCTTCGGGTCTCGTGCTCCGAGGACTTCAACCCACACTCCTGGCATGCTCCCTGACACGTTTTCCGGAGGTATAGGTCGGGAAGCGAGCTCGTTGGAGGGAGAACTGTGGTGCGACCCAAAACGGTCCAAAAGATGGCCGAAGCTTCCAACGAGTGGCGAACGCTCGTCCGGTGTCAGAAACCACTGGAAATGCACTTGCAGCGAAGGAAACGGGCTGAGCTCGAGGACTTCCGGTGCTCGTCCCAAGAAAACGCGAGCGGGAATGCCCCGGACTCAGTTTTCTCGTCCTGGGGTAAAAAGCGGTCCCCCGACGGTTTCTTCCCTTTGCTCCGTATTGGTCATAAGTCTTTCGATCTTCGGGTCTCGTGCTCCGAGGACTTCAACCCACACTCCTGGCATGCTCCCTGACACGTTTTCCGGAGGTATAGGTCGGGAAGCGAGCTCGTTGGAGGGAGAACTGTGGTGCGACCCAAAACGGTCCAAAAGATGGCCGAAGCATCCAACGAGTGGCGAACGCTCGTCCGGTGTCAGAAACCACTGGAAATGCACTTGCAGCGAAGGAAACGGGCTGAGCTCGAGGACTTCCGGTGCTCGTCCAAAGAAAACGCGAGCGGGAATGCGCCGGACTCAGTTTTCTGGTCCTGGGGTAAAAAGCGGTCCCCCGACGGTTTCTTCCCTTTGCTCCGTATTGGTCATAAGTCTTTCGATCTTCGGGTCTCGTGCTCCGAGGACTTCAACCCACACTCCTGGCATGCTCCCTGACACGTTTTCCGGAGGTATAGGTCGGGAAGCGAGCTCGTTGGAGGGAGAACTGTGGTGCGACCCAAAACGGTCCAAAAGATGGCCGAAGCTTCCAACGAGTGGCGAACGCTCGTCCGGTGTCAGAAACCACTGGAAATGCACTTGCAGCGAAGGAAACGGGCTGAGCTCGAGGACTTCCGGTGCTCGTCCCAAGAAAACGCGAGCGGGAATGCCCCGGACTCAGTTTTCTCGTCCTGGGGTAAAAAGCGGTCCCCCGACGGTTTCTTCCCTTTGCTCCGTATTGGTCATAAGTCTTTCGATCTTCGGGTCTCGTGCTCCGAGGACTTCAACCCACACTCCTGGCATGCTCCCTGACACGTTTTCCGGAGGTATAGGTCGGGAAGCGAGCTCGTTGGAGGGAGAACTGTGGTGCGACCCAAAACGGTCCAAAAGATGGCCGAAGCTTCCAACGAGTGGCGAACGCTCGTCCGGTGTCAGAAACCACTGGAAATGCACTTGCAGCGAAGGAAACGGGCTGAGCTCGAGGACTTCCGGTGCTCGTCCCAAGAAAACGCGAGCGGGAATGCCCCGGACTCAGTTTTCTCGTCCTGGGGTAAAAAGCGGTCCCCCGACGGTTTCTTCCCTTTGCTCCGTATTGGTCATAAGTCTTTCGATCTTCGGGTCTCGTGCTCCGAGGACTTCAACCCACACTCCTGGCATGCTCCCTGACACGTTTTCCGGAGGTATAGGTCGGGAAGCGAGCTCGTTGGAGGGAGAACTGTGGTGCGACCCAAAACGGTCCAAAAGATGGCCGAAGCTTCCAACGAGTGGCGAACGCTCGTCCGGTGTCAGAAACCACTGGAAATGCACTTGCAGCGAAGGAAACGGGCTGAGCTCGAGGACTTCCGGTGCTCGTCCCAAGAAAACGCGAGCGGGAATGCCCCGGACTCAGTTTTCTCGTCCTGGGGTAAAAAGCGGTCCCCCGACGGTTTCTTCCCTTTGCTCCGTATTGGTCATAAGTCTTTCGATCTTCGGGTCTCGTGCTCCGAGGACTTCAACCCACACTCCTGGCATGCTCCCTGACACGTTTTCCGGAGGTATAGGTCGGGAAGCGAGCTCGTTGGAGGGAGAACTGTGGTGCGACCCAAAATGGTCCAAAAGATGGCCGAAGCTTCCAACGAGTGGCGAACGCTCGTCCGGTGTCAGAAACCACTGGAAATGCACTTGCAGCGAAGGAAACGGGCTGAGCTCGAGGACTTCCGGTGCTCGTCCAAAGAAAACGCGAGCGGGAATGCGCCGGACTCAGTTTTCTCGTCCTGGGGTAAAAAGCGGTCCCCGACGGTTTCTTCCCTTTGCTCCGTATTGGTCATAAGTCTTTCGATCTTCGGGTCTCGTGCTCCGAGGACTTCAACCCACACTCCTGGCATGCTCCCTGACACGTTTTCCGGAGGTATAGGTCGGGAAGCGAGCTCGTTGGAGGGAGAACTGTGGTGCGACCCAAAACGGTCCAAAAGATGGCCGAAGCTTCCAACGAGTGGCGAACGCTCGTCCGGTGTCAGAAACCACTGGAAATGCACTTGCAGCGAAGGAAACGGGCTGAGCTCGAGGACTTCCGGTGCTCGTCCCAAGAAAACGCGAGCGGGAATGCCCCGGACTCAGTTTTCTGGTCCTGGGGTAAAAAGCGGTCCCCCGACGGTTTCTTCCCTTTGCTCCGTATTGGTCATAAGTCTTCCGATCTTCGGGTCTCGTGCTCCGAGGACTTCAACCCACACTCCTGGCATGCTCCCTGACACGTTTTCCGGAGGTATAGGTCGGGAAGCGAGCTCGTTGGAGGGAGAACTGTGGTGCGACCCAAAACGGTCCAAAAGATGGCCGAAGCTTCCAACGAGTGGCGAACGCTCGTCCGGTGTCAGAAACCACTGGAAATGCACTTGCAGCGAAGGAAACGGGCTGAGCTCGAGGACTTCCGGTGCTCGTCCCAAGAAAACGCGAGCGGGAATGCCCCGGACTCAGTTTTCTCGTCCTGGGGTAAAAAGCGGTCCCCCGACGGTTTCTTCCCTTTGCTCCGTATTGGTCATAAGTCTTTCGATCTTCGGGTCTCGTGCTCCGAGGACTTCAACCCACACTCCTGGCATGCTCCCTGACACGTTTTCCGGAGGTATAGGTCGGGAAGCGAGCTCGTTGGAGGGAGAACTGTGGTGCGACCCAAAACGGTCCAAAAGATGGCCGAAGCTTCCAACGAGTGGCGAATGCTCGTCCGGTGTCAGAAACAACTGGAAATGCACTTGCAGCGAAGGAAACGGGCTGAGCTCGATGTCTTCCGGTGCTCGTCCCAAGAAAACGCGAGCGGGAATGCCCCGGACTCAGTTTTCTCGTCCTGGGGTAAAAAGCGGTCCCCCGACGGTTTCTCCCCTTTGCTCCGTATTGGTCATAAGTCTTTCGATCTTCGGGTCTCGTTCTCCGAGGACTTCAACCCACACTCCTGGCATGCTCCCTGACACGTTTTCCGGAGGTATAGGTCGGGAAGCGAGCTCGTTGGAGGGAGAACTGTGGTGCGACCCAAAACGGTCCAAAAGATGGCCGAAGCTTCCAACGAGTGGCGAACGCTCGTCCGGTGTCAGAAACCACTGGAAATGCTCTTGCAGCGAAGGAAACGGGCTGAGCTCGAGGACTTCCGGTGCTCGTCCCAAGAAAACGCGAGCGGGAATGCCCCGGACTCAGTTTTCTCGTCCTAGGGTAAAAAGCGGTCCCCCGACGGTTTCTTCCCTTTGCTCCGTATTGGTCATAAGTCTTTCGATCTTCGGGTCTCGTGCTCCGAGGACTTCAACCCACACTCCTGGCATGCTTCCTGACACGTTTTCCGGAGTTATAGGTCGGGAAGCGAGCTCGTTGGAGGGAGAACTGTGGTGCGACCCAAAACGGTCCAAAAGATGGCCGAAGCTTCCAACGAGTGGCGAACGCTCGTCCGGTGTCAGAAACCACTGGAAATGCACTTGCAGCGAAGGAAACGGGCTGAGCTCGAGGACTTCCGGTGCTCGTCCCAAGAAAACGCGAGCGGGAATGCCCTGGACTCAGTTTTCTCGTCCTGGGGTAAAAAGCGGTCCTCCGACGGTTTCTTCCCTTTGCTCCGTATTGGTCATAAGTCTTTCGATCTTCGGGTCTCGTGCTCCGAGGACTTCAACCCACACTCCTGGCATGCTCCTGACACGTTTTCCAGAGGTATAGGTCGGGAAGCGAGCTCGTTGGAGGGAGAACTGTGGTGCGACCCAAAACGGTCCAAAAGATGGCCGAAGCTTCCAGCGAGTGGCGAACGCTCGTCCGGTGTCAGAAACCACTGGAAATGCACTTGCAGCGAAGGAAACGGGCTGAGCTCGAGGACTTCCGGTGCTCGTCCAAAGAAAACGCGAGCGGGAATGCGCCGGACTCAGTTTTCTGGTCCTGGGGTAAAAAGCGGTCCCCCGACGGTTTCTTCCCTTTGCTCCGTATTGGTCATAAGTCTTTCGATCTTCGGGTCTCGTGCTCCGAGGACTTCAACCCACACTCCTGGCATGCTCCCTGACACGTTTTCCGGAGGTATAGGTCGGGAAGCGAGCTCGTTGGAGGGAGAACTGTGGTGCGACCCAAAACGGTCCAAAAGATGGCCGGAGCTTCCAACGAGTGGCGAACGCTCGTCCGGTGTCAGAAACCACTGGAAATGCACTTGCAGCGAAGGAAACGGGCTGAGCTCGAGGACTTCCGGTGCTCGTCCCAAGAAAACGCGAGCGGGAATGCCCCGGACTCAGTTTTCTCGTCCTGGGGTAAAAAGCGGTCCCCCGACGGTTTCTTCCCTTTGCTCCGTATTGGTCATAAGTCTTTCGATCTTCGGGTCTCGTGCTCCGAGGACTTCAACCCACACTCCTGGCATGCTCCCTGACACGTTTTCCGGAGGTATAGATCGGGAAGCGAGCTCGTTGGAGGGAGAACTGTGGTGCGACCCAAAACGGTCCAAAAGATGGCCGAAGCTTCCAACGAGTGGCGAACGCTCGTCCGGTGTCAGAAACCACTGGAAATGCACTTGCAGCGAAGGAAACGGGCTGAGCTCGAGGACTTCCGGTGCTCGTCCAAAGAAAACGGGAGCGGGAATGCCCCGGACTCAGTTTCCTGGTCCTGGGGTAAAAAGCGGTCCCCCGACGGTTTCTTCCCTTTGCTCCGTATTGGTCATAAGTCTTTCGATCTTCGGGTCTTGTGCTCCGAGGACTTCAACCCACACTCCTGGCATGCTCCCTGACACGTTTTCCGGAGGTATAGGTCGGGAAGCGAGCTCGTTGGAGGGAGAACTGTGGTGCGACCCAAAACGGTCCAAAAGATGGCCGAAGCTTCCAGCGAGTGGCGAACGCTCGTCCGGTGTCAGAAACCACTGGAAATGCACTTGCAGCGAAGGAAACGGGCTGAGCTCGAGGACTTCCGGTGCTCGTCCCAAGAAAACGCGAGCGGGAATGCCCCGGACTCAGTTTTCTCGTCCTGGGGTAAAAAGCGGTCCCCCGACGGTTTCTTCCCTTTGCTCCGTATTGGTCATAAGTCTTTCGATCTTCGGGTCTCGTGCTCCGAGGACTTCAACCCACACTCCTGGCATGCTCCCTGACACATTTTCCGGAGGTATAGGTCGGGAAGCGAGCTCGTTGGAGGGAGAACTGTGGTGCGACCCAAAACGGTCCAAAAGATGGCCGAAGCTTCCAACGAGTGGCGAACGCTCGTCCGGTGTCAGAAACCACTGGAAATGCACTTGCAGCGAAGGAAACGGGCTGAGCTTGAGGACTTCCGGTGCTCGTCCCAAGAAAACGCGAGCGGGAATGCCCCGGACTCAGTTTTCTCGTCCTGGGGTAAAAAGCGGTCCCCCGACGGTTTCTTCCCTTTGCTCCGTATTGGTCATAAGTCTTTCGATCTTCGGGTCTCGTGCTCCGAGGACTTCAACCCACACTCCTGGCATGCTCCCTGACACGTTTTCCGGAGGTATAGGTCGGGAAGCGAGCTCGTTGGAGGGAGAACTGTGGTGCGACCCAAAACGGTCCAAAAGATGGCCGAAGCTTCCAACGAGTGGCGAACGCTCGTCCGGTGTCAGAAACCACTGGAAATGCACTTGCAGCAAAGGAAACGGGCTGAGCTCGAGGACTTCCGGTGCTCGTCCCAAGAAAACGCGAGCGGGAATGCCCCGGACTCAGTTTTCTCGTCCTGGGGTAAAAAGCGGTCCCTCGACGGTTTCTTCCCTTTGCTCCGTATTGGTCATAAGTCTTTCGATCTTCGGGTCTCGTGCTCCGAGGACTTCAACCCACACTCCTGGCATGCTCCCTGACACGTTTTCCGGAGGTATAGGTCGGGAAGCGAGCTCGTTGGAGGGAGAACTGTGGTGCGACCCAAAACGGTCCAAAAGATGGCCGAAGCTTCCAGCGAGTGGCGAACGCTCGTCCGGTGTCAGAAACCACTGGAAATGCACTTGCAGCGAAGGAAACGGGCTGAGCTCGAGGACTTCCGGTGCTCGTCCAAAGAAAACGCGAGCGGGAATGCGCCGGACTCAGTTTTCTGGTCCTGGGGTAAAAAGCGGTCCCCCGACGGTTTCTTCCCTTTGCTCCGTATTGGTCATAAGTCTTTCGATCTTCGGGTCTCGTGCTCCGAGGACTTCAACCCACACTCCTGGCATGCTCCCTGACACGTTTTCCGGAGGTATAGGTCGGGAAGCGAGCTCGTTGGAGGGAGAACTGTGGTGCGACCCAAAACGGTCCAAAAGATGGTCGGAGCTTCCAACGAGTGGCGAACGCTCGTCCGGTGTCAGAAACCACTGGAAATGCACTTGCAGCGAAGGAAACGGGCTGAGCTCGAGGACTTCCGGTGCTCGTCCCAAGAAAACGCGAGCGGGAATGCCCCGGACTCAGTTTTCTCGTCCTGGGGTAAAAAGCGGTCCCCCGACGGTTTCTTCCCTTTGCTCCGTATTGGTCATAAGTCTTTCGATCTTCGGGTCTCGTGCTCCGAGGACTTCAACCCACACTCCTGGCATGCTCCCTGACACGTTTTCCGGAGGTATAGATCGGGAAGCGAGCTCGTTGGAGGGAGAACTGTGGTGCGACACAAAACGGTCCAAAAGATGGCCGAAGCTTCCAACGAGTGGCGAACGCTCGTCCGGTGTCAGAAACCACTGGAAATGCACTTGCAGCGAAGGAAACGGGCTGAGCTCGAGGACTTCCGGTGCTCGTCCAAAGAAAACGGGAGCGGGAATGCCCCGGACTCAGTTTCCTGGTCCTGGGGTAAAAAGCGGTCCCCCGACGGTTTCTTCCCTTTGCTCCGTATTGGTCATAAGTCTTTCGATCTTCGGGTCTTGTGCTCCGAGGACTTCAACCCACACTCCTGGCATGCTCCCTGACACGTTTTCCGGAGGTATAGGTCGGGAAGCGAGCTCGTTGGAGGGAGAACTGTGGTGCGACCCAAAACGGTCCAAAAGATGGCCGAAGCTTCCAACGAGTGGCGAACGCTCGTCCGGTGTCAGAAACCACTGGAAATGCACTTGCAGCGAAGGAAACGGGCTGAGCTCGAGGACTTCCGGTGCTCGTCCCAAGAAAACGCGAGCGGGAATGCCCCGGACTCAGTTTTCTGGTCCTGGGGTAAAAAGCGGTCCCCCGACGGTTTCTTCCCTTTGCTCCGTATTGGTCATAAGTCTTTCGATCTTCGGGTCTCGTGCTCCGAGGACTTCAACCCACACTCCTGGCATGCTCCCTAACACGTTTTCCGGAGGTATAGGTCGGGAAGCGAGCTCGTTGGAGGGAGAACTGTGGTGCGACCCAAAACGGTCCAAAAGATGGCCGAAGCTTCCAGCGAGTGGCGAACGCTCGTCCGGTGTCAGAAACCACTGGAAATGCACTTGCAGCGAAGGAAACGGGCTGAGCTCGAGGACTTCCGGTGCTCGTCCCAAGAAAACGCGAGCGGGAATGCCCCGGACTCAGTTTTCTCGTCCTGGGGTAAAAAGCGGTCCCCCGACGGTTTCTTCCCTTTGCTCCGTATTGGTCATAAGTCTTTCGATCTTCGGGTCTCGTGCTCCGAGGACTTCAACCCACACTCCTGGCATGCTCCCTGACACGTTTTCCGGAGGTATAGGTCGGGAAGCGAGCTCGTTGGAGGGAGAACTGTGGTGCGACCCAAAACGGTCCAAAAGATGGCCGAAGCTTCCAACGAGTGGCGAACGCTCGTCCGGTGTCAGAAACCACTGGAAATGCACTTGCAGCGAAGGAAACGGGCTGAGCTCGAGGACTTCCGGTGCTCGTCCCAAGAAAACGCGAGCGGGAATGCCCCGGACTCAGTTTTCTCGTCCTGGGGTAAAAAGCGGTCCCCCGACGGTTTCTTCCCTTTGCTCCGTATTGGTCATAAGTCTTTCGATCTTCGGGTCTCGTGCTCCGAGGACTTCAACCCACACTCCTGGCATGCTCCCTGACACGTTTTCCGGAGGTATAGGTCGGGAAGCGAGCTCGTTGGAGGGAGAACTGTGGTGCGACCCAAAACGGTCCAAAAGATGGCCGAAGCTTCCAACGAGTGGCGAACGCTCGTCCGGTGTCAGAAACCACTGGAAATGCACTTGCAGCAAAGGAAACGGGCTGAGCTCGAGGACTTCCGGTGCTCGTCCCAAGAAAACGCGAGCGGGAATGCCCCGGACTCAGTTTTCTCGTCCTGGGGTAAAAAGCGGTCCCCCGACGGTTTCTTCCCTTTGCTCCGTATTGGTCATAAGTCTTTCGATCTTCGGGTCTCGTGCTCCGAGGACTTCAACCCACACTCCTGGCATGCTCCCTGACACGTTTTCCGGAGGTATAGGTCGGGAAGCGAGCTCGTTGGAGGGAGAACTGTGGTGCGACCCAAAACGGTCCAAAAGATGGCCGAAGCTTCCAGCGAGTGGCGAACGCTCGTCCGGTGTCAGAAACCACTGGAAATGCACTTGCAGCGAAGGAAACGGGCTGAGCTCGAGGACTTCCGGTGCTCGTCCAAAGAAAACGCGAGCGGGAATGCGCCGGACTCAGTTTTCTGGTCCTGGGGTAAAAAGCGGTCCCCCGACGGTTTCTTCCCTTTGCTCCGTATTGGTCATAAGTCTTTCGATCTTCGGGTCTCGTGCTCCGAGGACTTCAACCCACACTCCTGGCATGCTCCCTGACACGTTTTCCGGAGGTATAGGTCGGGAAGCGAGCTCGTTGGAGGGAGAACTGTGGTGCGACCCAAAACGGTCCAAAAGATGGTCGGAGCTTCCAACGAGTGGCGAACGCTCGTCCGGTGTCAGAAACCACTGGAAATGCACTTGCAGCGAAGGAAACGGGCTGAGCTCGAGGACTTCCGGTGCTCGTCCCAAGAAAACGCGAGCGGGAATGCCCCGGACTCAGTTTTCTCGTCCTGGGGTAAAAAGCGGTCCCCCGACGGTTTCTTCCCTTTGCTCCGTATTGGTCATAAGTCTTTCGATCTTCGGGTCTCGTGCTCCGAGGACTTCAACCCACACTCCTGGCATGCTCCCTGACACGTTTTCCGGAGGTATAGATCGGGAAGCGAGCTCGTTGGAGGGAGAACTGTGGTGCGACACAAAACGGTCCAAAAGATGACCGAAGCTTCCAACGAGTGGCGAACGCTCGTCCGGTGTCAGAAACCACTGGAAATGCACTTGCAGCGAAGGAAACGGGCTGAGCTCGAGGACTTCCGGTGCTCGTCCAAAGAAAACGGGAGCGGGAATGCCCCGGACTCAGTTTCCTGGTCCTGGGGTAAAAAGCGGTCCCCCGACGGTTTCTTCCCTTTGCTCCGTATTGGTCATAAGTCTTTCGATCTTCGGGTCTTGTGCTCCGAGGACTTCAACCCCCACTCCTGGCATGCTCCCTGACACGTTTTCCGGAGGTATAGGTCGGGAAGCGAGCTCGTTGGAGGGAGAACTGTGGTGCGACCCAAAACGGTCCAAAAGATGGCCGAAGCTTCCAACGAGTGGCGAACGCTCGTCCGGTGTCAGAAACCACTGGAAATGCACTTGCAGCGAAGGAAACGGGCTGAGCTCGAGGACTTCCGGTGCTCGTCCCAAGAAAACGCGAGCGGGAATGCCCCGGACTCAGTTTTCTGGTCCTGGGGTAAAAAGCGGTCCCCCGACGGTTTCTTCCCTTTGCTCCGTATTGGTCATAAGTCTTTCGATCTTCGGGTCTCGTGCTCCGAGGACTTCAACCCACACTCCTGGCATGCTCCCTAACACGTTTTCCGGAGGTATAGGTCGGGAAGCGAGCTCGTTGGAGGGAGAACTGTGGTGCGACCCAAAACGGTCCAAAAGATGGCCGAAGCTTCCAGCGAGTGGCGAACGCTCGTCCGGTGTCAGAAACCACTGGAAATGCACTTGCAGCGAAGGAAACGGGCTGAGCTCGAGGACTTCCGGTGCTCGTCCCAAGAAAACGCGAGCGGGAATGCCCCGGACTCAGTTTTCTCGTCCTGGGGTAAAAAGCGGTCCCCCGACGGTTTCTTCCCTTTGCTCCGTATTGGTCATAAGTCTTTCGATCTTCGGGTCTCGTGCTCCGAGGACTTCAACCCACACTCCTGGCATGCTCCCTGACACGTTTTCCGGAGGTATAGGTCGGGAAGCGAGCTCGTTGGAGGGAGAACTGTGGTGCGACCCAAAACGGTCCAAAAGATGGCCGAAGCTTCCAACGAGTGGCGAACGCTCGTCCGGTGTCAGAAACCACTGGAAATGCACTTGCAGCGAAGGAAACGGGCTGAGCTCGAGGACTTCCGGTGCTCGTCCCAAGAAAACGCGAGCGGGAATGCCCCGGACTCAGTTTTCTCGTCCTGGGGTAAAAAGCGGTCCCCCGACGGTTTCTTCCCTTTGCTCCGTATTGGTCATAAGTCTTTCGATCTTCGGGTCTCGTGCTCCGAGGACTTCAACCCACACTCCTGGCATGCTCCCTGACACGTTTTCCGGAGGTATAGGTCGGGAAGCGAGCTCGTTGGAGGGAGAACTGTGGTGCGACCCAAAACGGTCCAAAAGATGGCCGAAGCTTCCAACGAGTGGCGAACGCTCGTCCGGTGTCAGAAACCACTGGAAATGCACTTGCAGCAAATGAAACGGGCTGAGCTCGAGGACTTCCGGTGCTCTCCCAAGAAAACGCGAGCGGGAATGCCCCGGACTCAGTTTTCTCGTCCTGGGGTAAAAAGCGGTCCCCCGACGGTTTCTTCCCTTTGCTCCGTATTGGTCATAAGTCTTTCGATCTTCGGGTCTCGTGCTCCGAGGACTTCAACCCACACTCCTGGCATGCTCCCTGACACGTTTTCCGGAGGTATAGGTCGGGAAGCGAGCTCGTTGGAGGGAGAACTGTGGTGCGACCCAAAACGGTCCAAAAGATGGCCGAAGCTTCCAGCGAGTGGCGAACGCTCGTCCGGTGTCAGAAACCACTGGAAATGCACTTGCAGCGAAGGAAACGGGCTGAGCTCGAGGACTTCCGGTGCTCGTCCAAAGAAAACGCGAGCGGGAATGCGCCGGACTCAGTTTTCTGGTCCTGGGGTAAAAAGCGGTCCCCCGACGGTTTCTTCCCTTTGCTCCGTATTGGTCATAAGTCTTTCGATCTTCGGGTCTCGTGCTCCGAGGACTTCAACCCACACTCCTGGCATGCTCCCTGACACGTTTTCCGGAGGTATAGGTCGGGAAGCGAGCTCGTTGGAGGGAGAACTGTGGTGCGACCCAAAACGGTCCAAAAGATGGCCGAAGCTTCCAACGAGTGGCGAACGCTCGTCCGGTGTCAGAAACCACTGGAAATGCACTTGCAGCGAAGGAAACGGGCTGAGCTCGAGGACTTCCGGTGCTCGTCCCAAGAAAACGCGAGCGGGAATGCCCCGGACTCAGTTTTCTGGTCCTGGGGTAAAAAGCGGTCCCCCGACGGTTTCTTCCCTTTGCTCCGTATTGGTCATAAGTCTTTCGATCTTCGGGTCTCGTGCTCCGAGGACTTCAACCCACACTCCTGGCATGCTCCCTAACACGTTTTCCGGAGGTATAGGTCGGGAAGCGAGCTCGTTGGAGGGAGAACTGTGGTGCGACCCAAAACGGTCCAAAAGATGGCCGAAGCTTCCAGCGAGTGGCGAACGCTCGTCCGGTGTCAGAAACCACTGGAAATGCACTTGCAGCGAAGGAAACGGGCTGAGCTCGAGGACTTCCGGTGCTCGTCCCAAGAAAACGCGAGCGGGAATGCCCCGGACTCAGTTTTCTCGTCCTGGGGTAAAAAGCGGTCCCCCGACGGTTTCTTCCCTTTGCTCCGTATTGGTCATAAGTCTTTCGATCTTCGGGTCTCGTGCTCCGAGGACTTCAACCCACACTCCTGGCATGCTCCCTGACACGTTTTCCGGAGGTATAGGTCGGGAAGCGAGCTCGTTGGAGGGAGAACTGTGGTGCGACCCAAAACGGTCCAAAAGATGGCCGAAGCTTCCAACGAGTGGCGAACGCTCGTCCGGTGTCAGAAACCACTGGAAATGCACTTGCAGCGAAGGAAACGGGCTGAGCTCGAGGACTTCCGGTGCTCGTCCCAAGAAAACGCGAGCGGGAATGCCCCGGACTCAGTTTTCTCGTCCTGGGGTAAAAAGCGGTCCCCCGACGGTTTCTTCCCTTTGCTCCGTATTGGTCATAAGTCTTTCGATCTTCGGGTCTCGTGCTCCGAGGACTTCAACCCACACTCCTGGCATGCTCCCTGACACGTTTTCCGGAGGTATAGGTCGGGAAGCGAGCTCGTTGGAGGGAGAACTGTGGTGCGACCCAAAACGGTCCAAAAGATGGCCGAAGCTTCCAACGAGTGGCGAACGCTCGTCCGGTGTCAGAAACCACTGGAAATGCACTTGCAGCAAATGAAACGGGCTGAGCTCGAGGACTTCCGGTGCTCTCCCAAGAAAACGCGAGCGGGAATGCCCCGGACTCAGTTTTCTCGTCCTGGGGTAAAAAGCGGTCCCCCGACGGTTTCTTCCCTTTGCTCCGTATTGGTCATAAGTCTTTCGATCTTCGGGTCTCGTGCTCCGAGGACTTCAACCCACACTCCTGGCATGCTCCCTGACACGTTTTCCGGAGGTATAGGTCGGGAAGCGAGCTCGTTGGAGGGAGAACTGTGGTGCGACCCAAAACGGTCCAAAAGATGGCCGAAGCTTCCAGCGAGTGGCGAACGCTCGTCCGGTGTCAGAAACCACTGGAAATGCACTTGCAGCGAAGGAAACGGGCTGAGCTCGAGGACTTCCGGTGCTCGTCCAAAGAAAACGCGAGCGGGAATGCGCCGGACTCAGTTTTCTGGTCCTGGGGTAAAAAGCGGTCCCCCGACGGTTTCTTCCCTTTGCTCCGTATTGGTCATAAGTCTTTCGATCTTCGGGTCTCGTGCTCCGAGGACTTCAACCCACACTCCTGGCATGCTCCCTGACACGTTTTCCGGAGGTATAGGTCGGGAAGCGAGCTCGTTGGAGGGAGAACTGTGGTGCGACCCAAAACGGTCCAAAAGATGGCCGAAGCTTCCAACGAGTGGCGAACGCTCGTCCGGTGTCAGAAACCACTGGAAATGCACTTGCAGCGAAGGAAACGGGCTGAGCTCGAGGACTTCCGGTGCTCGTCCCAAGAAAACGCGAGCGGGAATGCCCCGGACTCAGTTTTCTGGTCCTGGGGTAAAAAGCGGTCCCCCGACGGTTTCTTCCCTTTGCTCCGTATTGGTCATAAGTCTTTCGATCTTCGGGTCTCGTGCTCCGAGGACTTCAACCCACACTCCTGGCATGCTCCCTAACACGTTTTCCGGAGGTATAGGTCGGGAAGCGAGCTCGTTGGAGGGAGAACTGTGGTGCGACCCAAAACGGTCCAAAAGATGGCCGAAGCTTCCAGCGAGTGGCGAACGCTCGTCCGGTGTCAGAAACCACTGGAAATGCACTTGCAGCGAAGGAAACGGGCTGAGCTCGAGGACTTCCGGTGCTCGTCCCAAGAAAACGCGAGCGGGAATGCCCCGGACTCAGTTTTCTCGTCCTGGGGTAAAAAGCGGTCCCCCGACGGTTTCTTCCCTTTGCTCCGTATTGGTCATAAGTCTTTCGATCTTCGGGTCTCGTGCTCCGAGGACTTCAACCCACACTCCTGGCATGCTCCCTGACACGTTTTCCGGAGGTATAGGTCGGGAAGCGAGCTCGTTGGAGGGAGAACTGTGGTGCGACCCAAAACGGTCCAAAAGATGGCCGAAGCTTCCAACGAGTGGCGAACGCTCGTCCGGTGTCAGAAACCACTGGAAATGCACTTGCAGCGAAGGAAACGGGCTGAGCTCGAGGACTTCCGGTGCTCGTCCCAAGAAAACGCGAGCGGGAATGCCCCGGACTCAGTTTTCTCGTCCTGGGGTAAAAAGCGGTCCCCCGACGGTTTCTTCCCTTTGCTCCGTATTGGTCATAAGTCTTTCGATCTTCGGGTCTCGTGCTCCGAGGACTTCAACCCACACTCCTGGCATGCTCCCTGACACGTTTTCCGGAGGTATAGGTCGGGAAGCGAGCTCGTTGGAGGGAGAACTGTGGTGCGACCCAAAACGGTCCAAAAGATGGCCGAAGCTTCCAACGAGTGGCGAACGCTCGTCCGGTGTCAGAAACCACTGGAAATGCACTTGCAGCAAATGAAACGGGCTGAGCTCGAGGACTTCCGGTGCTCTCCCAAGAAAACGCGAGCGGGAATGCCCCGGACTCAGTTTTCTCGTCCTGGGGTAAAAAGCGGTCCCCCGACGGTTTCTTCCCTTTGCTCCGTATTGGTCATAAGTCTTTCGATCTTCGGGTCTCGTGCTCCGAGGACTTCAACCCACACTCCTGGCATGCTCCCTGACACGTTTTCCGGAGGTATAGGTCGGGAAGCGAGCTCGTTGGAGGGAGAACTGTGGTGCGACCCAAAACGGTCCAAAAGATGGCCGAAGCTTCCAGCGAGTGGCGAACGCTCGTCCGGTGTCAGAAACCACTGGAAATGCACTTGCAGCGAAGGAAACGGGCTGAGCTCGAGGACTTCCGGTGCTCGTCCAAAGAAAACGCGAGCGGGAATGCGCCGGACTCAGTTTTCTGGTCCTGGGGTAAAAAGCGGTCCCCCGACGGTTTCTTCCCTTTGCTCCGTATTGGTCATAAGTCTTTCGATCTTCGGGTCTCGTGCTCCGAGGACTTCAACCCACACTCCTGGCATGCTCCCTGACACGTTTTCCGGAGGTATAGGTCGGGAAGCGAGCTCGTTGGAGGGAGAACTGTGGTGCGACCCAAAACGGTCCAAAAGATGGCCGAAGCTTCCAACGAGTGGCGAACGCTCGTCCGGTGTCAGAAACCACTGGAAATGCACTTGCAGCGAAGGAAACGGGCTGAGCTCGAGGACTTCCGGTGCTCGTCCAAAGAAAACGCGAGCGGGAATGCGCCGGACTCAGTTTTCTGGTCCTGGGGTAAAAAGCGGTCCCCCGACGGTTTCTTCCCTTTGCTCCGTATTGGTCATAAGTCTTTCGATCTTCGGGTCTTGTGCTCCGAGGACTTCAACCCACACTCCTGGCATGCTCCCTGACACGTTTTTAGGAGGTATAGGTCGGGAAGCGAGCTCGTTGGAGGGAGAACTGTGGTGCGACCCAAAACGGTCCAAAAGATGGCCGAAGCTTCCAACGAGTGGCGAACGCTCGTCCGGTGTCAGAAACCACTGGAAATGCACATGCAGCGAAGGAAACGGGCTGAGCTCGAGGAATTCCGGTGCTCGTCCCAAGAAAACGCGAGCGGGAATGCCCCGGACTCAGTTTTCTCGTCCTGGGGTAAAAAGCGGTCCCCCGACGGTTTCTTCCCTTTGCTCCGTATTGATCATAAGTCTTTCGATCTTCGGGTCTCGTGCTCCGAGGACTTCAACCCACACTCCTGGCATGCTCCCTGACACGTTTTCCGGAGGTATAGGTCCGGAAGCGAGCTCGTTGGAGGGAGAACTGTGGTGCGACCCAAAACGGTCCAAAAGATGGCCGAAGCTTCCAACGAGTGGCGAACGCTCGTCCGGTGTCAGAAACCACTGGAAATGCACTTGCAGCGAAGGAAACGGGCTGAGCTCGAGGACTTCCGGTGCTCGTCCCAAGAAAACGCGAGCGGGAATGCCCCGGACTCAGTTTTCTCGTCCTGGGGTAAAAAGCGGTCCCCCGACGGTTTCTTCCCTTTGCTCCGTATTGGTCATAAGTCTTTCGATCTTCGGGTCTCGTGCTCCGAGGACTTCAACCCACACTCCTGGCATGCTCCCTGACACGTTTTTCGGAGGTATAGGTCGGGAAGCGAGCTCGTTGGAGGGAGAACTGTGGTGCGACCCAAAACGGTCCAAAAGATGGCCGAAGCTTCCAACGAGTGGCGAACGCTCGTCCGGTGTCAGAAACCACTGGAAATGCACTTGCAGCGAAGGAAACGGGCTGAGCTCGAGGACTTCCGGTGCTCGTCCCAAGAAAACGCGAGCGGGAATGCCCCGGACTCAGTTTTCTCGTCCTGGGGTAAAAAGCGGTCCCCCGACGGTTTCTTCCCTTTGCTCCGTATTGGTCATAAGTCTTTCGATCTTCGGGTCTCGTGCTCCGAGGACTTCAACCCACACTCCTGGCATGCTCCCTGACACGTTTTTCGGAGGTATAGGTCGGGAAGCGAGCTCGTTGGAGGGAGAACTGTGGTGCGACCCAAAACGGTCCAAAAGATGGCCGAAGCTTCCAACGAGTGGCGAACGCTCGTCCGGTGTCAGAAACCACTGGAAATGCACTTGCAGCGAAGGAAACGGGCTGAGCTCGAGGACTTCCGGTGCTCGTCCCAAGAAAACGCGAGCGGGAATGCCCCGGACTCAGTTTTCTCGTCCTGGGGTAAAAAGCGGTCCCCCGACGGTTTCTTCCCTTTGCTCCGTATTGGTCATAAGTCTTTCGATCTTCGAGTCTCGTGCTCCGAGGACTTCAACCCACACTCCTGGCATGCTCCCTGACACGTTTTCCGGAGGTATAGGTCGGGAAGCGAGCTCGTTGGAGGGAGAACTGTGGTGCGACCCAAAACGGTCCAAAAGATGGCCGAAGCTTCCAACGAGTGGCGAACGCTCGTCCGGTGTCAGAAACCACTGGAAATGCACTTGCAGCGAAGGAAACGGGCTGAGCTCGAGGACTTCCGGTGCTCGTCTCAAGAAAACGCGAGCGGGAATGCCCCGGACTCAGTTTTCTCGTCCTGGGGTAAAAAGCGGTCCCCCGACGGTTTCTTCCCTTTGCTCCGTATTGGTCATAAATCTTTCGATCTTCGGGTCTCGTGCTCCGAGGACTTCAACCCACACTCCTGGCATGCTCCCTGACACGTTTTCCGGAGGTATAGGTCGGGAAGCGAGCTCGTTGGAGGGAGAACTGTGGTGCGACCCAAAACGGTCCAAAAGATGGCCGAAGCTTCCAACGAGTGGCGAACGCTCGTCCGGTGTCAGAAACCACTGGAAATGCACTTGCAGCGAAGGAAACGGGCTGAGCTCGAGGACTTCCGGTGCTCGTCCCAAGAAAACGCGAGCGGGAATGCCCCGGACTCAGTTTTCTCGTCCTGGGGTAAAAAGCGGTCCCCCGACGGTTTCTTCCCTTTGCTCCGTATTGGTCATAAGTCTTTCGATCTTCGGGTCTCGTGCTCCGAGGACTTCAACCCACACTCCTGGCATGCTCCCTGACACGTTTTCCGGAGGTATAGGTCGGGAAGCGAGCTCGTTGGAGGGAGAACTGTGGTGCGACCCAAAACGGTCCAAAAGATGGCCGAAGCTTCCAACGAGTGGCGAACGCTCGTCCGATGTCAGAAACCACTGGAAATGCACTTGCAGCGAAGGAAACGGGCTGAGCTCGAGGACTTCCGGTGCTCGTCCCAAGAAAACGCGAGCGGGAATGCCCCGGACTCAGTTTTCTCGTCCTGGGGTAAAAAGCGGTCCCCCGACGGTTTCTTCCCTTTGCTCCGTATTGGTCATAAGTCTTTCGATCTTCGGGTCTCGTGCTCCGAGGACTTCAACCCACACTCCTGGCATGCTCCCTGACACGTTTTCCGGAGGTATAGGTCGGGAAGCGAGCTCGTTGGAGGGAGAACTGTGGTGCGACCCAAAACGGTCCAAAAGATGGCCGAAGCTTCCAACGAGTGGCGAACGCTCGTCCGGTGTCAGAAACCACTGGAAATGCACTTGCAGCGAAGGAAACGGGCTGAGCTCGAGGACTTCCGGTGCTCGTCCCAAGAAAACGCGAGCGGGAATGCCCCGGACTCAGTTTTCTCGTCCTGGGGTAAAAAGCGGTCCCCCGACGGTTTCTTCCCTTTGCTCCGTATTGGTCATAAGTCTTTCGATCTTCGGGTCTCGTGCTCCGAGGACTTCAACCCACACTCCTGGCATGCTCCCTGACGCGTTTTCCGGAGGTATAGGTCGGGAAGCGAGCTCGTTGGAGGGAGAACTGTGGTGCGACCCAAAACGGTCCAAAAGATGGCCGAAGCTTCCAACGAGTGGCGAACGCTCGTCCGGTGTCAGAAACCACTGGAAATGCACTTGCAGCGAAGGAAACGGGCTGAGCTCGAGGACTTCCGGTGCTCGTCCCAAGAAAACGCGAGCGGGAATGCCCCGGACTCAGTTTTCTCGTCCTGGGGTAAAAAGCGGTCCCCCGACGGTTTCTTCCCTTTGCTCCGTATTGGTCATAAGTCTTTCGATCTTCGGGTCTCGTGCTCCGAGGACTTCAACCCACACTCCTGGCATGCTCCCTGACACGTTTTCCGGAGGTATAGGTCGGGAAGCGAGCTCGTTGGAGGGAGAACTGTGGTGCGACCCAAAACGGTCCAAAAGATGGCCGAAGCTTCCAACGAGTGGCGAACGCTCGTCCGGTGTCAGAAACCACTGGAAATGCACTTGCAGCGAAGGAAACGGGCTGAGCTCGAGGACTTCCGGTGCTCGTCTCAAGAAAACGCGAGCGGGAATGCCCCGGACTCAGTTTTCTCGTCCTGGGGTAAAAAGCGGTCCCCCGACGGTTTCTTCCCTTTGCTCCGTATTGGTCATAAATCTTTCGATCTTCGGGTCTCGTGCTCCGAGGACTTCAACCCACACTCCTGGCATGCTCCCTGACACGTTTTCCGGAGGTATAGGTCGGGAAGCGAGCTCGTTGGAGGGAGAACTGTGGTGCGACCCAAAACGGTCCAAAAGATGGCCGAAGCTTCCAACGAGTGGCGAACGCTCGTCCGGTGTCAGAAACCACTGGAAATGCACTTGCAGCGAAGGAAACGGGCTGAGCTCGAGGACTTCCGGTGCTCGTCCCAAGAAAACGCGAGCGGGAATGCCCCGGACTCAGTTTTCTCGTCCTGGGGTAAAAAGCGGTCCCCCGACGGTTTCTTCCCTTTGCTCCGTATTGGTCATAAGTCTTTCGATCTTCGGGTCTCGTGCTCCGAGGACTTCAACCCACACTCCTGGCATGCTCCCTGACACGTTTTCCGGAGGTATAGGTCGGGAAGCGAGCTCGTTGGAGGGAGAACTGTGGTGCGACCCAAAACGGTCCAAAAGATGGCCGAAGCTTCCAACGAGTGGCGAACGCTCGTCCGGTGTCAGAAACCACTGGAAATGCACTTGCAGCGAAGGAAACGGGCTGAGCTCGAGGACTTCCGGTGCTCGTCCCAAGAAAACGCGAGCGGGAATGCCCCGGACTCAGTTTTCTCGTCCTGGGGTAAAAAGCGGTCCCCCGACGGTTTCTTCCCTTTGCTCCGTATTGGTCATAAGTCTTTCGATCTTCGGGTCTCGTGCTCCGAGGACTTCAACCCACACTCCTGGCATGCTCCCTGACACGTTTTCCGGAGGTATAGGTCGGGAAGCGAGCTCGTTGGAGGGAGAACTGTGGTGCGACCCAAAACGGTCCAAAAGATGGCCGAAGCTTCCAACGAGTGGCGAACGCTCGTCCGGTGTCAGAAACCACTGGAAATGCACTTGCAGCGAAGGAAACGGGCTGAGCTGGAGGACTTCCGGTGCTCGTCCCAAGAAAACGCGAGCGGGAATGCCCCGGACTAAGTTTTCTCGTCCTGGGGTAAAAAGCGGTCCCCCGACGGTTTCTTCCCTTTGCTCCGTATTGGTCATAAGTCTTTCGATCTTCGGGTCTCGTGCTCCGAGGACTTCAACCCACACTCCTGGCATGCTCCCTGACACGTTTTCCGGAGGTATAGGTCGAGAAGCGAGCTCGTTGGAGGGAGAACTGTGGTGCGACCCAAAACGGTCCAAAAGATGGCCGAAGCTTCCAACGAGTGGCGAACGCTCGTCCGGTGTCAGAAACCACTGGAAATGCACTTGCAGCGAAGGAAACGGGCTGAGCTCGAGGACTTCCGGTGCTCGTCCCAAGAAAACGCGAGCGGGAATGCCCCGGACTCAGTTTTCTCGTCCTGGGGTAAAAAGCGGTCCCCCGACGGTTTCTTCCCTTTGCTCCGTATTGGTCATAAGTCTTTCGATCTTCGGGTCTCGTGCTCCGAGGACTTCAACCCACACTCCTGGCATGCTCCCTGACGCGTTTTCCGGAGGTATAGGTCGGGAAGCGAGCTCGTTGGAGGGAGAACTGTGGTGCGACCCAAAACGGTCCAAAAGATGGCCGAAGCTTCCAACGAGTGGCGAACGCTCGTCCGGTGTCAGAAACCACTGGAAATGCACTTGCAGCGAAGGAAACGGGCTGAGCTCGAGGACTTCCGGTGCTCGTCCCAAGAAAACGCGAGCGGGAATGCCCCGGACTCAGTTTTCTCGTCCTGGGGTAAAAAGCGGTCCCCCGACGGTTTCTTCCCTTTGCTCCGTATTGGTCATAAGTCTTTCGATCTTCGGGTCTCGTGCTCCGAGGACTTCAACCCACACTCCTGGCATGCTCCCTGACACGTTTTCCGGAGGTATAGGTCGGGAAGCGAGCTCGTTGGAGGGAGAACTGTGGTGCGACCCAAAACGGTCCAAAAGATGGCCGAAGCTTCCAACGAGTGGCGAACGCTCGTCCGGTGTCAGAAACCACTGGAAATGCACTTGCAGCGAAGGAAACGGGCTGAGCTCGATCGGTGCTCGTCCCAAGAAAACGCGAGCGGGAATGCCCCGGACTCAGTTTTCTCGTCCTGGGGTAAAAAGCGGTCCCCCGACGGTTTCTTCCCTTTGCTCCGTATTGGTCATAAGTCTTTCGATCTTCGGGTCTCGTGCTCCGAGGACTTCAACCCACACTCCTGGCATTCTCCCTGACACGTTTTCCGGAGGTATAGGTCGGGAAGCGAGCTCGTTGGAGGGAGAACTGTGGTGCGACCCAAAACGGTCCAAAAGATGGCCGAAGCTTCCAACGAGTGGCGAACGCTCGTCCGGTGTCAGAAACCACTGGAAATGCACTTGCAGCGAAGGAAACGGGCTGAGCTCGAGGACTTCCGGTGCTCGTCCCAAGAAAACGCGAGCGGGAATGCCCCGGACTCAGTTTTCTCGTCCTGGGGTAAAAAGCGGTCCCCCGACGGTTTCTTCCCTTTGCTCCGTATTGGTCATAAGTCTTTCGATCTTCGGGTCTCGTGCTCCGAGGACTTCAACCCACACTCCTGGCATGCTCCCTGACACGTTTTCCGGAGGTATAGGTCGGGAAGCGAGCTCGTTGGAGGGAGAACTGTGGTGCGACCCAAAACGGTCCAAAAGATGGCCGAAGCTTCCAACGAGTGGCGAACGCTCGTCCGGTGTCAGAAACCACTGGAAATGCACTTGCAGCGAAGGAAACGGGCTGAGCTCGAGGACTTCCGGTGCTCGTCCCAAGAAAACGCGAGCGGGAATGCCCCGGACTCAGTTTTCTCGTCCTGGGGTAAAAAGCGGTCCCCCGACGGTTTCTTCCCTTTGCTCCGTATTGGTCATAAGTCTTTCGATCTTCGGGTCTCGTGCTCCGAGGACTTCAACCCACACTCCTGGCATGCTCCCTGACACGTTTTCCGGAGGTATAGGTCGGGAAGCGAGCTCGTTGGAGGGAGAACTGTGGTGCGACCCAAAACGGTCCAAAAGATGGCCGAAGCTTCCAACGAGTGGCGAACGCTCGTCCGGTGTCAGAAACCACTGGAAATGCACTTGCAGCGAAGGAAACGGGCTGAGCTCGAGGACTTCCGGTGCTCGTCCCAAGAAAACGCGAGCGGGAATGCCCCGGACTCAGTTTTCTCGTCCTGGGGTAAAAAGCGGTCCCCCGACGGTTTCTTCCCTTTGCTCCGTATTGGTCATAAGTCTTTCGATCTTCGGGTCTCGTGCTCCGAGGACTTCAACCCACACTCCTGGCATGCTCCCTGACACGTTTTCCGGAGGTATAGGTCGGGAAGCGAGCTCGTTGGAGGGAGAACTGTGGTGCGACCCAAAACGGTCCAAAAGATGGCCGAAGCTTCCAACGAGTGGCGAACGCTCGTCCGGTGTCAGAAACCACTGGAAATGCACTTGCAGCGAAGGAAACGGGCTGAGCTCGATCGGTGCTCGTCCCAAGAAAACGCGAGCGGGAATGCCCCGGACTCAGTTTTCTCGTCCTGGGGTAAAAAGCGGTCCCCCGACGGTTTCTTCCCTTTGCTCCGTATTGGTCATAAGTCTTTCGATCTTCGGGTCTCGTGCTCCGAGGACTTCAACCCACACTCCTGGCATGCTCCCTGACACGTTTTCCGGAGGTATAGGTCGGGAAGCGAGCTCGTTGGAGGGAGAACTGTGGTGCGACCCAAAACGGTCCAAAAGATGGCCGAAGCTTCCAACGAGTGGCGAACGCTCGTCCGGTGTCAGAAACCACTGGAAATGCACTTGCAGCGAAGGAAACGGGCTGAGCTCGAGGACTTCCGGTGCTCGTCCCAAGAAAACGCGAGCGGGAATGCCCCGGACTCAGTTTTCTCGTCCTGGGGTAAAAAGCGGTCCCCCGACGGTTTCTTCCCTTTGCTCCGTATTGGTCATAAGTCTTTCGATCTTCGGGTCTCGTGCTCCGAGGACTTCAACCCACACTCCTGGCATGCTCCCTGACACGTTTTCCGGAGGTATAGGTCGGGAAGCGAGCTCGTTGGAGGGAGAACTGTGGTGCGACCCAAAACGGTCCAAAAGATGGCCGAAGCTTCCAACGAGTGGCGAACGCTCGTCCGGTGTCAGAAACCACTGGAAATGCACTTGCAGCGAAGGAAACGGGCTGAGCTCGAGGACTTCTGGTGCTCGTCCCAAGAAAACGCGAGCGGGAATGCCCCGGACTCAGTTTTCTCGTCCTGGGGTAAAAAGCGGTCCCCCGACGGTTTCTTCCCTTTGCTCCGTATTGGTCATAAGTCTTTTGATCTTCGGGTCTCGTGCTCCGAGGACTTCAACCCACACTCCTGGCATGCTCCCTGACACGTTTTCCGGAGGTATAGGTCGGGAAGCGAGCTCGTTGGAGGGAGAACTGTGGTGCGACCCAAAACGGTCCAAAAGATGGCCGAAGCTTCCAACGAGTGGCGAACGCTCGTCCGGTGTCAGAAACCACTGGAAATGCACTTGCAGCGAAGGAAACGGGCTGAGCTCGAGGACTTCCGGTGCTCGTCCCAAGAAAACGCGAGCGGGAATGCCCCGGACTCAGTTTTCTCGTCCTGGGGTAAAAAGCGGTCCCCCGACGGTTTCTTCCCTTTGCTCCGTATTGGTCATAAGTCTTTCGATCTTCGGGTCTCGTGCTCCGAGGACTTCAACCCACACTCCTGGCATGCTCCCTGACACGTTTTTCGGAGGTATAGGTCGGGAAGCGAGCTCGTTGGAGGGAGAACTGTGGTGCGACCCAAAACGGTCCAAAAGATGGCCGAAGCTTCCAACGAGTGGCGAACGCTCGTCCGGTGTCAGAAACCACTGGAAATGCACTTGCAGCGAAGGAAACGGGCTGAGCTCGAGGACTTCCGGTGCTCGTCCCAAGAAAACGCGAGCGGGAATGCCCCGGACTCAGTTTTCTCGTCCTGGGGTAAAAAGCGGTCCCCCGACGGTTTCTTCCCTTTGCTCCGTATTGGTCATAAGTCTTTCGATCTTCGGGTCTCGTGCTCCGAGGACTTCAACCCACACTCCTGGCATGCTCCCTGACACGTTTTCCAGAGGTATAGGTTGGGAAGCGAGCTCGTTGGAGGGAGAACTGTGGTGCGACCCAAAACGGTCCAGAAGATGGCCGAAGCTTCCAACGAGTGGCGAACGCTCGTCCGGTGTCAGAAACCACTGGAAATGCACAAGCAGCGAAGGAAACGGGCTGAGCTCGAGGACTTCCGGTGCTCGTCCCAAGAAAACGCGAGCGGGAATGCCCCGGACTCAGTTTTCTCGTCCTGGGGTAAAAAGCGGTCCCCCGACGGTTTCTTCCCTTTGCTCCGTATTGGTCATAAGTCTTTCGATCTTCGGGTCTCGTGTTCCGAGGACTTCAACCCACACTCCTGGCATGCTCCCTGACACGTTTTCCAGAGGTATAGGTCGGGAAGCGAGCTCGTTGGAGGAAGAACTGTGGTGCGACCCAAAACGGTCCAAAAGATGGCCGAAGCTTGCAACGAGTGGCGAACACTCGTCCGGTGTCAGAAACCACTGGAAATGCACTTGCAGCGAAGGAAACGGGCTGAGCTCGAGGACTTCCGGTGCTCGTCCCAAGAAAACGCGAGCGGGAATGCCCCGGACTCAGTTTTCTCGTCCTGGGGTAAAAAGCGGTCCCCCGACGGTTTCTTCCCTTTGCTCCGTATTGGTCATAAGTCTTTCGATCTTCGGGTCTCGTGCTCCGAGGACTTCAACCCACACTCCTGGCATGCTCCCTGACACGTTTTCCGGAGGTATAGGTCGGGAAGCGAGCTCGTTGGAGGGAGAACTGTGGTGCGACCCAAAACGGTCCAAAAGATGGCCGAAGCTTCCAACGAGTGGCGAACGCTCGTCCGGTATCAGAAACCACTGGAAATGCACTTGCAGCGAAGGAAACGGGCTGAGCTCGAGGACTTCCGGTGCTCGTCCCAAGAAAACGCGAGCGGGAATGCCCCGGACTCAGTTTTCTCGTCCTGGGGTAAAAAGCGGTCCCCCGACGGTTTCTTCCCTTTGCTCCGTATTGGTCATAAGTCTTTCGATCTTCGGGTCTCGTGCTCCGAGGACTTCAACCCACACTCCTGGCATGCTCCCTGACACGTTTTCCGGAGGTATAGGTCGGGAAGCGAGCTCGTTGGAGGGAGAACTGTGGTGCGACCCAAAACGGTCCAAAAGATGGCCGAAGCTTCCAACGAGTGGCGAACGCTCGTCCGGTGTCAGAAACCACTGGAAATGCACTTGCAGCGAAGGAAATGGGCTGAGCTCGAGGACTTCCGGTGCTCGTCCCAAGAAAACGCGAGCGGGAATGCCCCGGACTCAGTTTTCTCGTCCTGGGGTAAAAAGCGGTCCCCCGACGGTTTCTTCCCTTTGCTCCGTATTGGTCATAAGTCTTTCGATCTTCGGGTCTCGTGCTCCGAGGACTTCAACCCACACTCCTGGCATGCTCCCTGACACGTTTTCCGGAGGTATAGGTCGGGAAGCGAGCTCGTTGGAGGGAGAACTGTGGTGCGACCCAAAACGGTCCAAAAGATGGCCGAAGCTTCCAACGAGTGGCGAACGCTCGTCCGGTGTCAGAAACCACTGGAAATGCACTTGCAGCGAAGGAAACGGGCTGAGCTCGAGGACTTCCGGTGCTCGTCCCAAGAAAACGCGAGCGGGAATGCCCCGGACTCAGTTTTCTCGTCCTGGGGTAAAAAGCGATCCCCCGACGGTTTCTTCCCTTTGCTCCGTATTGGTCATAAGTCTTTAGATCTTCGGGTCTCGTGCTCCGAGGACTTCAACCCACACTCCTGGCATGCTCCCTGACACGTTTTCCGGAGGTATAGGTCGGGAAGCGAGCTCGTTGGAGGGAGAACTGTGGTGCGACCCAAAACGGTCCAAAAGATGGCCGAAGCTTCCAACGAGTGGCGAACGCTCGTCCGGTGTCAGAAACCACTGGAAATGTACTTGCAGCGAAGGAAACGGGCTGAGCTCGAGGACTTCCAGTGCTCGTCCCAAGAAAACGCGAGCGGGAATGCCCCGGACTCAGTTTTCTCGTCCTGGGGTAAAAAGCGGTCCCCCGACGGTTTCTTCCCTTTGCTCCGTATTGGTCATAAGTCTTTCGATCTTCGGGTCTCGTGCTCCGAGGACTTCAACCCACACTCCTGGCATGCTCCCTGACACGTTTTCCGGAGGTATAGGTCGGGAAGCGAGCTCGTTGGAGGGAGAACTGTGGTGCGACCCAAAACGGTCCAAAAGATGGCCGAAGCTTCCAACGAGTGGCGAACGCTCGTCCGGTGTCAGAAACCACTGGAAATGCACTTGCAGCGAAGGAAACGGGCTGAGCTCGAGGACTTCCGGTGCTCGTCCCAAGAAAACGCGAGCGGGAATGCCCCGGACTCAGTTTTCTCGTCCTGGGGTAAAAAGCGGTCCCCCGACGGTTTCTTCCCTTTGCTCCGTATTGGTCATAAGTCTTTCGATCTTCGGGTCTCGTGCTCCGAGGACTTCAACCCACACTCCTGGCATGCTCCCTGACACGTTTTCCGGAGGTATAGGTCGGGAAGCGAGCTCGTTGGAGGGAGAACTGTGGTGCGACCCAAAACGGTCCAAAAGATGGCCGAAGCTTCCAACGAGTGGCGAACGCTCGTCCGGTGTCAGAAACCACTGGAAATGCACTTGCAGCGAAGGAAACGGGCTGAGCTCGAGGACTTCCGGTGCTCGTCCCAAGAAAACGCGAGCGGGAATGCCCCGGACTCAGTTTTCTCGTCCTGGGGTAAAAAGCGGTCCCCCGACGGTTTCTTCCCTTTGCTCCGTATTGGTCATAAGTCTTTCGATCTTCGGGTCTCGTGCTCCGAGGACTTCAACCCACACTCCTGGCATGCTCCCTGACACGTTTTCCGGAGGTATAGGTCGGGAAGCGAGCTCGTTGGAGGGAGAACTGTGGTGCGACCCAAAACGGTCCAAAAGATGGCCGAAGCTTCCAACGAGTGGCGAACGCTTGTCCGGTGTCAGAAACCACTGGAAATGCACTTGCAGCGAAGGAAACGGGCTGAGCTCGAGGACTTCCGGTGCTCGTCCCAAGAAAACGCGAGCGGGAATGCCCCGGACTCAGTTTTCTCGTCCTGGGGTAAAAAGCGGTCCCCCGACGGTTTCTTCCCTTTGCTCCGTATTGGTCATAAGTCTTTCGATCTTCGGGTCTCGTGCTCCGAGGACTTCAACCCACACTCCTGGCATGCTCCCTGACACGTTTTCCGGAGGTATAGGTCGGGAAGCGAGCTCGTTGGAGGGAGAACTGTGGTGCGACCCAAAACGGTCCAAAAGATGGCCGAAGCTTCCAACGAGTGGCGAACGCTCGTCCGGTGTCAGAAACCACTGGAAATGCACTTGCAGCGAAGGAAACGGGCTGAGCTCGAGGACTTCCGGTGCTCGTCCCAAGAAAACGCGAGCGGGAATGCCCCGGACTCAGTTTTCTCGTCCTGGGGTAAAAAGCGGTCCCCCGACGGTTTCTTCCCTTTGCTCCGTATTGGTCATAAGTCTTTCGATCTTCGGGTCTCGTGCTCCGAGGACTTCAACCCACACTCCTGGCATGCTCCCTGACACGTTTTCCGGAGGTATAGGTCGGGAAGCGAGCTCGTTGGAGGGAGAACTGTGGTGCGACCCAAAACGGTCCAAAAGATGGCCGAAGCTTCCAACGAGTGGCGAACGCTCGTCCGGTGTCAGAAACCACTGGAAATGCACTTGCAGCGAAGGAAACGGGCTGAGCTCGAGGACTTCCGGTGCTCGTCCCAAGAAAACGCGAGCGGGAATGCCCCGGACTCAGTTTTCTCGTCCTGGGGTAAAAAGCGGTCCCCCGACGGTTTCTTCCCTTTGCTCCGTATTGGTCATAAGTCTTTCGATCTTCGGGTCTCGTGCTCCGAGGACTTCAACCCACACTGCTGGCATGCTCCCTGACACGTTTTCCGGAGGTATAGGTCGGGAAGCGAGCTCGTTGGAGGGAGAACTGTGGTGCGACCCAAAACGGTCCAAAAGATGGCCGAAGCTTCCAACGAGTGGCGAACGCTGGTCCGGTGTCAGAAACCACTGGAAATGCACTTGCAGCGAAGGAAACGGGCTGAGCTCGAGGACTTCCGGTGCTCGTCCCAAGAAAACGCGAGCGGGAATGCCCCGGACTCAGTTTTCTCGTCCTGGGGTAAAAAGCGGTCCCCCGACGGTTTCTTCCCTTTGCTCCGTATTGGTCATAAGTCTTTCGATCTTCGGGTCTCGTGCTCCGAGGACTTCAACCCACACTGCTGGCATGCTCCCTGACACGTTTTCCGGAGGTATAGGTCGGGAAGCGAGCTCGTTGGAGGGAGAACTGTGGTGCGACCCAAAACGGTCCAAAAGATGGCCGAAGCTTCCAACGAGTGGCGAACGCTCGTCCGGTGTCAGAAACTACTGGAAATGCACTTGCAGCGAAGGAAACGGGCTGAGCTCGAGGACTTCCGGTGCTCGTCCCAAGAAAACGCGAGCGGGAATGCCCCGGACTCAGTTTTCTCGTCCTGGGGTAAAAAGCGGTCCCCCGACGGTTTCTTCCCTTTGCTCCGTATTGGTCATAAGTCTTTCGATCTTCGGGTCTCGTGCTCCGAGGACTTCAACCCACACTGCTGGCAAGCTCCCTGACACGTTTTCCGGAGGTATAGGTCGGGAAGCGAGCTCGTTGGAGGGAGAACTGTGGTGCGACCCAAAACGGTCCAAAAGATGGCCGAAGCTTCCAACGAGTGGCGAACGCTCGTCCGGTGTCAGAAACCACTGGAAATGCACTTGCAGCGAAGGAAACGGGCTGAGCTCGAGGACTTCCGGTGCTCGTCCCAAGAAAACGCGAGCGGGAATGCCCCGGACTCAGTTTTCTCGTCCTGGGGTAAAAAGCGGTCCCCCGACGGTTTCTTCCCTTTGCTCCGTATTGGTCATAAGTCTTTCGATCTTCGGGTCTCGTGCTCCGAGGACTTCAACCCACACTGCTGGCATGCTCCCTGACACGTTTTCCGGAGGTATAGGTCGGGAAGCGAGCTCGTTGGAGGGAGAACTGTGGTGCGACCCAAAACGGTCCAAAAGATGGCCGAAGCTTCCAACGAGTGGCGAACGCTGGTCCGGTGTCAGAAACCACTGGAAATGCACTTGCAGCGAAGGAAACGGGCTGAGCTCGAGGACTTCCGGTGCTCGTCCCAAGAAAACGCGAGCGGGAATGCCCCGGACTCAGTTTTCTCGTCCTGGGGTAAAAAGCGGTCCCCCGACGGTTTCTTCCCTTTGCTCCGTATTGGTCATAAGTCTTTCGATCTTCGGGTCTCGTGCTCCGAGGACTTCAACCCACACTGCTGGCATGCTCCCTGACACGTTTTCCGGAGGTATAGGTCGGGAAGCGAGCTCGTTGGAGGGAGAACTGTGGTGCGACCCAAAACGGTCCAAAAGATGGCCGAAGCTTCCAACGAGTGGCGAACGCTCGTCCGGTGTCAGAAACCACTGGAAATGCACTTGCAGCGAAGGAAACGGGCTGAGCTCGAGGACTTCCGGTGCTCGTCCCAAGAAAACGCGAGCGGGAATGCCCCGGACTCCGTTTTCTCGTCCTGGGGTAAAAAGCGGTCCCCCGACGGTTTCTTCCCTTTGCTCCGTATTGGTCATAAGTCTTTCGATCTTCGGGTCTCGTGCTCCGAGGACTTCAACCTACACTGCTGGCATGCTCCCTGACACGTTTTCCGGAGGTATAGGTCGGGAAGCGAGCTCGTTGGAGGGAGAACTGTGGTGCGACCCAAAACGGTCCAAAAGATGGCCGAAGCTTCCAACGAGTGGCGAACGCTCGTCCGGTGTCAGAAACCACTGGAAATGCACTTGCAGCGAAGGAAACGGGCTGAGCTCGAGGACTTCCGGTGCTCGTCCCAAGAAAACGCGAGCGGGAATGCCCCGGACTCAGTTTTCTCGTCCTGGGGTAAAAAGCGGTCCCCCGACGGTTTCTTCCCTTCGCTCCGTATTGGTCATAAGTCTTTCGATCTTCGGGTCTCGTGCTCCGAGGACTTCAGCCCACACTCCTGGCATGCTCCCTGACACGTTTTCCGGAGGTATAGGTCGGGAAGCGAGCTCGTTGGAGGGAGAACTGTGGTGCGACCCAAAACGGTCCAAAAGATGGTCGAAGCTTCCAACGAGTGGCGAACGCTCGTCCGGTGTCAGAAACCACTGGAAATGCACTTGCAGCGAAGGAAACGGGCTGAGCTCGAGGGCTTCCGGTGCTCGTCCCAAGAAAACGCGAGCGGGAATGCCCCGGACTCAGTTTTCTCGTCCTGGGGTAAAAAGCGGTCCCCCGACGGTTTCTTCCCTTTGCTCCGTATTGGTCATAAGTCTTTCGATCTTCGGGTCTCGTGCTCCGAGGACTTCAACCCACACTCCTGGCATGCTCCCTGACACGTTTTCCGGAGGTATAGGTCGGGAAGCGAGCTCGTTGGAGGGAGAACTGTGGTGCGACCAAAAACGGTCGAAAAGATGGCCGAAGCTTCCAACGAGTGGCGAACGCTCGTCCGGTGACAGAAACCACTGGAAATGCACTTGCAGCGAAGGAAACGGGCTGAGCTCGAGGACTTCCGGTGCTCGTCCCAAGAAAACGCGAGCGGGAATGCCCCGGACTCATTTTCTCGTCCTGGGGTAAAAAGCGGTCCCCCGACGGTTTCTTCCCTTTGCTCCGTATTGGTCATAAGTCTTTCGATCTTCGGGTCTCGTGCTCCGAGGACTTCAACCCACACTCCTGGCATGCTCCCTGACACATTTTCCGGAGGTATAGGTCGGGAAGCGAGCTCGTTGGAGGGAGAACAGTGGTGCGACCCAAAACGGTCCAAAAGATGGCCGAAGCTTCCAACGAGTGGCGAACGCTCGTCCGGTGTCAGAAACCACTGGAAATGCACTTGCAGCGAAGGAAACGGGCTGAGCTCGAGGGCTTCCAGTGCTCGTCCCAAGAAAACGCGAGCGGGAATGCCCCGGACTCAGTTTTCTCGTCCTGGGGTAAAAAGCGGTCCCCCGACGGTTTCTTCCCTTTGCTCCGTATTGGTCATAAGTCTTTCGATCTTCGGGTCTCGTGCTCCGAGGACTTCAACCCACACTCCTGGCATGCTCCCTGACACGTTTTCCGGAGGTATAGGTCGGGAAGCGAGCTCGTTGGAGGGCGAACTGTGGTGCGACCCAAAACGGTCCAAAAGATGGCCGAAGCTTCCAACGAGTGGCGAACGCTCGTCCGGTGTCAGAAACCACTGGAAATGCACTTGCAGCGAAGGAAACGGGCTGAGCTCGAGGGCTTCCGGTGCTCGTCCCAAGAAAACGCGAGCGGGAATGCCCCGGACTCAGTTTTCTCGTCCTGAGGTAAAAAGCAGTCCCCCGACGGTTTCTTCCCTTTGCTCCGTATTGGTCATAAGTCTTTCGATCTTCGGGTCTCGTGCTCCGAGGACTTCAACCCACACTCCTGGAATGCTGCCTGACACGTTTTCCGGAGGTATAGGTCGGGAAGCGAGCTCGTTGGAGGGCGAACTGTGGTGCGACCCAAAACCTTCCAAAAGATGGCCGAAGCTTCCAACGAGTTGCGAACGCTCGTCCGGTGTCAGAAACCACTGGAAATGCACTTGCAGCGAAGGAAACGGGCTGAGCTCGAGGGCTTCCGGTGCTCGTCCCAAGAAAACGCGAGCGGGAATGCCCCGGACTCAGTTTTCTCGTCCTGGGGTAAAGAGCGGTCCCCCGACTATTTCTTCCCTTTGCTCCGTATTGGTCATAAGTCTTTCGATCTTCGGGTCTCGTGCTCCGAGGACTTCAACCCACACTCCTGGAATGCTGCCTGACACGTTTTCCGGAGGTATAGGTCGGGAAGCGAGCTCGTTGGAGGGAGAACTGTGGTGCGACCCAAAACCTTCCAAAAGATGGCCGAAGCTTCCAACGAGTGGCGAACGCTCGTCCGGTGTCAGAAACCACTGGAAATGCACTTGCAGCGAAGGAAACGGGCTGAGCTCGAGGACTTCCGGTGCTCGTCCCAAGAAAACGCGAGCGGGAATGCCCCGGACTCAGTTTTCTCGTCCTGGGGTAAAAAGCGGTCCCCCGACGGTTTCTTCCCTTCGCTCCGTATTGGTCATAAGTCTTTCGATCTTCGGGTCTCGTGCTCCGAGGACTTCAGCCCACACTCCTGGCATGCTCCCTGACACGTTTTCCGGAGGTATAGGTCGGGAGGCGAGCTCGTTGGAGGGAGAACTGTGGTGCGACCCAAAACGGTCCAAAAGATGGCCGAAGCTTCCAACGAGTGGCGAACGCTCGTCCGGTGTCAGAAACCACTGGAAAAGCACTTGCAGCGAAGGAAACGGGCTGAGCTCGAGGACTTCCGGTGCTCGTCCCAAGAAAACGCGAGCGGGAATGCCCCGGACTCAGTTTTCTCGTCCTGGGGTAAAAAGCGGTCCCCCGACGGTTTCTTCCCTTTGCTCCGTATTGGTCATAAGTCTTTCGATCTTCGGGTCTCGTGCTCCGAGGACTTCAACCCACACTCCTGGCATGCTCCCTGACACGTTTTCCGGAGGTATAGGTCGGGAAGCGAGCTCGTTGGAGGGCGAACTGTGGTGCGACCCAAAACGGTCCAAAAGATGGCCGAAGCTTCCAACGAGTGGCGAACGCTCGTCCGGTGTCAGAAACCACTGGAAATGCACTTGCAGCGAAGGAAACGGGCTGAGCTCGAGGGCTTCCGGTGCTCGTCCCAAGAAAACGCGAGCGGGAATGCCCCGGACTCAGTTTTCTCGTCCTGGGGTAAAAAGCGGTCCCCCGACGATTTCTTCCCTTTGCTCCGTATTGGTCATAAGTCTTTCGATCTTCGGGTCTCGTGCTCCGAGGACTTCAACCCACACTCCTGGAATGCTGCCTGACACGTTTTCCGGAGGTATAGGTCGGGAAGCGAGCTCGTTGGAGGGCGAACTGTGGTGCGACCCAAAACCTTCCAAAAGATGGCCGAAGCTTCCAACGAGTTGCGAACGCTCGTCCGGTGTCAGAAACCACTGGAAATGCACTTGCAGCGAAGGAAACGGGCTGAGCTCGAGGGCTTCCGGTGCTCGTCCCAAGAAAACGCGAGCGGGAATGCCCCGGACTCAGTTTTCTCGTCCTGGGGTAAAAAGCGGTCCCCCGACGATTTCTTCCCTTTGCTCCGTATTGGTCATAAGTCTTTCGATCTTCGGGTCTCGTGCTCCGAGGACTTCAACCCACACTCCTGGAATGCTGCCTGACACGTTTTCCGGAGGTATAGGTCGGGAAGCGAGCTCGTTGGAGGGCGAACTGTGGTGCGACCCAAAACCTTCCAAAAGATGGCCGAAGCTTCCAACGAGTTGCGAACGCTCGTCCGGTGTCAGAAACCACTGGAAATGCACTTGCAGCGAAAGAAACGGGCTGAGCTCGAGGGCTTCCGGTGCTCGTCCCAAGAAAACGCGAGCGGGAATGCCGCGGACTCAGTTTTCTCGTCCTGGGGTAAAAAGCGGTCCCCCGACGGTTTCTTCCCTTTGCTCCGTATTGGTCATAAGTCTTTCGATCTTCGGGTCTCGTGCTCCGAGGACTTCAACCCACATTCCTGGCATGCTCCCTGACACGTTTTCCGGAGGTATAGGTCGGGAGGCAAGCTCGTTGGAGGGAGAACTGTGGTGCGACCCAAAACGGTCCAAAAGATGGTCGAAGCTTCTAACGAGTGGCGAACGCTCGTCCGGTGTCAGAAACCACCGGAAATGCACTTGCAGCGAAGGAAACGGGCTGAGCTCGAGGGCTTCCGGTGCTCGTCCCAAGAAAACGCGAGCGGGAATGCCCCGGACTCAGTTTTCTCGTCCTGGGGTAAAAAGCGGTCCCCCGACGGTTTCTTCCCTTTGCTCCGTATTGGTCATAAGTCTTTCGATCTTCGGGTCTCGTGCTCCGAGGACTTCAACCGACACTCCTGGCATGCTCCCTGACACGTTTTCCGGAGGTATAGGTCGGGAAGCGAGCTCGTTGGAGGGAGAACTGTGGTGCGACCCAAAACGGTCCAAAAGATGGCCGAAGCTTCCAACGAGTGACGAACGCTGGTCCGGTGTCAGAAACCACTGGAAATGCACTTGCAGCGAAGGAAACGGGCTGAGCTCGAGGACTTCCGGTGCTCGTCCCAAGAAAACGCGAGCGGGAATGCCCCGGACTCAGTTTTCTCGTCCTGGGGTAAAAAGCGGTCTCCCGACGGTTTCTTCCCTTTGCTCCGTATTGGTCATAAGTCTTTCGATCTTCGGGTCTCGTGCTCCGAGGACTTCAACCCACATTCCTGGCATGCTCCCTGACACGTTTTCCGGAGGTATAGGTCGGGAAGCGAGCTCGTTGGAGGGAGAACTGTGGTGCGACCCAAAACGGTCCAAAAGATGGCCGAAGCTTCCAACGAGTGGCGAACGCTCGTCCGGTGTCAGAAACCACTGGAAATGCACTTGCAGCGAAGGAAACGGGCTGAGCTCGAGGACTTCCGGTGCTCGTCCCAAGAAAACGCGAGCGGGAATGCCCCGGACTCAGTTTTCTCGTCCTGGGGTAAAAAGCGGTCCCCCGACGGTTTCTTCCCTTTGCTCCGTATTGGTCATAAGTCTTTCGATCTTCGGGTCTCGTGCTCCGAGGACTTCAACCTACACTGCTGGCATGCTCCCTGACACGTTTTCCGGAGGTATAGGTCGGGAAGCGAGCTCGTTGGAGGGAGAACTGTGGTGCGACCCAAAACGGTCCAAAAGATGGCCGAAGCTTCCAACGAGTGGCGAACGCTCGTCCGGTGTCAGAAACCACTGGAAATGCACTTGCAGCGAAGGAAACGGGCTGAGCTCGAGGACTTCCGGTGCTCGTCCCAAGAAAACGCGAGCGGGAATGCCCCGGACTCAGTTTTCTCGTCCTGGGGTAAAAAGCGGTCCCCCGACGGTTTCTTCCCTTCGCTCCGTATTGGTCATAAGTCTTTCGATCTTCGGGTCTCGTGCTCCGAGGACTTCAGCCCACACTCCTGGCATGCTCCCTGACACGTTTTCCGGAGGTATAGGTCGGGAAGCGAGCTCGTTGGAGGGAGAACTGTGGTGCGACCCAAAACGGTCCAAAAGATGGTCGAAGCTTCCAACGAGTGGCGAACGCTCGTCCGGTGTCAGAAACCACTGGAAATGCACTTGCAGCGAAGGAAACGGGCTGAGCTCGAGGGCTTCCGGTGCTCGTCCCAAGAAAACGCGAGCGGGAATGCCCCGGACTCAGTTTTCTCGTCCTGGGGTAAAAAGCGGTCCCCCGACGGTTTCTTCCCTTTGCTCCGTATTGGTCATAAGTCTTTCGATCTTCGGGTCTCGTGCTCCGAGGACTTCAACCCACACTCCTGGCATGCTCCCTGACACGTTTTCCGGAGGTATAGGTCGGGAAGCGAGCTCGTTGGAGGGAGAACTGTGGTGCGACCAAAAACGGTCGAAAAGATGGCCGAAGCTTCCAACGAGTGGCGAACGCTCGTCCGGTGACAGAAACCACTGGAAATGCACTTGCAGCGAAGGAAACGGGCTGAGCTCGAGGACTTCCGGTGCTCGTCCCAAGAAAACGCGAGCGGGAATGCCCCGGACTCAGTTTTCTCGTCCTGGGGTAAAAAGCGGTCCCCCGACGGTTTCTTCCCTTTGCTCCGTATTGGTCATAAGTCTTTCGATCTTCGGGTCTCGTGCTCCGAGGACTTCAACCCACACTCCTGGCATGCTCCCTGACACATTTTCCGGAGGTATAGGTCGGGAAGCGAGCTCGTTGGAGGGAGAACAGTGGTGCGACCCAAAACGGTCCAAAAGATGGCCGAAGCTTCCAACGAGTGGCGAACGCTCGTCCGGTGTCAGAAACCACTGGAAATGCACTTGCAGCGAAGGAAACGGGCTGAGCTCGAGGGCTTCCGGTGCTCGTCCCAAGAAAACGCGAGCGGGAATGCCCCGGACTCAGTTTTCTCGTCCTGGGGTAAAAAGCGGTCCCCCGACGGTTTCTTCCCTTTGCTCCGTATTGGTCATAAGTCTTTCGATCTTCGGGTCTCGTGCTCCGAGGACTTCAACCCACACTCCTGGCATGCTCCCTGACACGTTTTCCGGAGGTATAGGTCGGGAAGCGAGCTCGTTGGAGGGCGAACTGTGGTGCGACCCAAAACGGTCCAAAAGATGGCCGAAGCTTCCAACGAGTGGCGAACGCTCGTCCGGTGTCAGAAACCACTGGAAATGCACTTGCAGCGAAGGAAACGGGCTGAGCTCGAGGGCTTCCGGTGCTCGTCCCAAGAAAACGCGAGCGGGAATGCCCCGGACTCAGTTTTCTCGTCCTGAGGTAAAAAGCGGTCCCCCGACGGTTTCTTCCCTTTGCTCCGTATTGGTCATAAGTCTTTCGATCTTCGGGTCTCGTGCTCCGAGGACTTCAACCCACACTCCTGGAATGCTGCCTGACACGTTTTCCGGAGGTATAGGTCGGGAAGCGAGCTCGTTGGAGGGCGAACTGTGGTGCGACCCAAAACCTTCCAAAAGATGGCCGAAGCTTCCAACGAGTTGCGAACGCTCGTCCGGTGTCAGAAACCACTGGAAATGCACTTGCAGCGAAGGAAACGGGCTGAGCTCGAGGGCTTCCGGTGCTCGTCCCAAGAAAACGCGAGCGGGAATGCCCCGGACTCAGTTTTCTCGTCCTGGGGTAAAGAGCGGTCCCCCGACTATTTCTTCCCTTTGCTCCGTATTGGTCATAAGTCTTTCGATCTTCGGGTCTCGTGCTCCGAGGACTTCAACCCACACTCCTGGAATGCTGCCTGACACGTTTTCCGGAGGTATAGGTCGGGAAGCGAGCTCGTTGGAGGGAGAACTGTGGTGCGACCCAAAACCTTCCAAAAGATGGCCGAAGCTTCCAACGAGTGGCGAACGCTCGTCCGGTGTCAGAAACCACTGGAAATGCACTTGCAGCGAAGGAAACGGGCTGAGCTCGAGGACTTCTGGTGCTCGTCCCAAGAAAACGCGAGCGGGAATGCCCCGGACTCAGTTTTCTCGTCCTGGGGTAAAAAGCGGTCCCCCGACGGTTTCTTCCCTTCGCTCCGTATTGGTCATAAGTCTTTCGATCTTCGGGTCTCGTGCTCCGAGGACTTCAGCCCACACTCCTGGCATGCTCCCTGACACGTTTTCCGGAGGTATAGGTCGGGAGGCGAGCTCGTTGGAGGGAGAACTGTGGTGCGACCCAAAACGGTCCAAAAGATGGCCGAAGCTTCCAACGAGTGGCGAACGCTCGTCCGGTGTCAGAAACCACTGGAAAAGCACTTGCAGCGAAGGAAACGGGCTGAGCTCGAGGACTTCCGGTGCTCGTCCCAAGAAAACGCGAGCGGGAATGCCCCGGACTCAGTTTTCTCGTCCTGGGGTAAAAAGCGGTCCCCCGACGGTTTCTTCCCTTTGCTCCGTATTGGTCATAAGTCTTTCGATCTTCGGGTCTCGTGCTCCGAGGACTTCAACCCACACTCCTGGCATGCTCCCTGACACGTTTTCCGGAGGTATAGGTCGGGAAGCGAGCTCGTTGGAGGGCGAACTGTGGTGCGACCCAAAACGGTCCAAAAGATGGCCGAAGCTTCCAACGAGTGGCGAACGCTCGTCCGGTGTCAGAAACCACTGGAAATGCACTTGCAGCGAAGGAAACGGGCTGAGCTCGAGGGCTTCCGGTGCTCGTCCCAAGAAAACGCGAGCGGGAATGCCCCGGACTCAGTTTTCTCGTCCTGGGGTAAAAAGCGGTCCCCCGACGATTTCTTCCCTTTGCTCCGTATTGGTCATAAGTCTTTCGATCTTCGGGTCTCGTGCTCCGAGGACTTCAACCCACACTCCTGGAATGCTGCCTGACACGTTTTCCGGAGGTATAGGTCGGGAAGCGAGCTCGTTGGAGGGCGAACTGTGGTGCGACCCAAAACCTTCCAAAAGATGGCCGAAGCTTCCAACGAGTTGCGAACGCTCGTCCGGTGTCAGAAACCACTGGAAATGCACTTGCAGCGAAGGAAACGGGCTGAGCTCGAGGGCTTCCGGTGCTCGTCCCAAGAAAACGCGAGCGGGAATGCCCCGGACTCAGTTTTCTCGTCCTGGGGTAAAAAGCGGTCCCCCGACGATTTCTTCCCTTTGCTCCGTATTGGTCATAAGTCTTTCGATCTTCGGGTCTCGTGCTCCGAGGACTTCAACCCACACTCCTGGAATGCTGCCTGACACGTTTTCCGGAGGTATAGGTCGGGAAGCGAGCTCGTTGGAGGGCGAACTGTGGTGCGACCCAAAACCTTCCAAAAGATGGCCGAAGCTTCCAACGAGTGGCGAACGCTCGTCCGGTGTCAGAAACCACTGGAAATGCACTTGCAGCGAAGGAAACGGGCTGAGCTCGAGGACTTCCGGTGCTCGTCCCAAGAAAACGCGAGCGGGAATGCCCCGGACTCAGTTTTCTCGTCCTGGGGTAAAAAGCGGTCCCCCGACGGTTTCTTCCCTTCGCTCCGTATTGGTCATAAGTCTTTCGATCTTCGGGTCTCGTGCTCCGAGGACTTCAGCCCACACTCCTGGCATGCTCCCTGACACGTTTTCCGGAGGTATAGGTCGGGAGGCGAGCTCGTTGGAGGGAGAACTGTGGTGCGACCCAAAACGGTCCAAAAGATGGTCGAAGCTTCCAACGAGTGGCGAACGCTCGTCCGGTGTCAGAAACCACTGGAAATGCACTTGCAGCGAAGGAAACGGGCTGAGCTCGAGGGCTTCCGGTGCTCGTCCCAAGAAAACGCGAGCGGGAATGCCGCGGACTCAGTTTTCTCGTCCTGGGGTAAAAAGCGGTCCCCCGACGGTTTCTTCCCTTTGCTCCGTATTGGTCATAAGTCTTTCGATCTTCGGGTCTCGTGCTCCGAGGACTTCAACCCACACTCCTGGCATGCTCCCTGACACGTTTTCCGGAGGTATAGGTCGGGAAGCGAGCTCGTTGGAGGGAGAACTGTGGTGCGACCCAAAACGGTCCAAAAGATGGCCGAAGCTTCCAACGAGTGGCGAACGCTCGTCCGGTGTCAGAAACCACTGGAAAAGCACTTGCAGCGAAGGAAACGGGCTGAGCTCGAGGACTTCAGGTGCTCGTTCCAAGAAAACGCGAGCGGGAATGCCCCGGACTCAGTTTTCTCGTCCTGGGGTAAAAAGCGGTCCCCCGACGATTTCTTCCCTTTGCTCCGTATTGGTCATAAGTCTTTCGATCTTCGGGTCTCGTGCTCCGAGGACTTCAACCCACACTCCTGGAATGCTGCCTGACACGTTTTCCGGAGGTATAGGTCGGGAAGCGAGCTCGTTGGAGGGCGAACTGTGGTGCGACCCAAAACCTTCCAAAAGATGGCCGAAGCTTCCAACGAGTGGCGAACGCTCGTCCGGTGTCAGAAACCACTGGAAATGCACTTGCAGCGAAGGAAACGGGCTGAGCTCGAGGACTTCCGGTGCTCGTCCCAAGAAAACGCGAGCGGGAATGCCCCGGACTCAGTTTTCTCGTCCTGGAGTAAAAAGCGGTCCCCCGACGGTTTCTTCCCTTTGCTCCGTATTGGTCATAAGTCTTTCGATCTTCGGGTCTCGTGCTCCGAGGACTTCAGCCCACACTCCTGGCATGCTCCCTGACACGTTTACCGGAGGTATAGGTCGGGAGGCGAGCTCGTTGGAGGGAGAACTGTGGTGCGACCCAAAACGGTCCAAAAGATGGTCGAAGCTTCCAACGAGTGGCGAACGCTCGTCCGGTGTCAGAAACCACTGGAAATGCACTTGCAGCGAAGGAAACGGGCTGAGCTCGAGGGCTTCCGGTGCTCGTCCCAAGAAAACGCGAGCGGGAATGCCGCGGACTCAGTTTTCTCGTCCTGGGGTAAAAAGCGGTCCCCCGACGGTTTCTTCCCTTTGCTCCGTATTGGTCATAAGTCTTTCGATCTTCGGGTCTCGTGCTCCGAGGACTTCAACCCACACTCCTGGCATGCTCCCTGACACGTTTTCCGGAGGTATAGGTCGGGAAGCGAGCTCGTTGGAGGGAGAACTGTGGTGCGACCCAAAACGGTCCAAAAGATGGCCGAAGCTTCCAACGAGTGGCGAACGCTCGTCCGGTGTCAGAAACCACTGGAAAAGCACTTGCAGCGAAGGAAACGGGCTGAGCTCGAGGACTTCCGGTGCTCGTCCCAAGAAAACGCGAGCGGGAATGCCCCGGACTCAGTTTTCTCGTCCTGGGGTAAAAAGCGGTCCCCCGACGGTTTCTTCCCTTTGCTCCGTATTGGTCATAAGTCTTTCGATCTTCGGGTCTCGTGCTCCGAGGACTTCAACCCACACTCCTGGCATGCTCCCTGACACGTTTTCCGGAGGTATAGGTCGGGAAGCGAGCTCGTTGGAGGGCGAACTGTGGTGCGACCCAAAACGGTCCAAAAGATGGCCGAAGCTTCCAACGAGTGGCGAACGCTCGTCCGGTGTCAGAAACCACTGGAAATGCACTTGCAGCGAAGGAAACGGGCTGAGCTCGAGGGCTTCCGGTGCTCGTCCCAAGAAAACGCGAGCGGGAATGCCCCGGACTCAGTTTTCTCGTCCTGGGGTAAAAAGCGGTCCCCCGACGATTTCTTCCCTTTGCTCCGTATTGGTCATAAGTCTTTCGATCTTCGGGTCTCGTGCTCCGAGGACTTCAACCCACACTCCTGGAATGCTGCCTGACACGTTTTCCGGAGGTATAGGTCGGGAAGCGAGCTCGTTGGAGGGCGAACTGTGGTGCGACCCAAAACCTTCCAAAAGATGGCCGAAGCTTCCAACGAGTTGCAAACGCTCGTCCGGTGTCAGAAACCACTGGAAATGCACTTGCAGCGAAGGAAACGGGCTGAGCTCGAGGGCTTCCGGTGCTCGTCCCAAGAAAACGCGAGCGGGAATGCCCCGGACTCAGTTTTCTCGTCCTGGGGTAAAAAGCGGTCCCCCGACGATTTCTTCCCTTTGCTCCGTATTGGTCATAAGTCTTTCGATCTTCGGGTCTCGTGCTCCGAGGACTTCAACCCACACTCCTGGAATGCTGCCTGACACGTTTTCCGGAGGTATAGGTCGAGAAGCGAGCTCGTTGGAGGGCGAACTGTGGTGCGACCCAAAACCTTCCAAAAGATGGCCGAAGCTTCCAACGAGTTGCGAACGCTCGTCCGGTGTCAGAAACCACTGGAAATGCCCTTGCAGCGAAGGAAACGGGCTGAGCTCGAGGGCTTCCGGTGCTCGTCCCAAGAAAACGCGAGCGGGAATGCCGCGGACTCAGTTTTCTCGTCCTGGGGTAAAAAGCGGTCCCCCGACGGTTTCTTCCCTTTGCTCCGTATTGGTCATAAGTCTTTCGATCTTCGGGTCTCGTGCTCCGAGGACTTCAACCCACATTCCTGGCATGCTCCCTGACACGTTTTCCGGAGGTATAGGTCGGGAGGCGAGCTCGTTGGAGGGAGAACTGTGGTGCGACCCAAAACGGTCCAAAAGATGGTCGAAGCTTCTAACGAGTGGCGAACGCTCGTCCGGTGTCAGAAACCACTGGAAATGCACTTGCAGCGAAGGAAACGGGCTGAGCTCGAGGGCTTCCGGTGCTCGTCCCAAGAAAACGCGAGCGGGAATGCCCCGGACTCAGTTTTCTCGTCCTGGGGTAAAAAGCGGTCCCCCGACGGTTTCTTCCCTTTGCTCCGTATTGGTCATAAGTCTTTCGATCTTCGGGTCTCGTGCTCCGAGGACTTCAACCGACACTCCTGGCATGCTCCCTGACACGTTTTCCGGAGGTATAGGTCGGGAAGCGAGCTCGTTGGAGGGAGAACTGTGGTGCGACCCAAAACGGTCCAAAAGATGGCCGAAGCTTCCAACGAGTGGCGAACGCTGGTCCGGTGTCAGAAACCACTGGAAATGCACTTGCAGCGAAGGAAACGGGCTGAGCTCGAGGACTTCCGGTGCTCGTCCCAAGAAAACGCGAGCGGGAATGCCCCGGACTCAGTTTTCTCGTCCTGGGGTAAAAAGCGGTCTCCCGACGGTTTCTTCCCTTTGCTCCGTATTGGTCATAAGTCTTTCGATCTTCGGGTCTCGTGCTCCGAGGACTTCAACCCACATTCCTGGCATGCTCCCTGACACGTTTTCCGGAGGTATAGGTCGGGAAGCGAGCTCGTTGGAGGGAGAACTGTGGTGCGACCCAAAACGGTCCAAAAGATGGCCGAAGCTTCCAACGAGTGGCGAACGCTCGTCCGGTGTCAGAAACCACTGGAAATGCACTTGCAGCGAAGGAAACGGGCTGAGCTCGAGGACTTCCGGTGCTCGTCCCAAGAAAACGCGAGCGGGAATGCCCCGGACTCAGTTTTCTCGTCCTGGGGTAAAAAGCGGTCCCCCGACGGTTTCTTCCCTTTGCTCCGTATTGGTCATAAGTCTTTCGATCTTCGGGTCTCGTGCTCCGAGGACTTCAACCCACACTCCTGGCATGCTCCCTGACACGTTTTCCGGAGGTATAGGTCGGGAAGCGAGCTCGTTGGAGGGAGAACTGTGGTGCGACCCAAAACGGTCCAAAAGATGGCCGAAGCTGCCAACGAGTGGCGAACGCTCGTCCGGTGTCAGAAACCACTGGAAATGCACTTGCAGCGAAGGAAACGGGCTGAGCTCGAGGACTTCCGGTGCTCGTCCCAAGAAAACGCGAGCGGGAATGCCCCGGACTCAGTTTTCTCGTCCTGAGGTAAAAAGCGGTCCCCCGACGGTTTCTTCCCTTTGCTCCGTATTGGTCATAAGTCTTTCGATCTTCGGGTCTCGTGCTCCGAGGACTTCAACCCACACTCCTGGCATGCTCCCTGACACGTTTTCCGGAAGTATAGGTCGGGAAGCGAGCTCGTTGGAGGGAGAACTGTTGTGCGACCCAAAACGGTCCAAAAGATGGCCGAAGCTTCCAACGAGTGGCGAACGCTCGTCCGGTGTCAGAAACCACTGGAAATGCACTTGCAGCGAAGGAAACGGGCTGAGCTCGAGGACTTCCGGTGCTCGTCCCAAGAAAACGCGAGCGGGAATGCCCCGGACTCAGTTTTCTCGTCCTGGGGTAAAAAGCGGTCCCCCGACGGTTTCTTCCCTTTGCTCCGTATTGGTCATAAGTCTTTCGATCTTCGGGTCTCGTGCTCCGAGGACTTCAACCCACACTCCTGGCATGCTCCCTGACACGTTTTCCGGAGGTATAGGTCGGGAAGCGAGCTCGTTGGAGGGAGAACTGTGGTGCGACCCAAAACGGTCCAAAAGATGGTCGAAGCTTCTAACGAGTGGCGAACGCTCGTCCGGTGTCAGAAACCACTGGAAATGCACTTGCAGCGAAGGAAACGGGCTGAGCTCGAGGGCTTCCGGTGCTCGTCCCAAGAAAACGCGAGCGGGAATGCCCCGGACTCAGTTTTCTCGTCCTGGGGTAAAAAGCGGTCCCCCGACGGTTTCTTCCCTTTGCTCCGTATTGGTCATAAGTCTTTCGATCTTCGGGTCTCGTGCTCCGAGGACTTCAACCGACACTCCTGGCATGCTCCCTGACACGTTTTCCGGAGGTATAGGTCGGGAAGCGAGCTCGTTGGAGGGAGAACTATGGTGCGACCCAAAACGGTCCAAAAGATGGCCGAAGCTGCCAACGAGTGGCGAACGCTCGTCCGGTGTCAGAAACCACTGGAAATGCACTTGCAGCGAAGGAAACGGGCTGAGCTCGAGGGCTTCCGGTGCTCGTCCCAAGAAAACGCGAGCGGGAATGCCCCGGACTCAGTTTTCTCGTCCTGAGGTAAAAAGCGGTCCCCCGATGGTTTCTTCCCTTTGCTCCGTATTGGTCATAAGTCTTTCGATCTTCGGGTCTCGTGCTCCGAGGACTTCAACCCACACTCCTGGCATGCTCCCTGACACGTTTTCCGGAGGTATAGGTCGGGAAGCGAGCTCGTTGGAGGGAGAACTGTGGTGCGACCCAAAACGGTCCAAAAGATGGCCGAAGCTTCCAACGAGTGGCGAACGCTCGTCCGGTGTCAGAAACCACTGGAAATGCACTTGCAGCGAAGGAAACGGGCTGAGCTCGAGGACTTCCGGTGCTCGTCCCAAGAAAACGCGAGCGGGAATGCCCCGGACTCAGTTTTCTCGTCCTGGGGTAAAAAGCGGTCCCCCGACGGTTTCTTCCCTTTGCTCCGTATTGGTCATAAGTCTTTCGATCTTCGGGTCTCGTGCTCCGAGGGCTTCAACCCACACTCCTGGCATGCTCCCTGACACGTTTTCCGGAGGTATAGGTCGGGAAGCGAGCTCGTTGGAGGGAGAACTGTGGTGCGACCCAAAACGGTCCAAAAGATGGCCGAAGCTTCCAACGAGTGGCGAACGCTCGTCCGGTGTCAGAAACCACTGGAAATGCACTTGCAGCGAAGGAAACGGGCTGAGCTCGAGGACTTCCGGTGCTCGTCCCAAGAAAACGCGAGCGGGAATGCCCCGGACTCAGTTTTCTCGTCCTGGGGTAAAAAGCGGTCCCCCGACGGTTTCTTCCCTTTGCTCCGTATTGGTCATAAGTCTTTCGATCTTCGGGTCTCGTGCTCCGAGGACTTCAACCCACACTCCTGGCATGCTCCCTGACACGTTTTCCGGAGGTATAGGTCGGGAAGCGAGCTCGTTGGAGGGAGAACTGTGGTGCGACCCAAAACGGTCCAAAAGATGGCCAAAGCTTCCAACGAGTGGCGAACGCTCGTCCGGTGTCAGAAACCACTGGAAATGCACTTGCAGCGAAGGAAACGGGCTGAGCTCGAGGACTTCCGGTGCTCGTCCCAAGAAAACGCGAGCGGGAATGCCCCGGACTCATTTTTCTCGTCCTGGGGTAAAAAGCGGTCCCCCGACGGTTTCTTCCCTTTGCTCCGTATTGGTCATAAGTCTTTCGATCTTCGGGTCTCGTGCTCCGAGGACTTCAACCCACACTCCTGGCATGCTCCCTGACACGTTTTCCGGAGGTATAGGTCGGGAAGCGAGCTCGTTGGAGGGAGAACTGTGGTGCGACCCAAAACGGTCCAAAAGATGGCCGAAGCTTCCAACGAGTGGCGAACGCTCGTCCGGTGTCAGAAACCACTGGAAATGCACTTGCAGCGAAGGAAACGGGCTGAGCTCGAGGACTTCCGGTGCTCGTCCCAAGAAAACGCGAGCGGGAATGCCCCGGACTCAGTTTTCTCGTCCTGGGGTAAAAAGCGGTCCCCCGACGGTTTCTTCCCTTTGCTCCGTATTGGTCATAAGTCTTTCGATCTTCGGGTCTCGTGCTCCGAGGGCTTCAACCCACACTCCTGGCATGCTCCCTGACACGTTTTCCAGAGGTATAGGTCGGGAAGCGAGCTCGTTGGAGGGAGAACTGTGGTGCGACCCAAAACGGTCCAAAAGATGGCCGAAGCTTCCAACGAGTGGTGAACGCTCGTCCGGTGTCAGAAACCACTGGAAATGCACTTGCAGCGAAGGAAACGGGCTGAGCTCGAGGACTTCCGGTGCTCGTCCCAAGAAAACGCGAGCGGGAATGCCCCGGACTCAGTTTTCTCGTCCTGGGGTAAAAAGCGGTCCCCCGACGGTTTCTTCCCTTTGCTCCGTATTGGTCATAAGTCTTTCGATCTTCGGGTCTCGTGCTCCGAGGGCTTCAACCCACACTCCTGGCATGCTCCCTGACACGTTTTCCGGAGGTATAGGTCGGGAAGCGAGCTCGTTGGAGGGAGAACTGTGGTGCGACCCAAAACGGTCCAAAAGATGGCCGAAGCTTCCAACGAGTGGCGAACGCTCGTCCGGTGTCAGAAACCACTGGAAATGCACTTGCAGCGAAGGAAACGGGCTGAGCTCGAGGACTTCCGGTGCTCGTCCCAAGAAAACGCGAGCGGGAATGCCCCGGACTCAGTTTTCTCGTCCTGGGGTAAAAAGCGGTCCCCCGACGGTTTCTTCCCTTTGCTCCGTATTGGTCATAAGTCTTTCGATCTTCGGGTCTCGTGCTCCGAGGACTTCAACCCACACTCCTGGCATGCTCCCTGACACGTTTTCCGGAGGTATAGGTCGGGAAGCGAGCTCGTTGGAGGGAGAACTGTGGTGCGACCCAAAACGGTCCAAAAGATGGCCAAAGCTTCCAACGAGTGGCGAACGCTCGTCCGGTGTCAGAAACCACTGGAAATGCACTTGCAGCGAAGGAAATGGGCTGAGCTCGAGGACTTCCGGTGCTCGTCCCAAGAAAACGCGAGCGGGAATGCCCCGGACTCATTTTTCTCGTCCTGGGGTAAAAAGCGGTCCCCCGACGGTTTCTTCCCTTTGCTCCGTATTGGTCATAAGTCTTTCGATCTTCGGGTCTCGTGCTCCGAGGACTTCAACCCACACTCCTGGCATGCTTCCTGACACGTTTTCCGGAGGTATAGGTCGGGAAGCGAGCTCGTTGGAGGGAGAACTGTGGTGCGACCCAAAACGGTCCAAAAGATGGCCGAAGCTTCCAACGAGTGGCGAACGCTCGTCCGGTGTCAGAAACCACTCGAAATGCACTTGCAGCGAAGGAAACGGGCTGAGCTCGAGGACTTCCGGTGCTCGTCCCAAGAAAACGCGAGCGGGAATGCCCCGGACTCAGTTTTCTCGTCCTGGGGTAAAAAGCGGTCCCCCGACGGTTTCTTCCCTTTGCTCCGTATTGGTCATAAGTCTTTCGATCTTCGGGTCTCGTGCTCCGAGGGCTTCAACCCACACTCCTGGCATGCTCCCTGACACGTTTTCCGGAGGTATAGGTCGGGAAGCGAGCTCGTTGGAGGGAGAACTGTGGTGCGACCCAAAACGGTCCAAAAGATGGCCGAAGCTTCCAACGAGTGGCGAACGCTGGTCCGGTGTCAGAAACCACTGGAAATGCACTTGCAGCGAAGGAAACGGGCTGAGCTCGAGGACTTCCGGTGCTCGTCCCAAGAAAACGCGAGCGGGAATGCCCCGGACTCAGTTTTCTCGTCCTGGGGTAAAAAGCGGTCCCCCGACGGTTTCTTCCCTTTGCTCCGTATTGGTCATAAGTCTTTCGATCTTCGGGTCTCGTGCTCCGAGGGCTTCAACCCACACTCCTGGCATGCTCCCTGACACGTTTTCCGGAGGTATAGGTCGGGAAGCGAGCTCGTTGGAGGGAGAACTGTGGTGCGACCCAAAACGGTCCAAAAGATGGCCGAAGCTTCCAACGAGTGGCGAACGCTCGTCCGGTGTCAGAAACCACTGGAAATGCACTTGCAGCGAAGGAAACGGGCTGAGCGCGAGGACTTCCGGTGCTCGTCCCAAGAAAACGCGAGCGGGAATGCCCCGGACTCAGTTTTCTCGTCCTGGGGTAAAAAGCGGTCCCCCGACGGTTTCTTCCCTTTGCTCCGTATTGGTCATAAGTCTTTCGATCTTCGGGTCTCGTGCTCCGAGGGCTTCAACCCATACTCCTGGAATGCTCCCTGACACGTTTTCCGGAGGTATAGGTCGGGAAGCGAGCTCGTTGGAGGGAGAACTGTGGTGCGACCCAAAACGGTCCAAAAGATGGCCGAAGCTTCCAACGAGTGGCGAACGCTCGTCCGGTGTCAGAAACCACTGGAAATGCACTTGCAGCGAAGGAAACGGGCTGAGCTCGAGGACTTCCGGTGCTCGTCCCAAGAAAACGCGAGCGGGAATGCCCCGGACTCAGTTTTCTCGTCCTGGGGTAAAAAGCGGTCCCCCGACGGTTTCTTCCCTTTGCTCCGTATTGGTCATAAGTCTTTCGATCTTCGGGTCTCGTGCTCCGAGGACTTCAACCCACACTCCTGGCATGCTCCCTGACACGTTTTCTGGAGGTATAGGTCGGGAAGCGAGCTCGTTGGAGGGAGAACTGTTGTGCGACCCAAAACGGTCCAAAAGATGGCCGAAGCTTCCAACGAGTGGCGAACGCTCGTCCGGTGTCAGAAACCACTGGAAATGCACTTGCAGCGAAGGAAACGGGCTGAGCTCGAGGACTTCCGGTGCTCGTCCCAAGAAAACGCGAGCGGGAATGCCCCGGACTCAGTTTTCTCGTCCTGGGGTAAAAAGCGGTCCCCCGACGGTTTCTTCCCTTTGCTCCGTATTGGTCATAAGTCTTTCGATCTTCGGGTCTCGTGCTCCGAGGACTTCAACCCACACTCCTGGCATGCTCCCTGACACGTTTTCCGGAAGTATAGGTCGGGAAGCGAGCTCGTTGGAGGGAGAACTGTGGTGCGACCCAAAACGGTCCAAAAGATGGCCGAAGCTTCCAACGAGTGGCGAACGCTCGTCCGGTGTCAGAAACCACTGGAAATGCACTTGCAGCGAAGGAAACGGGCTGAGCTCGAGGACTTCCGGTGCTCGTCCCAAGAAAACGCGAGCGGGAATGCCCCGGACTCAGTTTTCTCGTCCTGGGGTAAAAAGCGGTCCCCCGACGGTTTCTTCCCTTTGCTCCGTATTGGTCATAAGTCTTTCGATCTTCGGGTCTCGTGCTCCGAGGACTTCAACCCACACTCCTGGCATGCTCCCTGACACGTTTTCCGGAGGTATAGGTCGGGAAGCGAGCTCGTTGGAGGGAGAACTGTGGTGCGACCCAAAACGGTCCAAAAGATGGCCGAAGCTTCCAACGAGTGGCGAACGCTCGTCCGGTGTCAGAAACCACTGGAAATGCACTTGCAGCGAAGGAAACGGGCTGAGCTCGAGGACTTCCGGTGCTCGTCCCAAGAAAACGCGAGCGGGAATGCCCCGGACTCAGTTTTCTCGTCCTGGGGTAAAAAGCGGTCCCCCGACGGTTTCTTCCCTTTGCTCCGTATTGGTCATAAGTCTTTCGATCTTCGGGTCTCGTGCTCCGAGGACTTCAACCCACACTCCTGGCATGCTCCCTGACACGTTTTCCGGAGGTATAGGTCGGGAAGCGAGCTCGTTGGAGGGAGAACTGTGGTGCGACCCAAAACGGTCCAAAAGATGGCCGAAGCTTCCAACGAGTGGCGAACGCTCGTCCGGTGTCAGAAACCACTGGAAATGCACTTGCAGGGAAGGAAACGGGCTGAGCTCGAGGACTTCCGGTGCTCGTCCCAAGAAAACGCGAGCGGGAATGCCCCGGACTCAGTTTTCTCGTCCTGGGGTAAAAAGCGGTCCCCCGACGGTTTCTTCCCTTTGCTCCGTATTGGTCATAAGTCTTTCGATCTTCGGGTCTCGTGCTCCGAGGACTTCAACCCACACTCCTGGCATGCTCCCTGACACGTTTTCCGGAGGTATAGGTCGGGAAGCGAGCTTGTTGGAGGGAGAACTGTGGTGCGACCCAAAACGGTCCAAAAGATGGCCGAAGCTTCCAACGAGTGGCGAACGCTCGTCCGGTGTCAGAAACCACTGGAAATGCACTTGCAGCGAAGGAAACGGGCTGAGCTCGAGGACTTCCGGTGCTCGTCCCAAGAAAACGCGAGCGGGAATGCCCCGGACTCAGTTTTCTCGTCCTGGTGTAAAAAGCGGTCCCCCGACGGTTTCTTCCCTTTGCTCCGTATTGGTCATAAGTCTTTCGATCTTCGGGTCTCGTGCTCCGAGGACTTCAACCCACACTCCTGGCATGCTCCCTGACACGTTTTCCGGAGGTATAGGTCGGGAAGCGAGCTCGTTGGAGGGAGAACTGTGGTGCGACCCAAAACGGTCCAAAAGATGGCCGAAGCTTCCAACGAGTGGCGAACGCTCGTCCGGTGTCAGAAACCACTGGAAATGCACTTGCAGCGAAGGAAACGGGCTGAGCTCGAGGACTTCCGGTGCTCGTCCCAAGAAAACGCGAGCGGGAATGCCCCGGACTCAGTTTTCTCGTCCTGGGGTAAAAAGCGGTCCCCCGACGGTTTCTTCCCTTTGCTCCGTATTGGTCATAAGTCTTTCGATCTTCGGGTCTCGTGCTCCGAGGACTTCAACCCACACTCCTGGCATGCTCCCTGACACGTTTTCCGGAGGTATAGGTCGGGAAGCGAGCTCGTTGGAGGGAGAACTGTGGTGCGACCCAAAACGGTCCAAAAGATGGCCGAAGCTTCCAACGAGTGGCGAACGCTCGTCCGGTGTCAGAAACCACTGGAAATGCACTTGCAGCGAAGGAAACGGGCTGAGCTCGAGGACTTCCGGTGCTCGTCCCAAGAAAACGCGAGCGGGAATGCCCCGGACTCAGTTTTCTCGTCCTGGGGTAAAAAGCGGTCCCCCGACGGTTTCTTCCCTTTGCTCCGTATTGGTCATAAGTCTTTCGATCTTCGGGTCTCGTGCTCCGAGGACTTCAACCCACACTCCTGGCATGCTCCCTGACACGTTTTCCGGAGGTATAGGTCGGGAAGCGAGCTCGTTGGAGGGAGAACTGTGGTGCGACCCAAAACGGTCCAAAAGATGGCCGAAGCTTCCAACGAGTGGCGAACGCTCGTCCGGTGTCAGAAACCACTGGAAATGCACTTGCAGCGAAGGAAACGGGCTGAGCTCGAGGACTTCCGGTGCTCGTCCCAAGAAAACGCGAGCGGGAATGCCCCGGACTCAGTTTTCTCGTCCTGGGGTAAAAAGCGGTCCCCCGACGGTTTCTTCCCTTTGCTCCGTATTGGTCATAAGTCTTTCGATCTTCGGGTCTCGTGCTCCGAGGACTTCAACCCACACTCCTGGCATGCTCCCTGACACGTTTTCCGGAGGTATAGGTCGGGAAGCGAGCTCGTTGGAGGGAGAACTGTGGTGCGACCCAAAACGGTCCAAAAGATGGCCGAAGCTTCCAACGAGTGGCGAACGCTCGTCCGGTGTCAGAAACCACTGGAAATGCACTTGCAGCGAAGGAAACGGGCTGAGCTCGAGGACTTCCGGTGCTCGTCCCAAGAAAACGCGAGCGGGAATGCCCCGGACTCAGTTTTCTCGTCCTGGGGTAAAAAGCGGTCCCCCGACGGTTTCTTCCCTTTGCTCCGTATTGGTCATAAGTCTTTCGATCTTCGGGTCTCGTGCTCCGAGGACTTCAACCCACACTCCTGGCATGCTCCCTGACACGTTTTCCGGAGGTATAGGTCGGGAAGCGAGCTCGTTGGAGGGAGAACTGTGGTGCGACCCAAAACGGTCCAAAAGATGGCCGAAGCTTCCAACGAGTGGCGAACGCTCGTCCGGTGTCAGAAACCACTGGAAATGCACTTGCAGCGAAGGAAACGGGCTGAGCTCGAGGACTTCCGGTGCTCGTCCCAAGAAAACGCGAGCGGGAATGCCCCGGACTCAGTTTTCTCGTCCTGGGGTAAAAAGCGGTCCCCCGACGGTTTCTTCCCTTTGCTCCGTATTGGTCATAAGTCTTTCGATCTTCGGGTCTCGTGCTCCGAGGACTTCAACCCACACTCCTGGCATGCTCCCTGACACGTTTTCCGGAGGTATAGGTCGGGAAGCGAGCTCGTTGGAGGGAGAACTGTGGTGCGACCCAAAACGGTCCAAAAGATGGCCGAAGCTTCCAACGAGTGGCGAACGCTCGTCCGGTGTCAGAAACCACTGGAAATGCACTTGCAGCGAAGGAAACGGGCTGAGCTCGAGGACTTCCGGTGCTCGTCCCAAGAAAACGCGAGCGGGAATGCCCCGGACTCAGTTTTCTCGTCCTGGGGTAAAAAGCGGTCCCCCGACGGTTTCTTCCCTTTGCTCCGTATTGGTCATAAGTCTTTCGATCTTCGGGTCTCGTGCTCCGAGGACTTCAACCCACACTCCTGGCATGCTCCCTGACACGTTTTCCGGAGGTATAGGTCGGGAAGCGAGCTCGTTGGAGGGAGAACTGTGGTGCGACCCAAAACGGTCCAAAAGATGGCCGAAGCTTCCAACGAGTGGCGAACGCTCGTCCGGTGTCAGAAACCACTGGAAATGCACTTGCAGCGAAGGAAACGGGCTGAGCTCGAGGACTTCCGGTGCTCGTCCCAAGAAAACGCGAGCGGGAATGCCCCGGACTCAGTTTTCTCGTCCTGGGGTAAAAAGCGGTCCCCCGACGGTTTCTTCCCTTTGCTCCGTATTGGTCATAAGTCTTTCGATCTTCGGGTCTCGTGCTCCGAGGACTTCAACCCACACTGCTGGCATGCTCCCTGACACGTTTTCCGGAGGTATAGGTCGGGAAGCGAGCTCGTTGGAGGGAGAACTGTGGTGCGACCCAAAACGGTCCAAAAGATGGCCGAAGCTTCCAACGAGTGGCGAACGCTCGTCCGGTGTCAGAAACCACTGGAAATGCACTTGCAGCGAAGGAAACGGGCTGAGCTCGAGGACTTCCGGTGCTCGTCCCAAGAAAACGCGAGCGGGAATGCCCCGGACTCAGTTTTCTCGTCCTGGGGTAAAAAGCGGTCCCCCGACGGTTTCTTCCCTTTGCTCCGTATTGGTCATAAGTCTTTCGATCTTCGGGTCTCGTTCTCCGAGGACTTCAACCCACACTCCTGGCATGCTCCCTGACACGTTTTCCGGAGGTATAGGTCGGGAAGCGAGCTCGTTGGAGGGAGAACTGTTGTGCGACCCAAAACGGTCCAAAAGATGGCCGAAGCTTCCAACGAGTGGCGAACGCTCGTCCGGTGTCAGAAACCACTGGAAATGCACTTGCAGCGAAGGAAACGGGCTGAGCTCGAGGACTTCCGGTGCTCGTCCCAAGAAAACGCGAGCGGGAATGCCCCGGACTAAGTTTTCTCGTCCTGGGGTAAAAAGCGGTCCCCCGACGGTTTCTTCCCTTTGCTCCGTATTGGTCATAAGTCTTTCGATCTTCGGGTCTCGTGCTCCGAGGACTTCAACCCACACTCCTGGCATGCTCCCTGACACGTTTTCCGGAAGTATAGGTCGGGAAGCGAGCTCGTTGGAGGGAGAACTGTGGTGCGACCCAAAACGGTCCAAAAGATGGCCGAAGCTTCCAACGAGTGGCGAACGCTCGTCCGGTGTCAGAAACCACTGGAAATGCACTTGCAGCGAAGGAAACGGGCTGAGCTCGAGGACTTCCGGTGCTCGTCCAAAGAAAACGCGAGCGGGAATGCCCCGGACTCAGTTTTCTCGTCCTGGGGTAAAAAGCGGTCCCCCGACGGTTTCTTCCCTTTGCTCCGTATTGGTCATAAGTCTTTCGATCTTCGGGTCTCGTGCTCCGAGGACTTCAACCCACACTCCTGGCATGCTCCCTGACACGTTTTCCGGAGGTATAGGTCGGGAAGCGAGCTCGTTGGAGGGAGAACTGTGGTGCGACCCAAAACGGTCCAAAAGATGGCCGAAGCTTCCAACGAGTGGCGAACGCTCGTCCGGTGTCAGAAACCACTGGAAATGCACTTGCAGCGAAGGAAACGGGCTGAGCTCGAGGACTTCCGGTGCTCGTCCCAAGAAAACGCGAGCGGGAATGCCCCGGACTCAGTTTTCTCGTCCTGGGGTAAAAAGCGGTCCCCCGACGGTTTCTTCCCTTTGCTCCGTATTGGTCATAAGTCTTTCGATCTTCGGGTCTCGTGCTCCGAGGACTTCAACCCACACTCCTGGCATGCTCCCTGACACGTTTTCCGGAGGTATAGGTCGGGAAGCGAGCTCGTTGGAGGGAGAACTGTGGTGCGACCCAAAACGGTCCAAAAGATGGCCGAAGCTTCCAACGAGTGGCGAACGCTCGTCCGGTGTCAGAAACCACTGGAAATGCACTTGCAGGGAAGGAAACGGGCTGAGCTCGAGGACTTCCGGTGCTCGTCCCAAGAAAACGCGAGCGGGAATGCCCCGGACTCAGTTTTCTCGTCCTGGGGTAAAAAGCGGTCCCCCGACGTTTTCTTCCCTTTGCTCCGTATTGGTCATAAGTCTTTCGATCTTCGGGTCTCGTGCTCCGAGGACTTCAACCCACACTCCTGGCATGCTCCCTGACACGTTTTCCGGAGGTATAGGTCGGGAAGCGAGCTTGTTGGAGGGAGAACTGTGGTGCGACCCAAAACGGTCCAAAAGATGGCCGAAGCTTCCAACGAGTGGCGAACGCTCGTCCGGTGTCAGAAACCACTGGAAATGCACTTGCAGCGAAGGAAACGGGCTGAGCTCGAGGACTTCCGGTGCTCGTCCCAAGAAAACGCGAGCGGGAATGCCCCGGACTCAGTTTTCTCGTCCTGGTGTAAAAAGCGGTCCCCCGACGGTTTCTTCCCTTTGCTCCGTATTGGTCATAAGTCTTTCGATCTTCGGGTCTCGTGCTCCGAGGACTTCAACCCACACTCCTGGCATGCTCCCTGACACGTTTTCCGGAGGTATAGGTCGGGAAGCGAGCTCGTTGGAGGGAGAACTGTGGTGCGACCCAAAACGGTCCAAAAGATGGCCGAAGCTTCCAACGAGTGGCGAACGCTCGTCCGGTGTCAGAAACCACTGGAAATGCACTTGCAGCGAAGGAAACGGGCTGAGCTCGAGGACTTCCGGTGCTCGTCCCAAGAAAACGCGAGCGGGAATGCCCCGGACTCAGTTTTCTCGTCCTGGGGTAAAAAGCGGTCCCCCGACGGTTTCTTCCCTTTGCTCCGTATTGGTCATAAGTCTTTCGATCTTCGGGTCTCGTGCTCCGAGGACTTCAACCCACACTCCTGGCATGCTCCCTGACACGTTTTCCGGAGGTATAGGTCGGGAAGCGAGCTCGTTGGAGGGAGAACTGTTGTGCGACCCAAAACGGTCCAAAAGATGGCCGAAGCTTCCAACGAGTGGCGAACGCTCGTCCGGTGTCAGAAACCACTGGAAATGCACTTGCAGCGAAGGAAACGGGCTGAGCTCGAGGACTTCCGGTGCTCGTCCCAAGAAAACGCGAGCGGGAATGCCCCGGACTCAGTTTTCTCGTCCTGGGGTAAAAAGCGGTCCCCCGACGGTTTCTTCCCTTTGCTCCGTATTGGTCATAAGTCTTTCGATCTTCGGGTCTCGTGCTCCGAGGACTTCAACCCACACTCCTGGCATGCTCCCTGACACGTTTTCCGGAAGTATAGGTCGGGAAGCGAGCTCGTTGGAGGGAGAACTGTGGTGCGACCCAAAACGGTCCAAAAGATGGCCGAAGCTTCCAACGAGTGGCGAACGCTCGTCCGGTGTCAGAAACCACTGGAAATGCACTTGCAGCGAAGGAAACGGGCTGAGCTCGAGGACTTCCGGTGCTCGTCCCAAGAAAACGCGAGCGGGAATGCCCCGGACTCAGTTTTCTCGTCCTGGGGTAAAAAGCGGTCCCCCGACGGTTTCTTCCCTTTGCTCCGTATTGGTCATAAGTCTTTCGATCTTCGGGTCTCGTGCTCCGAGGACTTCAACCCACACTCCTGGCATGCTCCCTGACACGTTTTCCGGAGGTATAGGTCGGGAAGCGAGCTCGTTGGAGGGAGAACTGTGGTGCGACCCAAAACGGTCCAAAAGATGGCCGAAGCTTCCAACGAGTGGCGAACGCTCGTCCGGTGTCAGAAACCACTGGAAATGCACTTGCAGCGAAGGAAACGGGCTGAGCTCGAGGACTTCCGGTGCTCGTCCCAAGAAAACGCGAGCGGGAATGCCCCGGACTCAGTTTTCTCGTCCTGGGGTAAAAAGCGGTCCCCCCGACGGTTTCTTCCCTTTGCTCCGTATTGGTCAAAAGTCTTTCGATCTTCGGGTCTCGTGCTCCGAGGACTTCAACCCACACTCCTGGCATGCTCCCTGACACGTTTTCCGGAGGTATAGGTCGGGAAGCGAGCTCGTTGGAGGGAGAACTGTGGTGCGACCCAAAACGGTCCAAAAGATGGCCGAAGCTTCCAACGAGTGGCGAACGCTCGTCCGGTGTCAGAAACCACTGGAAATGCACTTGCAGCGAAGGAAACGGGCTGAGCTCGAGGACTTCCGGTGCTCGTCCCAAGAAAACGCGAGCAGGAATGCCCCGGACTCAGTTTTCTCGTCCTGGGGTAAAAAGCGGTCCCCCGACGGTTTCTTCCCTTTGCTCCGTATTGGTCATAAGTCTTTCGATCTTCGGGTCTCGTGCTCCGAGGACTTCAACCCACACTCCTGGCATGCTCCCTGACACGTTTTCCGGAGGTATAGGTCGGGAAGCGAGCTCGTTGGAGGGAGAACTGTGGTGCGACCCAAAACGGTCCAAAAGATGGCC